>NC_048225.1:45982584-46198137 GCF_002007445.2 Ailuropoda melanoleuca
GGGAGAAGATATTTGCAAATGACATTACAGATAAAAGACTAGTATCCAAGATCTACAAAGAACTTCTCAAATTCAATACATGGGAAACAAATAATCAAACCAAAAAATGGGCAGAAGATATGAACAGACACTTTTCCAATGAAGATGTATAAATGGCTAACAGACACATGAAAAAATGTTCAAAATCATTAGCCATCAGGGAAATTTGAATCAAGCTTGCTTTTAAAACATAAATTGTAGAACTGTACATAGGTCCTACCTGTGATCTGGCCAAAGTAGGAAGATTGTTTTGACCTTGATTGGTTGGATCCATTTATATTTAGTCACTATTAATGCTGCCAGAAATAGAATTATTGACTCACATTAAATACATAGTCACATAAACCCAAAAAGTCACATTTTATTTGTGTTAATGTCTTATCTTTCTCACTAAATTATGTGGTACTTTAAGGCAGAGATGAGACTTTTTCATTTATCTAATTTCTGGGTATCCAGTTGCATTCAAATATGTTCGATTTAATGGAATGTCATGATACGATGGCAGACTAGGACCAGAGAATAAAGGGACTTGAATCTCCAATACAGAAAAACTCCAATTCTAATTTTACTGTTAAAATGGCAGTATAGACAATTTTTTTGTCAGGATGAAAGATATTTTGGGAAGACTTTAAATGTGGTGCGTGCCCAGTGAATACTGTTGATTTACTAACTTCAAGACAAACACCCAGAAAGAAAAGTACATAATGTTAAAGGTGGCAAGCACACAACATTGGGCTAGTTTAATCCCTTCAAATGAGAAATGAAAAGCCAGGAAAGGAGAGTGACTTGTAAGAAGTCACGGAGCCAGCTGGTGCTGAGTTGTGATCAGAGTCAAGGCCTTCTGACTCCTGGTAACTTTCTCTTCCCACTAACGCATATGATAGGAATCAGACTTTGGAAAATGGAAGGAAGCTCTTCCCCTGAGAAGAAGTCATTTTTCTCTAGTTTGTACAGACCATTCGTTTATTCAGAAAATGTTTGTTGAGGGGCGCCTGGGTGGCTCAGTTGTTAAGCGACTGCCTTGGGCTCAGGGCGTGATCCTGGTGTTCTGGGATCCAGCCCCACATTGGGCTCCTCCTCTGGGAGCCTGCTTCTTCCTCTCCCATTCCCCCTGCTTGTGTTCCCTCTCTCGCTGCTGTCTCTCTCTCTGTCAAACAAATAAATAAAATCTTAAAAAAAAAAAGAAAGAAAATGTTTGTCGAGTTTCTACTCTTCAAGGTTTTATAAGGCCCGGGAATACAGAAATTAAAAGGCACATAACCCCTGTCCTCAAGAAATTCCCAGCATTTTGAGTGAGTATCCAAACTCCCGGGGCAGTCCAGAGGAACCTGAGTGTCAGAGAAAGCTTCTCAGGGAAGGTGGGGGGTAAACTGAAATGTGCAGGGTAAACAAGAATTTGTCTGATTGACAGAGAGAGGGCCTTTTACAAAAACATCATGAAGGAATACCCAGGAACCCAAGAGTGAGATGAGTTCCAGTAACCATAGGAGCCTCAAATGTGAGGCTAAGCCTGGTGAGGGGTGAGGCTGAACTGGTTTTAAAGGGAACAGATCATGACCGACTGTGGAGTTTGAATCTTAAGCTCTGAAATTTGTCTCCAAACTTTTTCTATCAATAAATAACCTTTGGGCACTCTCTTTATTTGCATGTTTATTTATTATACATATATGCTCTGCTGAATTTGCAATTACTGGCTGTGTAATTTAGGGCAAATTCTTTACCTATAAAATAGAAATAATAATAATAATAATAATAATGACTACCTCATAGGATTATTGTGAGAACTAGATGAGTTGATATATAAAAAACATTTAGAAAAAAAATGCTTGGCACATAAAAAGTGATCAATAAGTACTAGTTATCATTACTATTGTGATTTTATTAAATTAAAAATTACTTGCTATAGACTAAGTGTTTGTGCCCCCTCCCAATTCATATGTTATAGCCTAATCCCCAATGTAATGGTATTTGGGGGTAGGGCCTTTGGGAGGTGATTAAGTCATGAGATGGAACCCTCAAATATGGGTTTAATGCCCTCATAAAAAAGGCCCCAGGAAACTCCCTCATCCTTTTCACCATGTGAGGATGCAGCAGAAAACAACACAGTTGTCCTGAACCAGACACTGAGATATACTGCCAGTACCTCCATCCTGGACTCCCCAGACTCCAGAATTGTGAAGAATAAATTTCTGTCATTTATAAGCCACCCAGTCTATGGTAGTCTGTTACAGTAGCCCGACCAGACTAATACATCACACCATCACTATATCACCATGTAGTAAACCAAAAACATTCACATGGGCATTATTAATAATAGTTCAAAGTCTCCTGAAACGTCTCACTTGGAAGACTTTTGAACGGTATAAAAATGCTGTCCCCATGTTTTTTAGTGTGCAGAGAGTTAACACACTAATCATTTTGGGCAGCAAAAGCACATAGCAATGAAAAAATGTCCCAGTTCTTATTTTTAGACTGCTCCCTCCATGACACAAGAGCTTTCAAAAAGCAGTTATGTTCTCACTCACCACTAAACTATCACCTTTACTTTGTACCACGGGGGATAGGAAAAGTATTTATTTCTACCGTTTTTATAAAATTTTCACTGAAGTATAACATATAGGCAAGAAAGTATGCAAATCAGAAATGTACAGCTCATGCTTTTCTATACTAAATACACCCATGTAACCACTACTCAGATTAAGAAATAAGACAGCACCTCTTTTTGCCTCTCCCAATTATTACCTTCTGCTTCTTTGCCAAAGGTAACCACTATCCTAACTTCTAACACCTGTGGTTAGTGTTTGCCTAGTTTGAGATTTAAATAAATAAAATCATACAATAGGTATTCTTTTGTATCTAGCTGCTTACACTCAATTGGATGTTTGTGAGGTTCATGTGTTGTTGGGTACAACTATAGGTCATTCAGTTTTATTGCTATATAGTATTCCATTGTGTGAAATCAATTCATTTATCCATTTTAATATTAATGAATCTTTACGTTATTTCTGGCACTTGACTATTATTGATAACACTTCTATGAACATTTTTGTACATGTTCTTTCAAGCAAAGGTATATATTTAGAAATGAAATTGCTGGAATATAGGGTATGATTAGTTTAGTTTTAAGAGATACTGCTGAATGGTTTTCCAAAGTAAAGTGAATTTACAGATACATATGAATTCTTCATCTTCACCAACACCTGATACCATCCTCCTTCTTCATCTTGACCATTCATGTGTGTGGGTGTGACGGAGGGGGGGGTGGTCTGTAGAATGAATTCCTGTTTAATTTTGTGTTTGCAAATAATCTACAAAACCAAATTAGTTTGAGGCATTCACCAATTATATTAATCTAGCATCTAACAGAAAATTAACTCAACCTAATTATCTTGATCATTAAAAATATCCATATCTACTTAAATTTGTCTTCATTATTTGCTTCTATTTTTATTTTACAGCTTTAACAATTCCAAATTGAGAAAAGATAGTTTTGAATAAAATCACAATCTGCTTTATTCAACTAGATATAAAATTTTAGCATTTCATAAATTACTTTGACCCTAGTGTTTAAGAGTGGGCATTCTTCACAAAATGCTTTTCATTTAAAGAATAAAAACCAATGAGAACCATTTGTAAATCCAGCTTCCTTTTCTTTCCTTTTTAATATACTAAGCTGAATTTTATTTAGTTTTGTTTTCTGTTTTGTGCTCTTTTTCTCTGTTTTTCAGTTCTCTGTTTACTTGCTCCTGCCTTTTTGCGAGTTACTTCAACATTTTTAGAATTCCATTTTGATTTAGCTATAGTGTTTCTGAGTGTCTCACTTTGTATAGCTTTTTATTGTTTGTCTGACATATTACATTTTATATATAATGTATATAGACATAGATATGGTTATAGATATATAATCAAAGTTGAAAAGGTTTCCCTTCACCTACCAGAGGAGTGTCAGAGGAGGTTTCCTGAAACACAAGATTTAAATAAGATCCGGAGTCTTATAATACTCCAATGTCCAGACTACAATCAAAAAACAATTTACTAAGTATAGAAAATTTACCTCCCTGTATGTCCTTTTACCTTCCCATTTATAATTGTCTTAACTATTACCACTACATACAATGAGAACCACATTAAACATTGTTATAATCTTTATTCGAATATCAAATATAATTCAGAAAGCTCAGGAGAAGGAAAGTCTATTGTATTTACCCTTACTTTTGTTCTTACCACATTTAGGATCCTTCTTTTATCATTACCTCCTTTTTTTTTTCCTTTTCTTTCCTAATATATTACTTTTTTTTTTTATAATTCATCAGCTTATAGTGTATTCACAGAGTTGTAGATTCATTACCACAATCAGTTTTCAAAAAGAAACTCCCTAACCTCTAGCTGTCATCCTTCCAAACCTTCCATCTCCCCCAGCCCTAGGCAACCAATAACCTACTTTCTGTTTCTACAGATTTGCTTATTCTGGATATGACATGTAAATGAAATCTTGCAAAATGTGGTCCTCTGGAACTGGCTTCTGATTAGAGAACATTTTCAGTCATTCATCTAAGCTAAGTCCGCTGGACTTTTGCAGCCCCACCTCTTTCTCTACTCCTTCTGGCACTCAGCCACCAAGAACATTAGATCAGCTATCATAGCTCCACATGTCCCCAAGGCTCTGTTCATCCTTTTTTCAATCTATTTCATCTCTGTTATTCAGATTGGATAGTTTCTATTATTTTCATTATTGTTTTTTAACTGTTTTGTCAGTGTATGATTGACATACAAAAATTTGTACATAGTAATGTACACAACTCAATGTGAATTTCTAATGTTTTATCTTCAAGTTCACTTTGAAGTTTATCTTCAAGTTAGCTATCTCTCCCTTCTGCTGTTGAGCTCATCCATGGAGTTTTTTATTTCCATCATTGTGTTTTTTAATTCTGAAATTTCCATTCAGTTTTGCTTTCTGTCATCTTTTTCATTGAGACTTTCTATTTTTTTGTTTCAAGTATGTTTGTAAATTGCTCAATAAAACGATGAAGCCCAATGGTCACTTTAAATCCTGATCAGAGAATTCCAACATCTGTATCATCTCAGTGTTTGTGCCGTTTGTCTTTTCTCATTCATTTGAGATCTTCCTGGTTCTTGAGAAGACAAATGATTTTTTATTGAAACCAGACATTTGGAGTATTTAAGACTCTGCATCTTATTTAAATCTAATGTTTTAGGAAGGCTCCTCTGACTCTGCTCTGGTAGTTGAAGGGGAACTTCATTACTTCCAGGAATATATGAAGTCTAGGTTCTCCACTTGAGCCTCCCAAAGGGTAGGGGAGGAATCCCCTGTTACTACGGGGTGAGAACAGGAACTTGGGACCCCCTCAAGTCCAGTCTTGCCACCTGGTCTCCATGATACCGCAGGATCCACTTACCACCCAGCTGGGATGAGAACGCTGGCTCCCCATTCAGCCTTTGTGGCTGCTGATGATGGTAGGGCTCCAGGTTTTTCTGTGGTATTTGACTGGAGTAGAGCTTTTATTGTCTAAAAGTTTTCTTTTGCTAGACTGCTCTCTTCTGTGTCCTTTGATGAGTGAGTGCAAGCTTTTGGGGGGCTTTTGGTTTTTGTTTTGTTTTGTTTTGTTTTGTTTTGTTTTGTTGCTCTTGTTGGCTTTCCTGGTTGCTGGCTTTTCCAGCACCCACCCTGGAACATACATGGCAGTAAGAACCCAGGGAATTCAACACTACCCATGGGTCCTGAGGTCCCTTGCCAGTTTGTCTCTTTCTACCTTTCAGAGTCTTCTTCGGTTTGCTTTATATGTAACATTCAGAACTATTCATTGTAATCACAGGGAGGAAAGGGAAAAATAAGTCTATTCCAACTTCTTGGGGAAACCTCAATTTGATTTAAATTATAATTCCCTAATGATTAACGAAGTTGAGTCTGAACTGTTTTTCATATGCTTCTCAGTCATTTGAATATTCTTGATGATTTCTATCGAGTTATCTTTTTCTTATTGATTTGTTGGAGTACTTTATATAATCTGTATCAGCTCTCTTTTGGTTACATATTGCTATGGCTTACCCTTTCATTTTCTTGGCAATATATTTTGAGAAACAAATTTCTAATTTTATTACAATCAAATTTGTCAACCTCTTTTCTTTATGGTTCGTGGCTTTGTGCATAAATATTTACCTTCATTAACATCATACAGTTATTTTATTCTACAAGCTTTATTGTTTTACCTTTCAAATTTAGATCTACCATCCACTTGAAATAGACTTTGTGAATGATTTGACTTAAAACTCAATTCATATTTTTCTCTACCAATCCTTGAATGTGTTTAATTTTCTTTTTAATTCTCTCAGGGGAAGAAAATTATCTTTCCTTCTACCCTTCCAAGTTCTCAGCTGGGGCTCCTGTAATAAAAGACAGATTAACAAAAGAAAAGCACAAAAATTTATTTAATATGTTTTATCTGACATGAGAGCCTTCCTAAGGAAATGAAGACTAGAAGTTGCTAAACATGAACATTTTGTGCTAGGTTTGATGAGAAATGGAAAGTTATGGAAAGATATGATATGACAAAAAATGTATGAACTATACATAGTAAATTGAGGGAAATTTAGAAAGGTTTATTTATTCATATTCCTCTTTGTATCCTTCTCTGTCTTCAGAGATAAGGATGTTTCTTTCCACCAGGTATAGGGAGGACATCTCTCAAATGAGGGTGTTAAAATCTGCTTCAGGGGAAGGTCAGAGGATCCTTCCTGAGTCCTTCCAGAAAGTGCCATTTTCTGAACCCTGTCATTTGCTATATGGCATATTTCTAATAACAACTTCTTATCCACAGAGAAGATAAGCAAAATTTGGGCCATTATTGAAAAATAAAAAATGTGTATTTTATTATCAGGTTTAACACCTTTCAAGTACTTTGACCTATATAATGAGTGAATCCCTGTATAGTACAAAAGTTACTTATGGCCACTTTCTGACATTTTGCAAAATGCTGTGAAGTTTCTACAATTCAGATCCTCTTGACTAGGAGCACACAAACGAATGGGGCACATACACAAGAAAAACAGAGCACCAGCGGCAGTCCACATACTGAATATAGCAAGGCTTGATTTCAGATTTTTAGGAGAAAATATATAATACAGATAGAAGCATTGCTCTTTTTTTTCCTGATATGTGCACTATTTTGTGCATTCCCTGAGCTGTGCTCCACCCCCACCCCCAGCACTGTGGAGCTCATTACTACAAACAGTGGGTAACTTTTAGGGGATTTTGAGCAGTTTTTGTATATTGAAACTCCCCCTGATAGCAATGAAGAAGAAAGATTGGAGTGAAGCCAGGAGCTTGCTGTCATGGTCCGGGTGAGAGAAAATGAGGATGTGTTACCATGCAGCCAGAGAAGTATTGAAGAAGTAGGCTCCACAAGACTTAGTAATTAGAATATGATGCCTGGGCATTGGGGGTAGGGAACCTCTAGGGAAAGCAGATTTCAGAAGGATGAGGAAGGCGATGACAACTTTAGTGAGAGCTGATGACTTAGAACTCTGTGCTGCTTTGTACAGAGCACAGTTTCCCAGACTGACTGTATCTCCTTCTGCTTTGAGGCAGAAGGAAATTGGGACCAAATCCAAATTATTTCCAAGATTTTCTGCCTAATGCATTTAGGAAAACACAGCCAACCCAGCTGCACTGTCCTGGACAGGTACATTTCATGTAGACAAAAATGCCACTGCCCCACATGTAAGTACTGTGTGTATTTGGTGAATGACCTTCAGGACTAGCTAAGCCTGCCTTCTTTAAAATATAACAACTGGGGTGGTGGATGGGGGGAGTCTTGGCTATGTGCTGCACATCACCTCATTTCCAAGCAGCCTAAATCAGTAAATTATAACATTAATGTGGACAGTAAGTAGTTTGCTAATGTGGGTTCTGGTAAACATTGTAATGGTAGCTGGCTGGGGTTAAAGAGCAGAAGGATATAATTTGTGATGGTGTATGTTTAAACCCCCTGGAAAACAGACCCTTTGGAATCTGAACTTGGTCTGAACTTCCTTTCTCACAGAAGGATCAGGAGGAAGAGATTTGGTATCATCACTGACCCTTTTCCATAGGCTACTCAATGCCAGCCTCTCACTCCCTCTATTTTCTTCCTCTGGGGGCCCTGAATATGGAGCTGCTGACAGCACAAAGCAAAGGGACAGACATAGAAGAGAAGAATAAAAAGGGACAGCATCACTGTAGGACGTAAGACATGGAACACATAGGATACTGTAGGGTATTTTGTAGGACAGCATCACTGGAAGAATAAGAGAAGATGGGAAAATTTGGAGTTCAGAACACTTTAAGAACCGATTCAGTTCACCTAACACCTTTAGAGACCTCTTATATATCCAATACTACAATACAGAAGATATATATAAGACCAGTGGACAGGTGTTCTAGGGAAGTAGATTTCAACTCACAGTAAAAAATAATTTTCTTATCCATGGAATTGTTCAAAAACAAAAAGAACTGTCCTGTTTTATAGTGAGGTCTCCATAATTTAAGTATGAAAACAGGATTGTTTCAGAGGAGACAATTATATTGGACGCAAGTTGACTAGTTGACCTCTAAGTAACCATTTCAAATAGAAGACTCTCTGAGCAAAATCTTCATTTAAAATAGAGCTTCTCTCAATAACCCTGGTCTTTCATGGTTAAGGAGGCGAGGTTAGAGATACTAGCCTCACCTCCTCTCCTTACTCTCCTTTGCCCATGTCAGCAACACAGAAAATGGAACAAAGATGGAGGTGGTGCTTTATATTCCAGAGAGGGGAGAAACTTCCCAGAGATGAGCCAACTGGAGTCCTCAAAGGAGGATTGTGAAAAGTCAGGGCACAGAAGAGAAGGAAAGATCCCTGAGGTCTTTTGAATTATTGCTTATTCAGTTGTGTCAACATATTTGAGAATGCCTTTACATAAAACACCCAGAGCTTAAAGATCACTGAATTTGATTTCTAAAAATTATCTATAAACAGTGTTATTAAACAATCTGCTTTGTAAATTAAATGGCTGCCCTCTTTATTCACTAGGCTCCAGAAACAATAACAGCAAACATTTTCGTGGAAACTCACCAAGCGCTAGCCACTGTTTAAAGTGCTATAAACAGATTAATGTACATAATCCTCGTAACAGCCCTATGAAGTCATGCTAAGGACTGAATTGTGCCCCCTAAAATTCATATATTGAAGCCCTAACCCCCCAATGTGGTTGTGCTTAGAGATGGGGGCTTAGATGAGGTCATGAGAGTAGGGCCCTCATGACGGGATTAGTGTCTTTGTAAGATGAGACAACAGAGAGCTTTCTCTTCCCACATATACACACTGAGGAAAAGACTCGTGAGCATCCAGTGCGCAGGCAGCTATCTGCAAACCAGAGGAGAGCTCTCACCAGAACCCGACCATGTGGGCACTCTCATCTCGAACTCCTAGCCTCTAGAACTATGATTACATCAATTTCTGTTGTTTAAGCTACACAGTCTGTGGTGTTTTGTAAAGCAGCCCGAGCCAACTAATACAGGTCAGTACTATTACTATTCTTTTTTTACTTGAGAAAACTGAAGGATGAGAGGTTACGTTTCTCGGCCAAGATAACACATTAGTGACTGAGGAACTGGGATTCAAATCCAGGCAGGCGACATCCAGAGCCTTTACTCTTTACCACAGTGATCTACTGCCAGCTTGTAGCATACGTGTGCTTACCACCCTTACTGTGTTTCCCAAGTCGTTTCACAAAATAATCATTTTTTACAACACTGCGATGTAGATAGAACAGACATTACTGTCCTATTTTTATAGATGAGAAAATTGGCAGCTTAGGTGGAACAGCCAAGGAGGAAGCTCTGGGGACCAAGAGAAGCAAGAATAGATGAAAGACAACTAGTAGTTTTCTGAACGAAATTGCAGGAAAATCTTGAGATGATATATATACAACACCTAGAATGCTGTCGTATAGGAAGAAAGTACTGAATAAATTATTGAATGTCAAAGGAATGGATCAAAATATAACTTGAAACCCCACAGTCAAAGCAGTACTGTTTAGAAGAATCTGTTATTCCTAATTATGAATTTAATTATTCATCTATTCATTGTTCGATTAATCATTCATTTAACAGCTATCTAGAGTTAACTATGGACCAAGCAAGCATACCGTTCCACTTCTTCTCCTTTTCCAGTCAATGTTCCCTGAGACAGTGTACTTTGAAATACCTTGTCACTGAATATATTGGTACTTGAAATGCATCTTAAGTAGAAATTAAGTCTTTTAGATCCAAGAAAAAGGGAGAGAACGCATAAATCCGAGAGAGGAGGAAAACTTCTGCCATTAATCAAGGCATGGTTTAAAAAAAATAGGATAAATCAATATGAAAGTTCATTTCTCAATAAACCTCTCATTTTTTTGGTCTGATTAATTGATTTTCTTCCACTCTATCTACTTTTCCTTCGTGAGAATTTGTATTTTCACTAGGAAATTGTAGGAGTAGAGTAAAAACTAATCCTGTGACAATTTTATCTGTTAAAGGAGTCATATAAATTTTATTCCATGTCATACCCCAAATCTGAGAGGTAAAGAATCTTAACCAGAATCACTGTGGCATCTCTCTTCTAAGCTTTCTTGTTCTAAATCTTATTCTTAAAAAGACACAGTTTCCATGACCTGATCTGTTTATTTACATTCATCTAAGCAGGTGTGGGTTTGGGGGCTCAACAGTGTGATTCATCACTTAATTACAAAATGAGATTTTGTACTTATATTTTATTTCACCTAATAAAATGATGCTTGAGATGGACTTTTGTTTTGTGAGTTATGTAGGTATCTTGAAATTGTACCACCCACAGTGTCCCAAATTCTGTCATGCACAGATACTCAGTAAATTGAACACCATCTACAGAGAAGTAATTAGCCAGCATCAGGGTGCATTGGAATCACTTTGCTATACTCTGATTTATCCTCACATTGTTGTCTTCTCTACATCATGAGCTAAACAAAGCAATTCTTCAGGTTTAGGTGCTTTTTTCCTCCTTCTTCTTCTTCTTGTCCTTCTCCCTTATTTCTTCTCCTCTCTTCTCTCTCTCCTTCATCTTATTCTTCTTCTCCTCCTTCTCCTGCCACTTCCTCCTCATCCCCTCCCCTTTACCTCTCCTCCTTCTTTGCAATACTGTAGTTTAACAGGCACTTTAGAGAGTAACCACATTTTCAAAACTAGATGAAATAAAACAGAAACAAATCATACACATAGTTGATTTTTGTTACTGGGATGTTTTAGCCTCTCTGTTTTATTTATTAATCCATGCCATCTGCAGAAAGAAAGAGGACCTTTGAGAATACCATTGGTAACTATAAAGTCAAATGCCAATCAAACAATAAATATCCAATCTTCAAAATAAATAAATATCCAATCTTCCCAAGGAAAGGGGTTCAAAACCTCCATCTTGGCAGGAGACCTGAAAACACCTATCAGAATTGTACATAAAGTTGCCCTTATTTGGTCAGGACATTTGGCTAATTAGTGAGTATGTTGAGTTTTCAGAAGAAGAAGAAGAAAAGCAAACATTTATTTAGTATTATATTCCCCTTTGAGGACACTGAAGGACAGAAAATCTAAGTAATCTGGCTTAGGGTACATGGCCAGACAATGTAAAAGCTGAGACTGGAACTTGAGTGATTTGGCTTAAGCCTATGTTATTGTGCTGTTCCTTGTATAAAAATCAAAATCTCAGAGTGGCAGAGGCAAGAGTTGTTAAAATAAAGCTATTTAGGTTGAACGATATGAAAGTGCCAGTATTTGACAGTTTTTGCCCTAACAAATCTGTAGTTTACATTGTTCAACCTCATAATAAGTAAAACAGTGACTCAGCGCATATGAATGAGTCTTCTGCTCTGGGTCAGGCTCTGTGTTCTGGGGTATAACTAGAGTCAGAGTGATTACTGGTGGCCGAGGGAGAGTCTGGACATCTGAGCTGTCCAAGTCTCTTTGCTAATCTTGATTAATCAGTCAGTTCATCTCCCTGGACCTCAGGCTTTTTGTTTGTAAAATGAGTGGATCTTAAATTTTTTGGACTTCTGTCCACTTAGAAAGGGTAGAACACCTTATGTCTCATTTCCCCCATTCACTCTCAATTTCCAGTGTGGTAAACAAACAAGCTGGTAACAAAGAATGTGACTGCAAAAACAAATCGTGGGTGTGGGGAAGGTTATATTTGCATATACTTTCACAATAGGGATACATTTATGTTTATTTAGAGATGATTTATCTTTAAGTTTACATGTGTCTTGAAGCCGAATTATTGGAAAATATTAGGTCAAAATACAACTAATTAATGTAAATTATATATCATTAAGAGTTAATAAAATTATTAATAGCAAATAGAAGGGGTGATGGTAAACCTAAGCTAAATTTGTAATTAAAAGGAACAGTAGCAGTAAGAGGCAATGATTACCAAATGAAGAAAACGTTGAGGATATAGTGGCTTTTTAAAAAGCATCTTGCTCCCAAATTTTAGGATTTCTACCTCTCTGCCTGTGCCGTAGAAGCTGGGTGACACATCCAAACACCGTATGGCAGCTGGTCTTCCTAGAGCAATACCAAATTAAAGTCCTTAATAAACTCTCTAGTAACATGCTAATTTAAAAACCAAATTAACAATCCCCAATTCATTGAGTAGTTGCTAGTCAGCAGCTCTTGGTCCCATTTGAAAACTAATATAAAATGAATTAAAAACGAATATGAAATTGCAAGTGATTTACCTAAAAGAGCCGAGGAGAGTATGTGGCATGATTTTGATGCCCTCACCTTCCATTCCTAACTCTCCTATTGGCCAGACTTTGTTTGTGAAACCCTGTCTCACAATAAGAAACATATTTACTTTAAAATTCAGGACACACGTGCACAAATCTCTTACTATATTGGTGTAGTTTGAGCCCTACACGGAGATGCTAGGACAAGCAGGTGAGTAGAGGCTAATTTCTAGGTAAAATTCTGCATACTTTGTGTGATACCCTGCATGTGTGTGTTTATGACAAATATGCATGTGTATATATGTGTGTATGTATGCACTGTATATATGTATATATATACAATTAAAATTAAAATTTCATGAACAAATATTCTTGAACTCTGTACAATGCCTTCTGATATTTTCTACTCTATTTTTTTAAAGAAAAATACTGATCATGATATAAAAAGTTGGTTTCACAACCTCTTATGGTGTTGTGATTTATAATTTGAAAAACACTACTCTCAAAGAATGTTGCCCAGATACTTCACTGTGACCTCCAAAAATGGCATGGGACCTTCTTCTGTCTTAGAGATCTAAAGTTAGATCTTTTCCTCTTTACACACAAACAGAAGCACATTCCTTGGATGAATATCTTTGAAATTGTGGGTTATAAGAAAAGATGGCAAGAACTGGGGATGGTTAACCTGGAGGAAGAAAGTGATCGCAGTGGAGGGGAGAAACAGGCCAAGAAAGTAAGTGGCAGTCCTCCAATATTGCAGTGGATACCAGGATAACCAGATGTCGGAGGGACTATAACGCTTCGGGATGGATAGTCAGCCTGATGTAGGAAGGGCATTAGGGTTTGAAGCCGATGGCCAAGAAAGAATTGTTGAGATGTCTTTGGTGCTAAAAGGTAGATTTATTAAAGCACAGGGACAGGACCCATGGGCAGAAAGAGCTGCACTGGGGTCGTAAGGAGTGGCTCATTATATACTTTCAAGTTGGGAGGGGGTTAGGAACTGTATAAGTCTAAGGAATTTTGGAAGCAAGGTTTCTAGGACCTTGAAGGGGCTAGATATTGCTGGGAAGAGGTCATTTATTACCATCTAATAAAACCTTAGTCATGAGATCCTTCAGATGTGTATCGATGGGCCATATGCTTGGGGGATGATTGCCAACATATATCATGGGGGGTAGAGATAAAGGAAGTTTCCAAAGGAATTTTTATATGTTGAAGTAGACTCACAGGATCCTGGAGGTGGTGGGGGGGGTGGAGATCAGCCCAGGATTGCCTTTTGCCCTTAGCAAAGTATCAACAACAAGGCAGCTGAGTCCCTAGAGAAGTGTCATCCAGCCTGTTTCAAGGACTAGTCAATGGGCTGTAGGTAGTAAGGAAATATAATAATTTCTCTTCTGCCTTTGTTTCCCACATCAAGCCTACTGAACATTTATTGAGGGCCAGCTACATGCCAGCTTCTGGCAAGAGACTACCAATAGAAAAATAATAGCAAATACAGTCACGTAATCTTTATGCAAAGAAACTACACTTTTCCAGTCATGTGACAGTCAAGTATGCCTGATGGCTAATGCAAAACTGTGTTTATGATCCACAGTATTAAAAGATGGTGAATTTTGTTCAGTTCTATTGAGTGGCTTTGTGACTCTTAAAGCCCCCTGTTTATCAAGGTATTTGATGTCAGTTTGTAAATATTTCTAAGTATTCACTTTTGTGCAGAAAGCGGTTCAGTCATGGAGAAGCAGACGCCCTCAGAAGATGGGCTGCAAGCTTACAGACGCAGACAAAACTTGTCCCAAGGCTGCCTCTCCTATAGTCTGCTCCCCAGATAAAGCAGGAAACTATAAAAGAGCTTCCATCTCAACTTTAAAGGAAACTTTTTAGAATTCTAGCTTTAGACATTTTTTCCTGAGAAAAATCATTAAGCTTTCCTTTTATTTTAGATTATTCCATTTGCAAGAAAGCACACATGATAATGAATACACAAATCTTTTCAATTTCTCATAAAGCCTAAGTAATGCAGTCTTAGTTTTATTGCCTTTGGGCTCTCACCAATCTCTTTTAAACTCTAAAAGAAATCCATTAGAACTCGTGATCCCCATCATTTTACTGTATTCAGAATTCAATGTTAAAGCTTGTTGATGTGTGAGTTTATTATTACGTGTTTGAGTTATAGGAAACATATGTTGGTTCAATATAAAGTGGATTTTCTAAGTGTAAAACCTACCATGGTAGGTAAGAACTTGCCCAGTGTGAGACACATTCAAGAACAGTCTAAATTCACCTGGCGTTTGGTTGGAGTGAGGGAGAGATGTTACACAAAATTACACTTTATTTTTTTTTAAAGATTTTATTTATTTATTTGACAGAGATAGAGACAGCCAGCGAGAGAGGGAACACAAGCAGGGGGAGTGGGAGAGGAAGAAGTAGGCTCCTAGCAGAGGAGCCTGATGTGGAGCTCGATCCCAGAATGCCGGGATCACGCCCTGAGCCGAAGGCAGACGCTTAACGACTGCGCCACCCAGGTGCCCCCAAATTACCCTTTAGCTCCCTATTCACCTTGAGATTGTATGTTTTGTTAAACAGTGACTTCACCCACCATTAACTGGGTTCTTCTCCAGAAAAGAGCTTCCTGTACCTGTCTTCTGGAATTACATCCCAAAATACAAAATGACTTTTTCCTTAAATGAATGTATTTTTAAAGAATCAGTTAGATCTAAATTAATCAGTAAGTGCCATTTGGTCTCTTCTGACAACATTGCCACAGCCCAGCAAACTCAAATTATAAATAATAATAACATGTTACTAGTAATAATAATTACTAATAGTAAATATCAAATAAGAATAAAGTACTGATAACATCAATAATTGGTTTTATATAGCTAAAATTTATTGACTATTGTGTGGCAAATGCTAGGCTAAGTGCTTTTAAGACACCAATTTAGGGGCGTCTGGGTGGCACAGCGGTTAAGCGTCTGCCTTCGGCTCAGGGCGTGATCCCAGGGTTCTTTAATCGAGCCCCACATCAGGCTCCTCCGCTGGGGGCCTGCTTCTTCCCCTCCCACTCCCCCTGCTTGTGTTCCCTCTCTCGCTGGCTGGCTGTCTCTATCTCTGTCAAATAAATAAATAAAATCTTTAAAAAAAAAAAAGACACAATTTAATGACAACTCTATCAGATGATACACTTCTATTCGCATTTAATGGGTAAGAAAATGGAGACAGCACCTAGATGAGGCAGAACCAGACTGTGAAGTCACAGTATGCTAACTCCAGAGAATATACTCATAACTACTAGTCTATATATAATGACTACTAGGTAAGTGTTTCTGACCCTTGCTAATGTTCTGTTTAGTCATCTAAATTATTTGGCAATATCATAAACGTAATAGCTTAAGTATCCAATCTTAAACTTTGAAATATTATGCCATAAACTTTCAACAATGAGAAAATGGTTAAATAATTTACAATACATTTATTCCCTAAAGTTTTAAGGAATCATTAAAATGCTCTTGACAATGAGCTATTAGAACAAAGGAAAATGTGTGCAGTTCCAGAAGTTGCAATAGTAAAGTGCAAATTTTTTGTGTGCAGTATGACCTCAACTTTCTTTAAAAAAAGTTCATGGAAGGAGATCACTAAAATACAACGATCAGCCCTGGGTCATAGTATCTATTTTGTTCGGGTATTTTTTTCTTTAAAAAATATCTTTTTCCATAATGAATTTGCATTGTTTCTATGATTTAAAGAAAAAAGTTAGTTTTGTTTTCTTTTTAGTTCTATAAATCCATTTAATTTTCTCATACAAGTTGCATGGTTTCTGATCTGACATTATGGTATATAAAGTATCATGCTCTCTCTTCTTAAATGAAGATATATTTGAATGGTCAGATGTTCATTTAGCAGTAAATGAATCTGTATAGAAATGGGCAACACAGCTTCACTGTAAAGCATCTAATTATTAAGGCATATAAAGTCTGCTGATTCTCCTTTGCCCAGAAAGAGATCTAAAAGCCTGGAAGCTCCATCTGATTGCCTACTGCTGAGTTCCTTATCAGCAGCACTGAGAGTGGCAATCTGGTATTTTTGAGCTCACAGAGGATAGTGAAGACTGGTTAGGCTGGTTTGGAGAACTTAAGCAAAGTGATATGATTTATAGTCAATTTTGGCAATTCCTTCTAAACTTAATCTGTTGCCAGGCCCCAGGGTGTCAGTGCTAGGCCTCAGGGGCTAAGGAAGAATAATTCTTCTATGACCAGGTATGATTAACCTGAGGATTTTGGGGGTGTTTCTTTTTTAGGAAGGCTTGGGCTATCCCAACACGGAGGTTGTTATTGTTTGACATGTGTTTGGACAACTCTACCCACCTATTTTGTTGATTCATTGTCACTTAAGGGCCACTTAAGGTCCCCTTTTCCCTTTTTTTGGGGGGGGGGCTTTGGATCTGAGTGGAAACAATCTAGCATCACACTTTGTATTTAGAACAATTACAGAATAACTTTTAATACTATACTTAATGGCATTGAGTGGGTACGGCTAGGGCAAAAATCAGGGGAATTTGAGCCTTCTAACTTGATCTGCAAGAAAGATGTGCTTTACAGACTACATACCTCTCTCATGGATGGAACTGTTCCTAACCTAGCACTGTCTAAAATACTTTATTCAGAGAGCTTCACAGTAGAGTACCTTAGAAGCTTACCTACCTGCAATTCACAATGATCATTCCTGGATTATAGAAAGAAAGAACAGAAATGAAGGCAACAATGTTCTACAACCTTAGTTTATTCCTGGACAAGTAACTGTGTAGCCCCACTTTGCCATCACCGGAATACAGGCTCTGAAGTCCCCATTCACTTCAGGTTTAAGTTCATTCAAGTGGAAGAACCAGATGAGTTCCCAGGAACTGAATCTGTTTTGTAGAGGAGGAGTCTATGATTCAGGCTTAAGCCAAGGGTGTTGCCATTATAACATAGGCCATTACCGAAAGTAAGGTAGGGTTGGCTCCTTGCCTCAGAGCTGTCAGAGGTGTCCAGGGATTTGCGCTGAGCCTTTTGTGATTCAGTAGAAGCAGGCCATCAGAAATGCTACCCTGAGTCATACCTGTGGTACCTTCAGCTGAAGAAGGATCTAAAATATTAGAGGGTGATATGAGAAATTCTGGAATAAGATGTGTGTAGAAAGAGCGGGATGGTCATTAACTCCATCTGTGAAATTCAGAAAGATTCCCGGAGGCAGCAGTGTTTGAATGTGCTTTAGAAGAATGTACGAAGTGAGTGGACAAAAGGAAAGAAAGAGCTTTCTGTGAAAAGTCACTAAATTTTTGAGGAAGTAGACAGTGAAAAGACAGGCTAACAGAAGAACAAGTTTGTGAAGCAGTAATATGCTTCACTAAGAATATAGGCTTTATGCTGTAGCTGATGAGGAGTGAGCAAAAGATTTTAAGAGAAGAGACAGCATCCAGTGACCATTTTATAAAGAGTTCTCTGATGGTTGGTGTGGCTAATGCATGGAGGGAAGGTAGATTAGAGATGTTTTGGAGGTAGAATTGATGATTTGGTGACTGATTAGATGTGGAATCAAGGTTTGAGGATGAAGTTTCTAGCTTAGACTACTAGGAAAACTGTAACGCCATTAAGGAAAGAGTTTATGCCTGCTAAAATCCATGATTTTTGTCTGAAACCTTCTCAAAACTATGGTATGACTTCAACTATTGTATAGTGGTTCTGCGGCATCTGCCATTTTTCACTTTTCAGAGCACTTCCTCTTGTTTGGTCTCGTTAATATGCAGTTTGACAGATGAAAAACTAAAGTGAGTGTTTTGGCTAAAATCATCCACATGAATCTGCCCAAGGTGGGACTAAAACCAAATCTCAGTTTCCCTAGTCTTAAGTTTTAAGTCAAATTCCAAATCTGATAGTTTTTCACCCCAGACCCCTCACCCTTTCTTCTATTTTGCATGGAAGACACTAGAGTCAGAAAGACTTTTGAGTATCAGAGGAAGCTGGGAGCTTTGGAAAAGCCATAGAGAAATCTTGGGAGTTCTGGGGAGGAAGAGGCAGCCAGCAAAGGGGCAAAAAGAAGCGAATGGCAATGAGCCTTCCAGCCTCCCGCATGTCAGTGTTTGCATTGCTACAGTAAAAAAGCATCCTGTTTTACTAGTGTCCCTATACACTTCATTACTACACTCCACATTAGCCCAGGGTGGTGGGAATGGAATGTGGGGAGGGACCAGCTGGTAATGGCTGTGAATGGCCCTCATATTAGGTTAGTCCTTGGGTCTCTGAAGTCTGTTCAAAGGGTCCTGTGTGGCTTACTAATCAGCATTACACTCAAAAGCTGTCCCCCAGCAATCTCAACCAGGGAATAAGTAGATTTGTAGGTCGTGTTGGATGAGATTTTCTGTGCAGAAGCTATGAAAATAAGACTTTCAATTTGAATATGGAATCTCAAATTCACTGGGCAGAGGAAATGGAGGGTCTTGGCCCTTGCAAACCAGAATTTCTCTATTAGAAACAGTAGAATCATTTTGCAATGGTGGGAAACCTGTTTTGCAATTATCTTCTGTCCATATGAGTAATTGGGAAGAGATAAAACACTGGCCTGAGGTAAGATTGGCATTTGTGGGCAAGAAGAGAATTTTCATCTGCAGGTGTCATTACTGTCTTTTCCAAGAAGCCAAAAGGGGCAGTGGTTTCAAGATGCCTGGAGAGAGAGAAAGAGGATTCTTGATGAAAACTCCTCAAAACACTCTTTTCTTTAAGGCAGATGTGATGTCTGCCAGGGTCCTCAATAACCACTTGCTCTAGTGATCAGCTCCTACTTGTGACTGACTGACTTCAAAATGGTGGTCAAATACTTGCACTTAATAGAGACACGATCTGTAATGGTACAGCCCTCATCCTTTTGGGAGGTTTCATTGATTATCTGTATTCCTGCTTAGACTCTAAGCTCCTGCCTCAGGGACTCATCTGATTTCAGCTCGCTCCCTTGTCCCATAGAACTGCGATTGGCAGTTTCAACAACTAATTGTAGAATAAATAAGCAAAGTACTGCTTTTAAAGAAAATTCATTTGACTTTTTTTCCAAATGCTTTTGTTTGTGGAGGAGGAGAAATCCATACAGAAAAAGGCACTCCCACACCCATAGATGTGGTTTAAATGGACCTTGTTTAGTTTCATGACCCAACCTAAAACCTCTGAGACTCGCACAGCTTTCAAGCCCGTCAGGGTAGCCATTCTGTCAAGACTTCTTAGAAGTGTTAGTGGTAATTCCATTTTATCCCTGAAAACCACCTTGAACATCTTTTAAATCTTCAAGCAATTGAGCAGATTCAACCCCTTAGTTCTGTTTTCCTAGTGATAATTTGTTTCTGACGAACACATTTACAGCTGGTTTTTTAAATTAAACATTTACCCTGAAATGACTCCCCATCTTAGGTGAGCTTTATTGATTCTTATTTGAGTTTTAAAAATCATCATTGGATTTTCTCGCCTGGGTGCTTTAAGTTTAACATAGGAAATGACAGGGAGAAATAGTAGGTGGTTACCATGGCCACCACACTATCTGACTGAAGAAGGAACAGACAGGGCAGGGAAACAGCGCCATACCAAATTGAATTGTAATAATGATCAATAGTTCAGAGAGGAAATTTAAGTGTCTGGGCTCCACTTCACAACCAATCAAACAATCAATACATATTCTAGCAATGTCTGCACTATGGCTTCACATTTATACACTGTACATATCAAAATATCAAAACAAAAAGGAAATTGCAGCATGTATAAAAATTAAGAGTCATTAAGCACATTTGAAAAACACTTCTAGGTTACAATAGAGATGATCCTAATTTCCAAATTTTAGCTATTCATCCTAAAATATCTGGAAAAGCTTTAAACAGCAAGGCCTTGAGCTTAGCATTAGGGTATTTTTTCGTTCAAATGAAATGAGAAAAGGGGTTGACTTCTCAGATTGGAGGGATCTAGTTTTTTGACTTGGTGTTGCCACACAAAAAGGCAGAGGGTGAATTTGCTTCCTTAAACCCTCTCTTTCTACTCTTTCCACCCAATGGCTCATTGAAGCAGGCATTTCCTGGCCTAGAGGAGCCAACAGACTCTAGCCTGTCAGCTGAAGAATTAACTCTACCTGGTGAAGAACTTTGTTTACTCTCTTCTGCATTCTACAAGAAGAGAACAGACCAACACGTCTGTGGTGGCATTCCGACACCAGCAGCTAGCTAGAGGGTGGGAGGGGGTTGGTGGGCAAGAAGTCTTCCAGGCTCCCTTCAGCAGGCTCCCCAGGCAGGTGGCCTGGTCCTCCTTTCCAGTACTAAGGCCTCCTTACCTGAGAAGACAAAGAAAAAGCTGAGTGAACTGTAAACATCTGGAAAATCCTTTGTTACTGCTTTAAAAGGACGGCATGGAGAAAGTAATCCCATCTCTTAAATTGGCCCTTTTTGTGTTGCAAAGCATCTCAAACGAGCTCTGCCAGTAGCCCGAGAAGGTGGCCCCACCTGCCTCACTCCTGAGAGGCTTTGGCCACAGCTCAAGAGCCTCAGGAGTGTGTGCTGGCAGGCGGAGTTAGACACCAGTGCAGCTCAGGCAGGAGGGGAGCAGAGCTGAATTTGGGAAGCAGCCGCCTGCTATGCTGAGAACGTCTGGAAACTGGCTAAGGAGCTGCGGTGAGAATCATGCTACTTTTCTCTTGATAAACCGGTGGGGAGTCATGGCCATTAAAAGGAAAAGAGGATGGCAGATTCCCCTCCTTTCCCTTCCTAGTACAGCAGTGCCTGCCGTCTCTCAGCACCCACTGCTTGCAGACGTCTTAAGGCTGCCCTGTTTTCCAATCTGCTGCTCTCCATGTTCTAAAGGAACCGCACACAGTGAATTTTCTCTTCCTCCACCTCAATGCAGCCTCAAACCCATATTTCATTAGCTTAATTCACCACTGGTCTCTTCAGAGTAAGTCTGTCTCACATGAGCTGCCAGACTCTTGCTATTGTATATCACAGACAGGGATTTAAGAAAGGGAAATTCTTGCTGCTGATTTAAATGGGTTCCAGAAATTCCTGAATCCACACTGATTTCAGATCAGATATTTAATGTATGCACGTTCTGTTCAAATAGCCAGAGCCTGCTGAGGGAGAGTGTAGTTCTAATGCAAGTAGGCTGGTCCGTGTCTGAAAGAACCAATGAACTTTTGAGTTGAACCCTCTTTTCACCGGTTATAAACTAGGCAGCCTTGGGAAGCCACTGAACTTGGTGCCTTCAGTTTTCTCATCTGTAAAAATAGAATTATATTACTAATTTAATAAGGTTGTTTAAAGATTAGTACTTGCATATGGAAAGCTGGATTGCAAGATCTTCTGGGGGACAAAGACCATGGTTACCTTATTTGGGGGTACATGTTATTTGTTAACAATCTTAGCTTAGTAGCTAAGAATGTCAGCTCAAATCATCCTGCCTGATTGCTAAGCCCAGCTCTCTCGTGGTTCGTTTAGATTAGCTGAGTAGCATAAGCCTATTTCCACAGCTGCAAAATCAGTGATAATAGTAGTAGCAGCCATCTCATGGATCTGTAAGGATTTAAAGACATAATGCTTCATATGTAAAGCTAGCACCCAGCGATACTCAGTAAATGTTAGCTGCTGTTGTTATAAAGCAGGAATCTGAATGTGGAGCTAGACAATTGGCATCCCTAGATGAAATGCACCCCTTTGATGTTGTCGTTGTCGTTGTTGTTTTAAATGCAGAGGTTGGACAAGATGAATCCTAAGGGGCCTTCTGCCTCTTAATACCTATATGCATCCTCATGCATATCACAGAGCCCCACATCTTCCTTGGTAGGGGCCATAAATCAAAAATTCAAACCTATTTTTTGATGGAAAACCCAACATAATATACATTTTGGACTTAAACATCAAGCCAGATGTGTCATTTCATATACTACCATCATTTGATTTCCTTAAGAATGTATATTTTCACAGCCCCAAATGCTACTTTGCATGTCCATGACTTCGAGGACATAGAGATTTGCATTCAAACACTTTGCAGCAGTTTTAAGAAACTTTATTCACGCAAGCTGGCTGAGAGTGGTGTGTGTTAGCATTTCCAGTTTCGGTGTTATTTTTGAAAAGGAACCTTAACCTGTATGTCTGCATTCTGATGGCAATTAATATGTATCTGGCATTACAACTGAGCTGTTAGCAGCGAGTTTAAAAACCAGCCCCGAGTCACTCCTCACCCTGCCTCTGGGGTGAGGAAGTAGACTTGCTGGGCTGGGAGATTTGCATTCTCCTCAGCTGCGGTGCTCCCCTAGTCAGACTTCCTTTGTTACTTTATTCTCTCCATCCCCCCCCCCCACCAAATCTGCCTTCCACAATTCCTCTACGTAGCTTTTGCGTGCTCTGAGCTAGGCTAGCACCCCCATTAAACGTAGAACAATTGATCACAGGTTTTTAGAATTAATTTTTTTGCTGTAAGACCACCCAGAAAATAAGGACCGAGGTTTTTCATGCCCGGTACATAATACGGGCAGTCTTAGCTTTGTATGGTAGTGTGAGACCATAAACATGACAGCTTAATAATGATCAATGGTGAAAACTATCATTGTCTGTGACCTCTTAAAATTTTTGTCAAAACTATTAAGAACTCTCTTTTTGTCAGTTACAAAATGAAAAAAAAAAGTAAAACCAATGTTTGTTTAGTAGGATGTTATCTGAAGTATTAGAAATGTTGAAAATTCAAGTGTTTTATTTCTTTGTAAAAAAAAAAAGTAGTTTGAATAGTACTTGCCTTTTTCTTCTTGTTGCTCACAGAATACGATAACGGAGCAAGCATCTTTTCTCTGCCTTGGCAAATTGTCATATGTTTTTCTAATTCTGAATCAGCTTTCACCTTTTTATCCTTTGCACATGCAATGTTATAAAGTATCTCTGAGGGTTCCTTTGATGTGAAGTTTTTTCCTCTGAAACATCTTCATCCTTTTTCATTCCAACCACTCTCCTCACTAACGCTCTGAAGTTTGCTTTTATTAGGTTCCTCTGGCTGCCTATCTGGGGTTCCTCAAAGGGGGGCAGTGCCGACTCCCTGCTGTCAGCTGTAGCTTCTGTAATTCCCCCGTCCCATGTGAATTTCACTTCCATTATCACTTTTTCTTTCTATGCCATGCTGGCATCTTTGTTGGCAAATTCCCTCTTTCAGTTATCCATTTTGGTAAAATGTCTGTAGGTTTATCGCTAGGACACAAGGAAGCAAAATGACTACATGCTTTGCTATGTGTGTGAACCGAACAACAGGTGTGCAGTGACCCATGACCAACATACTTTGAAAGAAGTGACCTGGTGAGTCACTGATGATGGTATGCATCTGTTTTTACGTAGTGATTTGTGGACCAAAAAGCCTATAGCAGGTTTTCACTTTATTCACTCACAGTTAATATACCGTGATAATCAAAATTTGAATCATGTTGTTAGGGAACTGGTGTTACTTAATTAAACCATGCTAAGGGAAAAGTGGACATTTTGAAACCATGCAAACGCAAAACTGCCGTTAGTTGTTCAATAATAAATGTTAAATGAATGAGTGGGCCCAGGCAGTTACATTGACCTCATTTTGCAGTCTCAGTGTCCTAATAGCCTTGCCCCTTCTCTTCCTTCCCGTATAATATGTTCACAGTAGCAGATAAGTGCAAGTCTGCTAAAAGTTTGCTTTGAATAAGTCATTGAACTCTGAGCTTTGTACCTCTTGTGCTAAAGGCCCAGCTCCTTGGGGCACCTGGGTGACACAGTCGGTTGAACACCTGACTCTTAGTTTCAACTCAGGTGCAATCTCAGGTCCGCCTCTGAGCTCAGCATGGGGTCTGCTGGAGATTCTCTCTCCCTCTCCCTCTTGGGCTCATTCTCTCTCAAATAAATAAATCTTAATAAAAAATATTTTATAAAAAAGCCCCAGCTCCTAGCTACTTTTTTTTTTTTAAAGATTTTATTTATTCATTTGAGAGAGAGAGAGTACAAGCAGAGGGAGTGGGAGAGGAAGAAGCAGACTCCCCGCTGAGCTGGGAGCCCGATGTGGGACTTGATCCCAGGAGCCTGAGATCATGACCTGAACTGAAGGCAGATACTTAACTAACTGACTGAGCCACCCAGGTCCCCATAGCTACTTTTTTTAATCAAACTTCTCCCTGGCTACCCAGCCTCACTTCTAAAAAGAACTACTCTGATCAATAGATTCACACTGTAAATGTTGAAAGGACTGTCAGGCTTCCAAGGTAGTTTGTTTCTTTCCCTGAAAGAGAGGGATCAGCATTTTGCAAAGGAGGGAGGACTCTTCTTTTTTTTCTTTAAGATTGATTGATTTTCAGAGAGCATCTGAGCAGAGGGAGGGGCAGAGGGAGAGAATCTTTTAAGCAGACTCCCCACTGAAAGAGAAGCCAATAAGGGGCTCCATTCCACAACCTGTGAGATTCACCTGAGCTGAAACCACGGGTCAGACACTTCGCTGACTGAACCCCCAGGCACCTCTGCAGAGGAGACCTCTGGAGTGCTGCTTTCACTAGGGATGCTCAGACTCCATAAGCACAGGAGAGAAGGATCTTGGGTTGGTGGAACTTCGCTGGTCTTCTTACCTCACTAAAATCCAGTAATCAAGAAAATCCTAAAATCCTGTAACTAAGAAAAAAGTGGAGGAGAGCTGGGAGAGAGACTCAAAGATCATCCTAAACTTTACTTAGCCTTTGATCTCAAGGAGTTTACATTCCCACATGGGCTGTGAATCCTGGACGCACAGAAGCAGGAACAGTGGTGGTTACCTGCACTGGTTTTGTCTGATAGGGGTTCAGGGCTGGTGCTGCTGCTTCCTAGCTCAGCGATCTTCCCCATGCTCTCTAGGCTCTCAGAAACTCACTTCTCTTTCTGTAGACTGTAATAATTATCTCACGGGGTTTTTGAGAATTTTGAACGGAATAGGGAATGCACTTAAAGCAGTATCTTTTGTAGAGTAAGAGCTTGGGAAACAGGAACGATTTTCGTTACTGAGACATAATTCAGGGGGATGTCATTCATTTCAATAAGACCGTCTTGTCCACGGTGTGCAGAGTTGTGGTTGCAGAGTCAGAGTGGACAGTACAGATGCAATGTGACAGAAGTTACCCAGCCTGTTCATGGGAGCCCAAAGTCTAAGACCTGTGTTTTCTCCTGCCTCCTTATTGATTGTCATTTGGTGGTTGAGAATCGGTATTATGTTCTGCCCTGATAGAGTCAGACTCCTAAATTCTTTTGGAATACGTCTTTTGGGTATGTTTAGAAGCATTTTCAAAGCTTTCAAGAACAAGACACTCAGGTCACACAGTGGTAGGGCCCTGCTTGCTCCTCTGCTGACAGGACGGCCTCTCCTGGAGTGATAGCTTGCTGCAGGGGCATCCGCATCTGGTTACCCTTTGTCTTCACAACCATATGCAGATGTTGGACACTTCTTGAGAGAGGCACCGAGTCACTGTTATACCTGACTGCCGACTGGGCAGTGGCTCTCAGTTCTGGCTGTGTGAGCCATTTAAAAAAGCATAGATCCTCCCAGGGATTTTGCTTCAGTCTATCTGGAGTAGAGGTGAGGCACCTGTGTGATAAAATGTTTCCCAGGGGAGGTGCGGTAGAGCTGAGAACTGCTGTTCTAGTGCCTGGAGGTGCCAGAGTCTAAGAACAAAACTAGCTCTGGCTGCAGGTGTCTGGCCGTGAATGTGACCTCTTGCCCAGAGACCAGCCTGGCCTTGGAAGGGCGAGCTGGCCTTGTGGTGTATCAGA
Organism: Ailuropoda melanoleuca; assembly: GCF_002007445.2. Lineage (NCBI taxonomy): Eukaryota > Metazoa > Chordata > Mammalia > Carnivora > Ursidae > Ailuropoda > Ailuropoda melanoleuca. The sequence continues at coordinate 46,009,184 of NC_048225.1, forward strand.
ACTTGGTTGCTGTGGATCCCTTTTACCCCAGGGCAACAGTTCCTCAGCATCGTCCCCTCCTCTTGACTGAACTTTTGTAACAGCTGCCTAATTGGCCTCCTTGATTTCACCTCCCTCTCTTAACCTTCCACTCCACTCTCCACTCTGCCAACAAAGTCATCTTGCTACAACGAGAATTCCGTTGTCACTCCCCCCATCTTCTAGCCACAGAGAACTGTTCTTTGTTTTCAGCATAGGATATTTCTTAAGGTCTTCATGCATATAGTTTCCCTGCTGGGACACCTTGCCTCCCAATTAAAAATAAGAGTATTACTTTCATAAATAACAAAATATTTCTTTATTTGAAAATCTGTTATTTGTCAGATCCGTGCTAAGTGTTCTACACGTGCCTGAGAGACTCTTGGTGACCTTAGATGCCCCGTTCTAAGACCTGCTCTCAGAAGACTTCCCTACCCCCAGTTGCTCAAGAGCAGAGTGAACTGCCCTTTCCTCTGTGCCCCTAGAGCTCTACCAAAGAATTCAGTGTATTGCAATTGTAATTTGCGGGTGAGGATCCATCTGTTCTCTCAGGGACACAAAATCTAGGACTTCTCAATCCCTTGAGCAGAATGGGCCACCAGCAGTCATGGGCTATCAAGGGATGGAGGGGAGTGAGCCTGTTGGCAAATCTTCTTCCATCCTAAAGAAACACCTGGATGCAGACTGTTCACTTGACATTGGATGAATAGCCGTAATAGTGTCATCATCTGTGGGTCATTTGGGCACAGAAAAGATGCATCCCAGAGGCGTTGCCTGTACACAAGCAGTGTGATGCAGTGTTTGGCTCCCAAGGCATTCCAAACCTCAGTCAGAAAGACTGCTAACTCTCTGTGCTCAGCATACCAGACCTCCCACTACAGCTGCCACATCGTGGGTTAACTTCGTTTGCTACCACAGAAGGGCTGGATTGCGTTGCCTCATCTGTTAGGAAGGCATTTCACCAACAAACTAATGAAAGGCAGTGCATTCTTTTTGTGTGCCTTTTTTTTTTAGCCTGTGTTTTTACAGACAGAGACTGTAATCATCTGTCGTGATAGCTATAATCAATTAGCTTATGGGCTGTTCTTCTCCATCTGGACTAATTGAATAGTTGCTTTTGTTTTTATTTTTGTTTTCCCTCTCCAGTCATCCCTGACTATTACTACTGAACCATGTGACTAAGCCCCCACAAAACCATCAGCTACTCCTCTCTCTTTCTCTCTCTATCTCTGTCTCTCAGCCTTCTTTAAGATGTGGCAGTAACCCATTCATCTGCAGACAGATTCACATCTGCATTAATATTGAGGAGTTTCTTTATTTAAAAAAAATACTTAAGTGGAAAGCAAAATTTTAACTCATTGGATGAGATATTTAAATTTAAAATGGCAGAGGATTGCTTTTAGTCAACTTGTATTGGTGTTTGTGTTGTTGGGAGCCAGCTGTGCAAATCATGTCCTCTGTAGCTTCAAAGGAAGAATCTAGGACTTTTCAATGTAGAGAGGTAGCCTGCACTGCCTTGAAAGATGGGAGCTCCACTGCGCTAAAGAAGGTTAAACAGAGTATCAGATTAGTAGAATTAAGGGGAGAGAGCTGATGGGCACCAGAAAATATTTGTTTCCATTGAAGCTGAGATTTTTCTTCAGTATCCACAAGACAGAGATGCCTCCCTAACAGTAAACTTAAGAAAATGGTTAGCAGAGGGGGGCCTGGGTGGCTCAGTTGTTAATTGTCTGCCTTAGGCTCAGGGCGTGATCCCGGGGTTGTGGGATCAAGGCCTACATCAGGCTCCTCCGCTGGGAGCCTGCTTCTTCCTCTCCCACTCTCCCTGCTTGTGTTCCCTCTCTCGCTGGCTGTCTCTATCTCTGTCAAATAAATAAATAAAATCTTAAAAAAAAAAAAAAGAAAAAGAAAACGGTTAGCAGAGAACTTTTAAAAGAGTTGGGCAAACATTTCAGCAAACATTTTTTGCATGCCTACATAATTCCAGATCCTCAGCAAGGACAAAAAGGAAAGTAAGACCTAGACTCTGCCTTCAAGGAGCTCAAAGTCTAGTAGAAGGAGAAAGATTCACAAAATAACAAACACTGGGGTGCCTGGCTGGCTCAGTCAGTCGAGCGTGCAACTCCTGATCTTGGGGTTGTGAGTTGGAGCTCTGTGATGGGTGTAGAGATTACTAAAAAATAATAATAATAACTAGATTTTAAAAAACACTTTACAGCATTAAAGATAGTATATAATGGCAAAGGGAAGAAGTGGGTTTAAAGAAAACATTTCTTTTCCAAAAACTTGTGTGTTCAAAAGGAAATCTCTCCTGACCCCTGTCTTCAGGTTTCTATCTGCAAAATGGGTATAGTCCATGCCAGTGACCTAATTTTTTGTGGAATGCATTTTGAAGAGCAATTAGAAAGGACTTTGAGCTGTTTATACATCCCCAAGGATACATAGTACATAAAATTCCATGTTAAAAACATAGTACATTTAAAGCAATGCTCATTGAACTGTTCATTAAATTTCATCACCAGTTTTATAGAAAACTCACTAAGGGATCTTGAAGTTCTTGTAGAAATAAAAAAAACTAAGCAATGATATTAATTCCACTGGTTAGGAAGGGAAAGCCAGGGCATGCAGGTAAGGGACCTGGCCAAGGACCCCAGGACCTGTTCCCAGGTCTGCTGGCTCCTTGCACTCCATTTTAATGACCCTGCTCTCTTCACTTCCTTGTCTCTGTGCTTGGGGGTCTGACTATAGATGTACTGATCCACAGTTTTCTTCTGCCAATAATTAAAACAAAAACCAAACCAACCAACCAACCGCACAACTGTGTTCCTGCCTTTGGAGATAGGATTCTTTTCATGGCATTTTAAAATGCACTCAGCAGGACTTTACTGAGCATCTGTTGTGTGCCGGGCATGGCACAGACATTGGAGGACAAATAAGACACAGTCTGCATCTTCACAGCGCTTAGAATTCAATTCCAGGGCAATTGCGGTGCAGCGCAATCAATGTGACGGAGATCTTGCAAGCCGCACTTAACTCAGCTTGACAAAACAATCAGAGAAGCCTCCCTGCAGAAAACATTGTCAAAGCTAGGCTGCGAAATTTTGAGAAATTAGTCCTGAGGAGCAGAAAGGAGGAAGGGTAGTAAGTAGAAAAGTAAGACAGCAAGAAGGAGCCCTCAGCCTGTCTCAGGGAGTGAAAGTAGTTCAACAGGCTGGAATTTTGACCAGGGTGTGATGGAGTCTGGATTGCTAAGGAGGGCCCAGATCACAGAAGGCTTTTAAACCCGAGCTGGAGTTGGATCTTTAGTCTGAAGGCATGGGGGCCAGTTAAAGGATTTTAAGCAGAAAAGTGACAGGAGCAATATCGCCATTAGAAAAAAAAGAATCACTCATCTCTTCTCTGAGGAGAATGGATCGTAGGAAAGAAAATTATTGAGAAGACAGGGATGAAGGTTGTTAGTCTAAGGGGTGGACAGGTAAGACAGAAGTCTCAGCTGGCTGCTCTCACTACTGTCGTGTGGGGTGCTATGAAGATGACACTCATGGTCATTCCCAGGCCTTCTGAACACAAGGACTCTCTTTTTAACTGCCTGAGAGTGGTTGTATTTTTAGATTTTGTTGATAGGGATAATACTAAATGATACAATAATATATTGAATTAAATTTAAATGAATGCATATTTAGTAAGTCACAGTATAACCTATTTGCATTTAACATTAGTAGGACATATATGTATGAAACATTTTTTTCAAGATTTATTTTCTTTTTAAATTTTTAAAAAAATATTTTATTTATTTATTTGAGAGAGAGAGAGACAGAGAGAGCTCATGAGAGGGGTAGAGGGAGAGAATCTTCAAGCAGACTCCCGGATGGGAATGGAGCCCGATGCAGGGCTTGATCTCACGACCCATGAGATCATGACCTGAGCCGAAACCAAGAGTGAAAGACTTAACTGACTGAGCCACCCAGGTGCCCCAAGATTTATTTGTTTATTTTAGAGAGAGCAAAACAAGTGGGGTGGGGAGCAGGGGGGAAGGGAGAAGGGTAGGGAAAGAATCCCAAGAAGACTCTGCACTGAGCATGGGCCCAGCCCCAAGCAGGGTCCAACCCCAGCACCACCCCCCCACCGGCCCCACACAGAGCTCCATCCATCCCACCACCCATGAGATCATGACTGGAGCAGAAACCAGGAGTTGGATGCTCAACCGGCTGAGACACCCAGGCTCCCCTGAAGGAGACACAATCGATTCAGTCTATGGAATGTTTGGGTGGATTTGAGGATTCTTTGTCAAAACACTAAGGATTCCAGTAAGTTTTTGATCCTCAAACTTGGACCCAGAGGCAAGGGGGATTTAGAATGGTAGTTATTGGGGCAGCTGGGCGGCTCAGTAGGTTAAGCAGCTGCCTTTGGCTTAGGTCATGATACCAGGTCCTGGGATCAAGCCCCACAAGGGGCTCCCTGCTCCACAGGGAGGCTGCTTCTCCTTCTGCCTCTGTCTGCTGCTCCCCCAGCTTGTACACTCTCTCTGTCTCAAATAAATAAATAAATAAAATCTTTAAAAAAAATTGTGGTAATCAGTAGTTAGTATGTTAACTAATCCTTTTCAAAGGGTTGACAGCTAGTATTCATTGAGCTTACTGTAACCAGTAGCCTTACAAGTACCACCTCATTTTACTGAGAAGTTCGTAGTAAGGTTTGGCTTCTGACTGACATTACTTCAATACCTCCCAGGGTTTAATGGATTGAATGTTTGAATTTCAGTTCTACCACTTACCACCAGTAAGGCCTACTTAACACCAGTGTGATTTGGGGCAGATTATTTAATCGCCACTACTATCTGTTTTCTTATCTGTGAAATGGGGGATAATATCTACCACATGGAGTTAGATCATTATTAAAGCAGATAACAGATGTTTAAAACCTTGATAACTTTTAATAAATTATCTTCCCATCATGACATCTTTACCTTTTATCCCTTTATCTTTTCTCCCCATTTCCTCTGCATTTGCCTACATTTTAGTCCCTTCTTTTCTTCCTCAATTTTCTTATTTATCCTTTTTCTTTTTTTTTTTTTTTTAAGATTTTACTTATTTATTTGACAGAGAGAGACAGCCAGTGAGAGAGGGAACACAAGCAGGGAGAGTGGGAGAGGAAGAAGCAGGCTCCTAGCGGAGGAGCCTGATGTGGGACTCATCCCAGAACGCTGGGATCACGCCCTGAGCCGAAGGCAGACACTTAACGACTGCACCACTCAGGCGCCCCTATTTCTCCTTTTTTAAATCATGTTTTATTAAACTTTTTAGTGTTTTAGTGTTTTTTCCTGTTTAGTGTAACTGTATGGTTATATTTGTGTTTACCGTTCTTAATTTTAAAGAGCAACCAGCTCTTTGTGTTTTGCCTATTGGCTTAGGAATCAAGCAGCTCTGTATATGTGGCTTTAGTAGAAAAACCTTCCCACTCACATATGTTTGTCCTAATAGTACATTTTCAGGTCCACTTGGAAACCTTACTTACGCTACACTCTTTGATCCTCTAGAGATGAATCATCAATCCAAGACCCGAATTAAAAGACATCTGTGTTCCTAGCTAATGCTCTCTTCATCCTTGCACATTTCCAAGTGCTCTGGCAAATACTGTGTGCCCCTGTCAGACAGAAAACAGTGATGTCAGCCAGCAGTTGATGAAGCAGGTGCAGAACTACAGAAGATGCAATTTCCCCAGTAGTGTTGAGAGAGTTTTCTAAAGTGTTTCTTGGAGTTTATCCATCTCTTATTTTTAAAGCATATTTATCATTATGTATTAAAATCTCCAGTAAAAGCCTAATGAATTAAACTGGAATAATTTATCTTGTGAAAATACATTCCTTACACCTAGTTATCAGATAACCACACCTTTTGGCCTAGATTTCAAGGCCTCCATGATCTGGTTTTAATCATCATTTTATTTTTTCTTCTTGTTGCTCTTGTGGGGACATGAACCCCACATTTAAATATTTCCATCAGCCTTGCCCTGAAAAATACCTTTGCATGCCAGTCCTCAAGCGCTCCTCTGCTTGTTGTTTCCTTGACTCTGGAAATCCCTCTTTTATGCAAACTTCACCCATTTTTCAAGTCTCATTTCAAGTCATACTTTTTCTGACCATTCCAAGTTCATGTGACCTTCTGAATTCCTCTAGTGTTATAGTGTGATTTCTAGGGAAAACTTGGGGACCTAGAGCTGGAACACCTTGGTTCAAATCTTACCCTAGAGATAGGAGATTTTTTTTTTTTTTTTTTTTTGCCTTCTTTGGACAATGTCCTTATCCTTAAGAAGGCAGGTAAGATCTTAAAGGTTGTGAAAAGGATTAAAGCAGAAAAACCGCGTGAAAGCATTGTGTAACTGGTATAATAACCTTGCCTATATTCAATTATTGTTTCCTTTTTATAGGGTCATTTAATCAGCAATTAGATATATTTAGTAAACACTAAATTCTTAAAAATAAGAATGGGTATGTTCTATATCAGGTTGTCTCAAATGTTGGTGTGCACACGAATCACCTGGGGATCCTGTCAAGATGCGTGTTCTGATTCAGTAGCCCTGGGTTGGAGCTTGCACTTCTGTGTTTCTAATGTGCTCGTCTATGGACCATACTTTGATTAGTAAGTATGGTCAACCCAAATATAAAGGCGAATGATAGAAACACCCATACTCTCAGTCTGCCCTCTCTGACTGTAGTCTAGACATGGAATTTGCACAGTGACCTTCTTCCTCGTGTCCAATTACGTTTCTGTGTTTATAACTTTCTTCACAACTGCAGAAGCTGGCTAGCTTGGTACATAGTTTGGTCACGCGTAGCTATTAGTCAGCCTCGAGTGTCAAATGCAGTTACCTCAAAATAAATAGAAAATTCACCAGGAAACTTGCAGGGCTCCCACAGGGTACACTCGATCTACACTGAGGTGCCTGCTACATGACGGGAGTGAAGTGACTCACTTGACGTCAAGTCACAGACAGACGTCATCTCATTACCTAGAAAGACCTTATGCAGCTAATGATTCCACAGAGGTGTCTAAATGAGGAGACACAGTGGGAGGCTGCGTATCCAATTAACCCGCAGGAGTGCTTTGGTCACCGTATTTATAGACCCTGACTCACGTGATCTTCCCTTTAAACAGTTTATCAGGGACTTCATTTTGACCTTTGAGGAGTTGTCAGTCTTCTCTATCTAATTCTTCACATGTGCACGAGGCAAGAAAGAATGTGTATCTGTTTCGAATTGCCTAGTTTCATTGCACAGCTCCTATAGGTGTGTGGATGTGGAAGGTGACTGCTGAGGCCATGGTTTTGCAGCCAGGCCCACTCACCGTCTGGCTGTGGGGACTTTAGGCCTGTTACCTAGTCTAAGCCTTGGGTTTCCCATTTGTTGTCAAAAGGGGCTGTTTGAACAAATGAATAGTCTGTGTTAAATGTCTAACATAGCCCTCAGCATAGTTAGTGCTCCACACACATTAGTTATGTCTATTATATTATCAGTGACAGTTACTGGCTTACTTATAACACTTTATTAATGTAATATTACATTTTAGTCCTTTTCCTGTGGCAAAAACACATAACATTAAGTTTATTTACCATCTTAACCGCTTTTAAGTGCACAAGTCAGTAATCTTAAGAATATTCATATTATTGTACAAAAGATCTATAGAACTTTGTCATCTTGCAACACAGAAATTCTGTATCTGCTGAAAAACAATTTCCCCACTCTCTCCCCTCAGCCCCTGACATTTTCTTTTTATTTCTGCAGTATATGGACATGAATCCATTCCACATGCCTTCATCTTCCCGTCACTACTAGAAAAACACATAGAATTTGAAGTCAGAAAATTTAGATACAAGACTAAGCCTTGGATTATACTAACTACATGGTGTCCTTGTAGCAGTTACAAGCTTTGGTTGTATCACCCATATCTGCAAATAGGTACATGTTGTATGAACTGCATACTGTTAATTAGTCTCTAATCACCCCCTGCTCTTTCCAGTACTCCTCTTCTGTGTTCCTAAAAATCGTCCATTTTAGCATTTGGCATGTTATACTGAAATTATCCTCCTTGCGGGTATTCCCTTTGAGTAGACAAAAAGTACCTTGTGGGCTGGGGTTAGGTGTTAATTCAAGCCTAATTTAGCATGTGTGAGACCAGTTCGGGACACTGTATACACTTTATATTCCTCTCATTTGCTTTCTTGAGCTCCCAGGAGCCCCATTTTCATCATGTTGCATATCCCTTTGTTTAACACCCCTCTGTAAAAACTCTTGGCAAAATGCCCACACAATAATGATTGGTAAGGAGGAACAGACCAGTCCAGTGGGGCGTAGACAGCAATAGGGTAAAATGCCAATAAAGGTTGAAAAAAGAAATCCTACCCAGATATTTTAGACTGTATCTCTCCTTTCAAAATCTACCTAGTTATGCATATAACTTTCTCCTGTTTTCTCTGCCAGGTGTCTAGAAAGGTCAAGAGCTATGTCATTACCCTCCAAATGATTGGGGGGTGGGGTGGAAATCACTTCCACGTCCGACAGGCTCTACTCCTGAGGATCTGTATCAGCAGTTAATTTAGAGAGTCAAGGTTCACCTTCTGAAGCAGAAGCCAAGACAGTTATGTAACCTGCAGTTCCCTGTTGAAAACAAAACCTGCAGATGCTCAGAAAGCTAAATTAAACTCCTGACTTGCAATGCAGCCACCAAACATCATGGGCAGTCTAAAGAGCACTACCAGCACCAGGGTGGTAATTGTAATGATGCCGGATGAAACACTGTATTCATCTTCCAGCCAGTGTGATTTAAAGGTCTGCCCAGATTAGCCAGCCAGCAAGCATGCTGAGGTTGAGCTGAAACTTACCATGTGGTTTGTTGCTTAATGAGCAATTTTGTTTAAAAAAAATATTATTATAATTTTGCAAAATTTGGTCATGGGTACTTCTGATTTGAGATTTTTTCTCCTCTCAGTAAACTACTTTCTTGAGGAAGGATTCCATGACCTAGATTAAGAGGAGGGCCTAAGAGAATGAACATTATTGGCAGCTATAATTCTTGGAAGTCCTTAGAGACGCCTTAACACCGCTTAAAATGAGACCTGTTCACACTAGGCTTGTGGCCACCCCAGGCTGCACATTGTAAACCCCCAGGACTCATGCTTACATCTTACCTTTAAGAGAGGGAACTGGCAATGATTGAATATATGCCACCACCAGGCACTCTGCATACGTCCTTCCAATAAATCTTCAGGTGAAGTGGGGGAAATGGGCACCAATAACCTCATATCAGAAACTATGAAAAACAAATTCAGAGACATGAAATAATTGTCCAGGGTCATTCAAATAGTATGGGGAAGACTGGGATGCAAACCAGATCTTTCTGTCATGACCCAAACAGAGTGCCCACACCATCTTGGACCTTGACTTTCAGCCACCCAATTTCTCCCACAGAATCTGGGTTCCACATCCCTTCAAATAATAATACTAAGATAGATCTCAAAGTCTTCAGAATCTAAATTCAACTTACAATTACCTACTATTAACTAAGCAAGTACTTTAAGAAAATATATTATTCTATACAAAAACAAGACAGGAAATACTGCAAAGTGAGAAATTTTTGACCACATAATGCAAGTGATATTTAATTTGGGAGATATATAAGTCCAAATATTAGAAAAAAATTGTGATCATATTGTGTTGAAAATGAGTTCCAAATTTCTGGCCTTGTTTTATGTCTTCACACCTTCCATAAGTTAGACAGTTGTTTCTCCTCTTTGTTTATAGCCAAAATTTGGAACACTGATACTTTCTCCCTGTCAGATGTTAGTTAGCAACCTATAATGCATTTACTCATTTTCAATAATGTGTGCTGATGACTCTTACCAAAGCAGATGTGATTCACTGCCTTATTTAACATTCAATGAATATTTATTGAGCACCAGCTGTATGCTAGGTACTGTCCATCCATGAGATACTTTGTGTTCTAGAGCTTTTCCCATATGCACTACAGTGGACATTCCAAAGGTCCTTGGATCTAGTTTAGGAACTCTAAATACAGTGTATATACTAACAGTATTGAATTTCCAGTGATGATGATTATACCTAATACATATTTCATGTTAGCTATGTGTCAGACTCTAATGGTGAATGCTTTTGCATGTATCTCATTAAATCTACAACAACCATATAATGAAAATACAATTATTATCATGCCTTTTTACAGATGAGGGAATTGTGGCCAAGAAAGATTATTTGCATAGTTTGTTCAAGACTGTATCGCTAGTAAGTGTCAAAGGCAGGGCTCTAACCCAGGCCCATCTGACAGAAGGTCCACATTCCTCACCATGATGTGCTCTGCCTTCTGGATAATCCCATTCTATCAGGGTCAACAAAGACATGCTGGGATATAAAGATGAATAAGAAATGGTTTCTGCTCCCAAGACGAAGCACAGCTCCCTGTGGGGAAGAGACGCTCAGCTGGGCTCAGCAAGCATTGTGTTTTGTTATATTTCATACCCTGCTAAATACTGGAGACAAAGCATAAAGCAAGAGGTAGGCACAATCTCCACCCTCAAGGAACTCCCACTCTGGTCAGAGACAGATAGAGAAGCAGGAAGTCTGAAGGACAACTGGTTCCTACTTCTGCTTTCCCATTTTGGGGACGCTTGGATATTCATGGGCAGTGAGAGAGGCAGTATTATACTTGGCACTGCAGCCAGTCCCTCAGATCATCCTCAGTCTACCATTTATTGATGGCCTCAGGCAGAACACTTAGCTTCCTGAAGCCTGTTTCCTTGAATTCAAAAAGCAGGTGAAATTGTAATCTACTTCATGGAGTATCTTTTGAGGATTAAGTGATAAAGTGTATTCACAGTATCTTTACATGCTCAATAAATGTTAGTTACTATTATTATCATGTCCTCCTGTGGCTTAGAAGAACCTTACACGTGGGGCCAGCTCTATGCTCAGTCTTCTGTCTTCTCTGCTAAACTAACTAAAGGTATTGATGCAGCACCCAGCTCTATGCAGGTGTAACCTGACACCACCTTGCCTCAGTGGCCACACCTCTCTGCTTTTGGCCCAGAAATCCACTCACCACTCTGGCATTCCCAGAACTGGAAGTTCAAGGATGTTGATACCTCCTGTGACAAGTCTTGATAGTTCCTGGTCTGAAGGTGGAAGGGAGTTGGTGGATAGAGGCTCCCCTCCTAATCCTTTAGAGAGAGAGTTCTGAATTGCATTATTAGATGCACCTCAGAAGGTCCTGGAGGGATTGAATCCAAGTTAACCACAATAGTGCCCAGCAGCCCAATGACATACGTTTGCTTTGTCTTTCCCTCCTTTTCTGTCCATTCTCCCTGGTTCTTCAGTCCTCTTTGCTGGGATCAGTACTCACAATGAACTATCACATGCAAGCCTTTGAATCTGGCTCTGCTTTTCAGGGGATTGTGGTAGTGGGCATGGGGAAGGAGTGGGAAGGGGGGGTGAGAATAAGAGTTTTCCAGACTAAGAAGTGGGTCATTTTCACTTCACATATTTGGATCTCCTGTCTAACATCTTTACCAAGTGGTCAGCCAGCCACCGTTTTAATATATCCTGTGAAAGGAGTGTCCTGTGTCCGTTCCCTTTTGCAGACACCTCTATATCCCTAGCAACTAGAACAACACCTGACATAGAATAAGAACTTAAGATTGTTGAATGAATTTTTATGTGAAAAAAAAATTTGTTGGTTTCTACAATGACTGCAGATCTACTTTCCTTTACCTTCCAAGCGTTAGATCTAGTTTTCCATATTAAATAAGGCTTTTTATGCTTTTGAATCTATGTAGGGTTTTTTTTTCCCCACAAAGAAAATTCATTGGCAGGGGCTCTACAAGTCTTCTAATGATGTACATTAAAAAATAATAATGGAAGTATGTAGGAACTATGAATGTTTCTACCTTATTTGATTGGGATGGGAATATTTTTCTTAGGTTTACATAGTGTTTTTTTTTAAATGTTAGCAACATGGAAAATAAAGTAGATTTGGAATCAGAGAAGTTTAGTCTGTATGACAATATTTGAGTGACTTTAATGTAAGTTCATTGTTTTTTTGCTCAGTTATAGTTTCTTAAAAAATAGCTTTTTCTGATTATAGTTGGCATTACCTGTTTATTGTTAAAACTTTGGGATACATACAGAAGCATGTTTTTAAAAAAAGGAAAGAAAGAAAGGATAAAAGAGACAATCCATCATTTCTATGAGACAAAGGCAACACTATTTGACATTTGGCCTATTTTATTTTAGTCTATTTGTGTGCATGAAATATATAGGACAGGTTAAATTCTATGTGAACCTTCCTCTCCCAATTTACTTCAGTTACATTCTGGATCAGTGTTTAACAACGTTACATAACGTATGTTACAAACATTATTGTTAATGCTGGCAAAATTTTTCACGTTTCAAATGCATTCTTCTCCACACCTCTGTTGCCCACCAGAGTTTTACTTAGAAAATTAAATATTTAAAAGACTATTTTCTAATTAGAAGAAATAAAATAATCAGCAAATGATACCTATTGATTTTGTTATAGTGCTTCACAACTTTTTCTCTCAATTCTATAAAATTGGAATCATACTGTGTATAGTATTAATCACCTTTTTCATTTAATAATGTTTTAGAGCATTTCTTCATGTCATTACTTTTTTTCTTTTCTTTTGTAAAAGTGAATTTTAAAGAGATCTAGGATGCCATTATGGGAATGTGACACTATTGGTTTAGTCAGTTTGTCATTATTAAGCTTACAGGTTGTTTCTGATTTTTTTCACTGCTGTAAGTGATATTGTTATGATGCACACTAGGTTTGCTTGTTATAGGTCATTTGTGTTGGATGATACTATCATAACTCTCTAAAAACCAAGGCTTTTCAAGATAGTTGGAGTGGAACTGGAGTAGAAAAGACAGATTATTTGAAGTGTAATTTTTTTTTAATTTGCGGAGGTTTTCATGTGTATTATTCCATTACTGTTTGGCATTAAATATTAATGTACCTAGATTAATAAAGTACTATTTTGTTTCTTGGTCACTATATTTTTCATCAGTGGGTTTACAGGATCCAGATTATGGGATTTCTGTGATACACTGAAAGATTCCCTTTATATGCCATCATAAGTGAGCTTCATTATAAACACATCTGTAGCTTAAAGAGGTAATAAGTTTTTACCAGTTAAAGATACCAGATTAAAAGGCAAGAGCCCGTGGTTTTCCTAGGGCTATATGAGAGTTTAGTACTGTCTAGAAAATGCCCCCACAGCACAGATGTACCATAGAGGATAATGTATTGTCCTCACTGGGGGGTGGATTGAAGCATCATTCTATTATCATTTTTAGGGCATTTGGGAAGAACTGCAGCTCCTTACCAGCAGCGTGCATTTGCGGTCCTTCCTTCACATCCTCTCCTGAGTATGTTTGTATGAACTACAGAAAAACTGCTTGGATTTAGCAAGCCTCATCTGTTAACTCTTTCTGCTCCAGCTCTGCAGACCTGAAGTCTTGTGAAAAGAGCTGCCTTGGTTAATGTTTATTGGTTCATGAAGGTCAGCCTAGTTAAGGGACGCTTTCAGCGTACTGAGGAGAGAGGAGGAGAGAGAGAGAGAGATATCAGAGTGTCTCCAACCTCAGTTCAACACACAGGAATTAGAGCTTTCACTAGGTCCAGCTCAGCCAGATCGTGGCACAATTTAGAAGTGCAAGTTGACCTGGTTTCTCCTACCTCCTAGCACCTTTCTGCCCTAACAGTCTCTGAATTCTCTCTTCCAAGGCTGCTGTCCAAATCCCCTACTTTACTTTCATAGGCAGTAGTGATGGCCACCATTTGTGGCTTGGTAGTGGATACTTGGCATTAATTATTTCAGTCCATGAGATAGGTCAAAATTCTACCTCTTGATAGATAAAGAAATTGAGATTCACAAAGGTTAAAAAAAAATAGCCACCATTGTTAAGTAGCAGAAAATATTTGAAACTGTGTATGTCTGGACTACCTACCCTCCCTCCCCACCCCCAGTTTACATCATCTTCTTTTTTTAAAAGATTTTATTTATTTCTTTTATTTGGGTAGGGGAGGGGTAGTGGGAGAGGGAGAGAAAAAGGGAAAGAATCCCAAGCAGACTCCATGCTGAGCACATAGCCCGACACAGGGCTCAATTTCATGATCCTGAGACCATGACCTGAGCCAAAACCAAGAATTGGATGCTCAACAGACTGAGCCACCCAGGCGCCCCTACATCTTCCTCTTTTTAAAAATATATATTTTAACTAATACTGACACTGTTAATCCTTTTGTACTGAAGGGGACTACCTCTTTAAGAGAAGATTTGCAAGCAAAATAGAAGTGGGGAGGTAGGGCAAAATTGCTGACAAGTCCTTATCTCAAGCCAACATTGAATTTGCAAAGAAGGATAAGTTCCTGGCAAGATCAGGCAAGACACTTTCAGCAGGTATCTTCTCAGGGTGGTAAAGGTAAAGGTAGTACAAAATTATCTTTCCACCGTAATAATATGGAGCACTCTGAAGGCAGTCCCTGGCAGGGCCTTGCTAACTGTCTCTCAACTTCTTTAATTAGAAGCTGAGTTGTCAAACGCACCAAAGAACAGAAATTTTTTTTTGTATACTCAGCCCTATGCAAAGGTAATGAACCTCCTGGCCCTCTCTGGCCCTACCTCTCAGGCTGGCTTATTCGTTCTCTGGACCTGTTCACACCATGCTCACTGCTCCTTACCAGTGTCTGTGCCCTCTTGCTGCTTTTGCCTTGAACGCCCTGTATGCATACCTGTTTTAAGCCTTGCATCAGGTATCACCTCCTCCATGAAGCGCCTTCATCATCCTTGTAGCACTCCCTCTTTATGCCCCAGTGTGCCTGGCACTCTCTTCTATTGTGATATCCCCAGTGCCATATAACTTTCTTTTGTCCATCTCCCCTGCTGGGCCGAGAACTTCCTGTGTACCCGGACTGTGTCTTATTCTTGGGCTTCCTTTGCCCATCCCAAAGCTTGACCTGAAATTGTCCCTAATCAATGATAGTTTTGTGAATAGCTGACTGAATGGAAAAATAGATGATAATGATAAGGGCTAACATTTACTGAACATCTACTTTATCCCAGGCACTATACTAAGCATTTTAAATACATTATCTCTTTTGATCCCCATAATATCCCAACAAGGCAGGTTATATTTATCTCTATTTTACTGATGGGAAAATTACAGTTCAGCAAGGCTAAGTAACTTGCCTGAAGCTACTCAACTAATGATTGATGGAAATAGAATTTGTGCTCAAATCTATCTACTTTCTGGGCCACCATAGCTAACAATATGGCATCTACACACGGGTGCCTCATCACCATCTCCTGGACCCCTGCCTGCTTGCTCCTTTTATAGAACCTACTTAAAGGAAGCATCTAACCAAACCAAGACATCCCGTTGTGTGCTATTTCCCCAAGTGCCTAAAATGGTACTTTTCTGTGTTCCAAATGCTATGTGTTTTAATCCTAAAGGAACTAAGAATTAGAGTCCTTATTTTGTCAGCCACTTAGCATAACCCTGAGTGAAACAGGCAATACTAGAACAGTTGTTTGGGTTACAATATCTGAATACTCTTGATTCACTGTAATTTCCTACCTTTTGTATCTGATTATTAAATCTTCTTTTTCAGTGGTGATGGAGCAAAAAACGTAGATTATTAATTTTGTGACTACCTAAAGGGTTGTCTTCAGAGCCAGTTTTTTATTTTCATTATTCTCATCGCATTGTGGCATTTCCAACTGATCCACTGAGGTGTAGGCTCTAAGGACATTAAAGTATTTTTAGCAACGCAGTGAAAAGAAAGTCATGTTTCATTGGCATCTGCTCATCTTTTCCCATGTTTTGTTCTGAGGCATGCCTGTTTTGTTGGATTTTTTAAAGATTTTATTTATTTATTTGAGAGAGAGAGCACATGAAAAAGAGGGAGAGTACAGGCAGGGGGTAGGGACAGAGAGGAGAGGGAGAAGCAGACTCCTTGCTGAGCAGGGAGCCCACGTGGGCTCCATCACAGGACCTTGGGATATGGCCTGATCCGAAGGCAGATGTTTAACCGACTGAGCCACTCAAGCACCCAAGGTATGCCTGTTTTAAATCACTTCCAACTCTTGGAGTCATGGACAGATTACGTTTGTGTTGGAGTTGAGCTCTGTACCTTTCCATACCCATTAGCCCACTGGGTTATAGTTCCTGGGTGAAGTCTCTGTCTTTGTTTCTGGATGGGCAGTTTGCCCTGGATCCCTGGGAGCAATGCTGCATGATCGAGACAGAAATCAGGCCATTATGGACTTTCTGCCCCTTAAGCTTCAGTAAAAGCCCCAGCAGCCAGCCTCCTGCGGACTTGTCTTGGCTCTTTGGGCCCCTGAGCAGCAAGTAGAGGCTAAGAAAGGGCTCCTTCCCACTCTCTTTGTCAAGAAGAGATAATAATCCCCACTAATGTGTACTTATTGCTTGCTACGTGTTAGGCCTCATGCTAAGCTCTTTAAATAGATTATTCTGGTTAGTCTTCAAAACAACCTTATGAGGTATGTTCTAATTGCTATCCTCATGCTATTATTTAAAATAATTTAAATGTTTGATTTTTCTAAGATATTTATTACAGTTTTTTCCTCCTTTCTTCCCATCCACCACACTTAGGTAACCACTTATTTATTTTTTTTTTTTAGGTCTTTAGAGCATCTTTCTGGCAAATACCACAAACTGTGTACAGATACATACTTTTTTTTTTCTTTTACCCCCTTTGTTCCACTCCATAGGGAGAATCCTATCACTCTGTTATGCACTATTCTTTTTTTTACTTATTGAAGCTCCTTGGAGATCTTTCTACACCAATACATAGACAGCTTCTCTATTCTTTTTTACAAATACATGGTATTCCAGTGTAAATTGTGCCATAATTTCAATTATCTCAATTTTAAAGATGGGACCCCAGCCCATAAGGTTAAATAACTTTCTTAAAGTCTAGAGAAGGACCACTGACATCTGACCCCAAGGGTCACAGGAATCTAGAAATAGCTGACAAATCCAGGCCACAGAGCTCCTCCCTCCCTTTTTCCACAGCCGCATACACTGCTTCCTGTCATACTTCCTCCCTAAGGCTATGCTCTGAGTGCTGCCCGAATGGAGCAGAATGACTGGCTTTGTTTTCTTCTCTCTATTCTTTTCAACCAGCTTGACATATTTGGGGTCCTATCCTTCTGTTCATGTCTGCCTTTACTGTGACCTTTTACAGGTTTGTTCAGACATCTTTGGGAGTAGTTATTTGTGATAGGCCTTGGAAACGTGAGTTTGACTGCAGGTCCCAAAGTTTCTGATGTTTGTCTATATTCACAAGTCTCTCCCTGCCCTACTGGACCTCTGTCTGCAGCCTGCCGTCTGACTGTCAAAGACTTGGCTCTCTCTAAAGCAGCAAGGGGTTTTGATATTTTGGGGCATCAGCTAGCAGCCCTCTGCCTATCAGTTCAACTGCTCCCCGCTGTCTGGTTCTGAGCTCTTGGCTGCAGACCCCGATTTTACAACTACCTCGGGAAGGCAACACAAGTTGTAGTGAGGCTGAGGGAATCTAGTAAAGGCTGCAAGAACTTGGCACAAAGCAAAAACTCACTAAAGATGATGATGATGATCCTGTCACATAATTCTTTCAAAACCAGGCATTCTATAAGGACAATCATTATTCCTGTGTTATAGTTGTGGAAATTGACGTGCAGAAAGGTGTTTTTTCTGCCAGAGCTCTCGTAGCCATTAAGTCACCGAGGTGAGATTCAAATCAAGGCCCTTGCAATCTAGAGGTCTTTGTATTATATCATTAAATAGCATTCAGGAGAGACTCATATTACTAAATGGCACAGTAGAGCCCAGAGTTAATAAGGCACTGTACCTATATAGTTCAGATTCACTCACAAAATAATCGACTATGAGAAAGTGTTCATGATCAGCACAAGACTCTGCTGCCTTCTTCAGCACATTACAAGTCTATTAAAATGAAACACCCAGTCCCATTTCTGCACATCCATCATCCATATATTTGTTTCAGTCTCAGAAATGTTTGAAACAAGGTTTTTTTTAAGGCAGTTTTGGAAAGAAAATTCCCTTTCAGTAATCCTAATGATAATACTAATACTTGCCATACTCGTTCTGTGCCAGGCACCGTACTAAGCTGTTTATGTCTATCATCCCATGGACTCCCCATAACAACCCTATGAGATAGGCACCTTTGTTTTCATTTACAGATGGGGATCGAGGCTTAGGTGTGGTGAAGGGACTTATCCAAGGTCGTAACAGCTTAGTAAGTCACAGAGGCCAGATGTCAACCCTGTGATCAAAAGCCAGCCTGTGACCAAAGCCCCTATAAGAGATGGCTGTTTTACCATAGCTTTTTCTCCCCACTGGTAGGCAGTCTGGTGGCCGCCTCACATCTGTAACAGGGTGCAGAGTCCATGAGCCAAACCTATCACAAGTCCTTTAGAATCATTTCTTACTGGTCAAAGATGCTAAATTACATGTCATGATTCTTACCAGCTGGATCACAATGCTCTGGGCCTCTCTGTTGAGGAAAAAATATCGCCATGTGATGCATGTTTTTATTTTTTTTCTTTTTTAATCCCACTAGCACTGTTAGCACCTTTAATTTTTGTCAAAGTTTATTACATACGTTACCTCATTTGTCAAGTCAACACCTTTTCACATCAGGCTGCTAGTGGAATCTCCTTCCATACCCCTACACACTCCATTTCTTTCTAAGCAAGGCCATTCCCAAGTATGGTCTTTCATGCCTGGTATTTAGAAACCACTTATTTTATTTAAGGGGTTGGGAGTTATTTCTTTTAAGGAGAGAGTTATTTCTCTTAAGGGTTTATTTCTCTAAAGTTATTTCTCTTAAGGGGTTGGGAGTTATTTCTCTTAAGGAGGGCTTCCAAAACTGAACTCACCCTGGCTTAAAGAGCCAAGTGTGGTCAATCAAAGCCTCTTAAAGCCAATTAGATGCCATTTGCTTCCCAAGACCTTGGGAACATAGACCTGCTGCTTAAAGCCTTCTTTGAATTGGTATTACAACAAGCCAGTTGCCTGTGGTTTGATTAATTACTCGTGACTTCCTACATAAAAGTAATTTTTCCTGAGTGAATTCTGTGGATAATTAAATGTCAAGTATGTGTTATTATTTTAGAGCTAACTTCATTTTCTTTCTTTAACAAATAGTAACAATAGTAACAAATGTGATGTTGTTCCCCTTATTTGAACTTTATTGAGCACCTACTATATGCTAGGCACTGTTCAAGGCACTTTGGATTGCTTAGTAGAGAGAACGCAACTTTTTCTTATTTTTCCTCCCAAAATACCAAATGTTACAAACACTGACCTGTGATTTCTTTGAGGGCAAAGAGCATGTCTTGTTCTTATATGGAACACCTGATAATAGGACCTCAGCATGGAAAGGCCTTCTTTGTTTAAAGTGAATGACTTCTTGCTTCATCTGCTTTCATAAAGGGAACTTTTAATAGTCTTGGATCACAGAAAAGAGCCTTCATATGTCTGCTAGCTGTGACAAAGATCAAAGATGGACATTTGGTAAGATTCTCTATCTCTGAGCTCCCATAGTGCTTTGCAACTCTCGAAGAGCAATGTCACTTCATCCATTTGTGACTGAGCTCCTTCATGTCAAGGACCCTGTCTTCTTCCTCTTTTTCTTTACTGTGGTAGATGTCATGCTCTGCACGTAGGCATTCAGTCAGTATTTGTTGAACTGAATTAATCACAGGCTGCTTCATTTCCCTCCCAGAGAGCAGAGACCACATCTTGATCATTTCCACTTCCATCTTATCTCTATCTGCACTGTGGCGCACATTCTGCACCTAAAGCTTGATCAGCAAACACTCATGGACTTCAGGTTTCATCTTTCATTTTGTTGAGTTCTTTATACTACCATTTTGTTTTTTTATAGTGAGACCCCTAGAAGTATGCATCAAGGAATTGACTTGCCCAAGGAATAAGAAGAAACAAGCACATGAATAAAATGCCTTCTCATCTACAACCATAAAATGTCTCTCTTTCACCTGACAGATTGGGAAACAAGGTCCAAAAAGGGAAGGGCTCATCTAGGGTCACACAGAGATTATACCAAAGCTGGAATTAGAACCCAGATTTCATGACATCCAACCCAAATTTCTGTCTTAGCACCTGCCCTCTCCCTTTGTTTACATCCCTACTGTGGCTGCCGGAGACCAGGCCCCATCCCTCCCTCCTAGACTGTTGCACTTGCCTCCTGACTGTTCCCTGCTGCCAGCCTCAACACCTCCAGCCCAGCCTCCACATGGTTGCCACGGTGATATCCTAAAGTACAAATCACATCTTGTTTACTCTGTTGTGTAAAGTCCTTTAAATGTCCCCACCACATGTGGGATAGAGTCCACACTCTTTCACAAGACCCACAGGGCAGTGAAGGATCATCTCCTGAACCCCAGGCCTGCCTTTCCTTTCTCTCCCCCAGGAGCCTATTTCCCAGCTGTGTTCAAGTGTCTACAGGGACACTATACATGGCCGCCCCCATTCTTCCTGCTCTCTCTGCCCAGACCATCATCTCAATCTCTCTTCTTGGTAGACAGCAGCTTCTCGTATCTTCTACGCAGACAGACAAGGGGCTCCTTTGCTGAACCACCATCTCTGTCCTCTGCCCCTCCCCCTCCCACACTCCCTCGATCTTTAGAGCTGATCACTAATCACCTCATGTTCCCCCTTCTACCCTAATGGCTATAGCACTTCTTTCACTTACATTTTGAATACTTCTCTCTCCTAGGAGGCCATGAACTCCTTAAGGACAGGGGCTGAGTCTTATTCATATTTGTGTTCCCAGAACCTGGCAGTAGGTCAGGCATATAATAGATACTCCATTACACAGCTGCTGACTCTCTGGAATAAATATAACTTCCATAACCCTTCACAGTGAATTAACTCAACTTATGGTTTTCTTTAAATTAAGCCTCACATGGGATGATAGTTGAATTATGTAAGACTTAAAGGAAGGAGAATATATTTAAAGAATAGCAGCACTTGGAAATGCCTTGCTTTTATAGGTGGTGAACAAATATTTCATAGCAACCATAGGATAATGTATCAGCATATTGGTAATACAGAGTGGCCAGCGGGCCACTGAATATCTCGGTGGAGCTGTTCATAACTGCCTTCCCACTGCTTCTCTTTCCAGTCCCTGGTTTGCTGAAAGGAGTCAGTGTGGTTACCTGTTATGTGAAGAGAAGTTGGGTCACATTCAGATCTTTCATCAGGGAATAGATTTTCAACTACTTTTCCAGCTCAATTGTTAAACTCATTCCGCCTGATTTACCAATTGCTGAATTGTTCATTTATTTATTTATTTATGATGCGAGTCCCCTGGGCTTCAGAACTAGTTTCAAAATGCTGCTGCTCCATCTGGTTTAAATAGAGCATACTAAGAAGAAATGAGAGAAACAATGGGACTCTGAGGTTGAGGGAAAAAAAGACACTGCCTGGCAAACAGGAAGCAGGAAGAAATTCATATCTTTTTCTCTTTATGATTTTTGCTAGGGGAGGGAAGCTATTTTCAGCAAGAAGACGTGCTTTCAATCTAGAAGTTCACACTTGTACCTGCAATGACCTGATATTCAAAATCCATGAGGTCTGAGCCCATGAATGACTTTATGAATCATGTTGAGGCAGGCTAGTCTCTGGAGCCTGGGACAATAGCCTTTGTTCTTCCCTTTTCCTGTCGGTTTCATTATTATCTCAGGGCCCTTCCTATGCCTGAGTGCAAGCAGCCTTGGAGGGCATTCTGCCTGTGGAATGAGCCAGGGTGGGCCTCTTGGCTTTGTGTTTCCTGGATGCCCCAGCAGAAGTGCCATTCCCCTTGATGAATGTGTGTTATGTGCACAGAGCCAGGAAGGATATGGTAGTTAGAGATGGGAGCTTTTGGCATCTTTCAGGTCCCAGTTAGAGTCCCAGCTTTGCTGCTTGCCATCTGAATGATCATGGAGATGCCGCTTTGCTTAACATTTTCTGAGCCTCGTTTCCTTATCTCATAAGAGTTGCTAACTTTGAATAATGCTTATATAATAAGCTTGTTCAAAAGATTGAACAAACTCTATGAAAGAAATTCACAGTAAATACTCTAGAGCCATTAACTGTTTTTATAAGACCTGGATGTATTTTCACTCTACACAACCACTGGTCGGCACAGTATCCCCTGTGAGAAAGTGTGGGAAGGCATCGTTGGCCCCATTTGGCAGGGGGGAGGGGCTCATAAACCTGAGACTCCCCCCTCCAAACTGTAATCGTTCCCTCTCCACTCTGCCACCTTTCAGTTGTGCTGGCATATCGTCCGTTCACCTTTTCCACAGCATGACTCAGAGCTTTTCCTTCTGACAGCCAGTTTTCTGAACGAGAGACAATAACAATCAAATATTTTGTGTTATTCACAGGAGAGCTAATAGCTCTCTTTGCTTTCTGCGTTTAGAAAACGAAGCCTACTGTTTTAGAATGCACTGAGCAAGGATGGTACATAATCTGAGTGGGTCACAATATTTGATTTATATTGTTTTCCCTTTTTATCAAAGAAGAAGAGGATGGGGTACGCGTCCTCCACAAAGGGGAGCAGGACAGAAGTGCAGAGCGGCAGGCATGGGGCTGATATGAGTTTTCTCCCCACCCTACTGATGCTCCTGGTCTGATTGCATGTTGCCTGCTGTTGTTCATTTGGCCCTTCCTGAGAGGACTGGAGGGCAGAACAAGGACTCAGGGTTTCCCCAAGTGGTGAAAGCTATTTAGAAGCTGAATACTCTCATCAGACTGTCCACTGACTATTTGATGGTATTGAAGAAATGGTCGTATTTGCCAGATCTTTGATGTAGGCCCTCAGGACCCCAGACCCAGCATGGTCTGCCAGTCCACGGTCAATTTATTTCAGACGATTTGGAAGAGTTAAAACTATAACAGTAATATATTAGGTACAGTATTAGCTCTTGTAACAATAAAATCTCAAAATGAATAATCGTTTATACACAACAGAAGTTTATTTTCTCTTTCATGAAGTCCAAAACTTGTTTGAACTTTTCTCTGGGCAGCAGTTCAGAGATGTTTTCTATGCCATGTGTGGTTCCTCCATCTTTAACAAGGGGCTTCCAAGGTCGAGGGTTCATTTGCATCAAGCTGGTGGGAGAGAAAGAGGATGTGAAGGCTTGCAGGCGGAATGTTTCTATGGGCCAGGCCCATTCCGTCTCATTGGCCAGAACTCACATTCCCTTGGCCAGAACTCAGACATATGGCCACACTTAACTTCTAGGTGGGGTCCAGTTTCATGTTCTGGGAGAAGAGGAGCTGATTTTGGTGAACTAGTCAGTCTCTGCCACCAAACGATAATGACAAAAACTCACACTTATAAAGCATTTTCTTTGTGCCAGGCATTGTGTTAGCACTCTATATTATTTTTAAATTTCATATACCATATGACTCGACAATCTAAAGTGTACAATTCATTGGGTTTTTTTGTATATTCACAGAGTTGTGCAACTATCACCACAATCAGTTTTCAATCGTTGTCAACACCCTAGAAAGAAACCCATATCCATTAGCAGTCAGTACTTACTTCCTCCCAATGCCCTCCCCAGCCTGAGGGAACCACCAATTTACTTTCTGTCTAGATAGACTTGCCTATTCCGAACATTCCATATACACAGAATACCTACATTCTTTTATATGATCCTCACAACAATTCTACAAGGTAGGCACATTGTTATTCCCATTTTACAGATTAACAGGGGATCAAGTTGCCTAAATGATTTGCTAATAAGTTTAAACCCTGTCCCTCACTGAATGCCATCATTCTGGGCTGTTCCCAAGTATAAAGAATAATTATGCCATGATTTGGAGGGAAAGAGTGGAAGGGGTGTTTGTTTGTTTGCTTTTAATGACCATCATGGCAAAAAGCTGACTTCTTTGTGGATGGCTCATTTACTGAAGCGACAGGCATTTAGGAGTCAGAGAGCTCTGAGATTGAAGTCCAGACCTACCACTTCACCAGTGTATACCAGTATATGCTCCTTAATGCCTCTCAAGTCTTAGTGTTCTTATCTCTAAAACAGGAATAATGTATCTCTGTTTGCTGGGAGGATTCCGTGAGATTAACCTATGTGAAAGCTGTTCCCACCACTTTACGCAGTTGATGCCTTGCCAGTGTTAGTTGTTCCTGCTTAGAAGTGAGATTCTGGCTATAATTGGGCGGCCACAGAAATTATGTTAATGTATCTGGGCCTCCAGGATACTGTCCAGGGAGAAGTTTTTGTGACTTGCATTTTGTAGTATCCAGATTACAACCCAGAAGTGGCTGAGACCCTAGGAGGATCTGGCGCAATGAGGGTTGGAAAAATGGAACATGTTCTCCAGGATAGAAAAACAATGTGCAGAGTCTCCTCTGTCAACTTCTGATCTCAGCTGGGCAGAGCCGCTTGTTATAGGCACCTGGAAAGAACCAGCCGAGCCAGTGTAAGTTGGAAGTTCCTTGGGAAAGAAGATAAGCTGGCTGAGTTTCTGTAGGCAGAGAGCCAGTAATGAGGTTTCCAGCTTTCCATCACATGCCCTTTTCATCACTTTCAGCTCAGTCAGAGACGGCAAAGCCTCATATTTGGGGACCAAGTGTATATTTGAGAGACTCAAGGAGGTAGTTATAAAGGAGTGAATTGTGCTTTTGTTCCATTGACCCGTTCCCCGCTCTACTCTGTTCTTAGCCATCACAATAGTAAAATCTAGGCGTGGGAGCACAGAGAAGACAGTGGGGGAAGTTATATTGGTGGTGGCTGGCTCAGTCGTAGAGCCAGAAGAGATCATCAGAGAGAAAAGGCCTGAACTCCAGGTAGGATTATGGACATATTTCAACCTTAAAAATATGCCTTAGAAGCCTCTGGTTCTGCCATTTCCTCAGTGCAGGGACAAGTGACTTATTCTCTCTGAGCCTCCATTTCCATATAGGATTGTTATCTGGACAACCATGCAAGCTGCCACCTGCATAATTCCAGGTGACTCCATTCATATACGCTAGGGGTCAGCATATTGTAAACATGTAAAGGGCCAGATACTAAATATTTTCAGTTTTATGGGCTTATGGTCTCTATTGCAACTAATCAACTCTGCTATTGTCACGTAAAAGCAGCCAGAGATAGTATATAAACGAATGGGTATGGCTATGTTCCAATAAAACTTTATTTATAGGCCCTGAAATTTGAATACTGTATAATTTTCATGTGCTTCAAAGCATTATTCTTCCTTTGATTTTTTTTTTTCAGCCAATTAAAATGTGAAAACCGTTCTTGGCTTACAGAGTGTACAAAACCAGACAGTGGGCCAGACTTGGTCTGCAGGCCATGGTTTGCAGACTTCCAACATGCGCTCAAGTATGTTTATTACCCTCTAGAGAGATGCAGTGTGGTGCCCTGATCATTGTAAGGGCAAAATAGGAAAATACGTCTGAAGTGATTAGATTCGTATCCGCCCCTTATAAGTGGCCAGCAAATAGTCATTATTACGATTAGCCCCTTTGTCAAAAAAAGGAATCTGTTTACTCTCTACTTGTCATGGACATTTGGGAAGAGAGGCAGTTACATTTGGTTGCCTACCATTTCTACTATAATAAACTTTTACTATTATTTAAATATATATTAACATTAAAAATGTAAAAACTGGTTTGGACAGGTAGTGGCATTAGTAAGCCAAACTGTTTTTGGTTTTTTTGGTTTTTGGTCTTGTCTTTTCTTCCTAATGCCCCAGTGTTGCCTCTTCAGTTTCTAAATGTGTCTTTAGTACTTGGTCTGTGCTGCAAGCTACTCTATGAAAAATGAGGTTAGATCTTTTCTCTCTAGGAGCTCTTAGTATTCTCCAAAGTGAGTATATACATCCTGAGAGTATCAAGATGACAACCCTTCTCTTTATGTAAATTTTTCATCTCAGCCTTTAAATTTCTATTCTCATGTAGGTTTTATAACGTGCGTATTGTGCCATAGAACAATGGTTGTACATCCTACAGTATGTAAATATATAAGTATTTAGATAATGAGGGTATGAGCTCAAAAAATTTTAAATGATGATGTCAGCAACCAGACTTTTAAGGCACCTGGTCTAGGAGGAAGTAAAAAGTATCCCAGTAGAAAACAAGAGTTGGTATGACTGATGCAGGTTCTTATTCACAATGACACAGTGTTTTTAAGATATGAATTAAGATTTACTCTAGTGTCTACTTTGTGGCAAGTAGGTAGCAAGCCATTTTACATTTTTAATTTTGTGATAACAAACAGCTATATGAAATAGGTTCTACTATCCCCATTTTATAGATGATGAACCAAGAATCAATTTGGAGAAGTTAAGCAACTTGCAAAGGTCAGCTTGAATGAATCAGGACTGTCTAACTATAAAGTATGACATTTTCCACTTCAGCCTTCATTACATTGAAGAAGTTCATGAAAAAGGAACCATCATTCTTTGGCATTCCTAAACTCCGAAGTTAGTTGCTTTCCCATTACATGTTCTTAGGTTATTGAGTGGTAGATAGATAAAATTCCACTCCATCATCAATTTCTTGTCCCTACCCCCACCCAGAACCTTTGTGTATCACATCCTTCTCACTCTGAATGGAATCTCCTTAATTGAATATCTCCTAGTTATCCGTCAAAATTCAGCTTACACATCACCTCTTCCAGGAAGCCTTCTTGACTTACTCCCCCCCAAATAAAACTAAATTGAATGCCTTTCCTCTAGGCATCTATAGAACTTTAATGAAAGACCTTATAAAATAAACTATGTGCTGTATAGTTAGCTCTTCTCCCTAGAATGGGAGTCCAGGGAACAGAAAATCTGACCTTGATTGTATTGTTCTTCTGACATCCAACATAATAGTACAGTGCCTGCAACATACTAGCCCTCCCTAAATACTCATGGAATGAAGGAATTCCTTCTTCATTGATTTGGAGTCTGACATAACTATGGCAAAGAAATGGGTTGAAGTTTGTCTTTCCCAAAGTTTCCTAGGCTAAGACAAATTAGTGGATATAAATTAGATTATAGGGGACCAGATAATGGAAAAACAAAGCAGTCCATGTGTATGAAGGCTTTTTCCTTCTGGGTTTCTCAGAGGATCCTAAAGAGGATGCATGGACTTGATTCAACCAAATTTATATTAAAATGTATCTAATTTATCAATATATAACAATTATATATATATGTATAAGCATATATATGTTCATGTGTATGCACATATATAAGCCCACATATATTCATGAGCATGAATCCATAAAAATAGACACCACAATTTTTATAAGCTGTCTATTGGATCACAGCATGATCAGCAAAAGGATAAATTTCATTAAAACTCTCCAGGTTGGCTGTTCCTGCAGAGTCATCCAGTTGCTTTAAATCTCCTATGGTCATAAAGCTACTTCCCTCTTTACCTCTTTCTTTAAAGGGAACTAGCATTACTGACAGCTTTTGCAATGTTATAGATATGCAACAGAGGTGATCTCATTTAATCCTCAGATGTTTGCACAAACCCATAGGTCCTGAACCCAAAGAAAATCAAAAGCAAGTCAAGAATTTTGCTGAAATTGAAAATGCTCAATAAGAAAGCAGGAAGAAGGGTGAGAAGACTAAGAAAAAGTCTGAATTACATTAATTTCAGTTACAAATGAATATTGTTAAATTCAGTTATATAAATTTGTTGCATGGGATTATACCAAATTAATTTATTGTTGATAAAGTGAAGAGAGTGTGACCATTAGCATAGATTTTTTTTTTTTATCAGAGCAGGGAGGGGCCTTTTCAGTTGATTTAGAGGAGAGCTTTCTTCCCACCACCAAATGTTGCTACATGTGAAGGGCTTTCTTACTCATTGAAAGGGGACAGTATTCGAACAGTTGTCCCCAGACTTTTATAATTCATAGACCAGAAACATTTCAGAACAAACTTTTATAGGCCAACAGAATTGCCAGCTTGTCTTGCCAATAAAATGAAGAACATGGAAAAAACCAAAGCAAACACGATTAAAAAACTAAGATGTGTTCTCACCATCATTTCAGAAATACAAGGACAACTTCAGCGCAAAAACAATGGGAAGAAAAAACAAAGAGTAGGAAGGACGTAATCTCATAATAAAGGAAGGTCATTTTAGCTTGATGAAAATCACCACACCCTGCTTACTCTTTTCATTCTGCTCTGGAGAGGAAGGTCAGGGACCAGCCTCTAGGGACCATTGCCTCTGCTATGCCTAGGTTTGAAGTCATGCACATCCCAATTTAAGTTCAGGCCCTACGAGTTCCTAGCTGTGATACCTGGAGCAGGTTACTCTGCTTTCCTGAGCTGCGATTTCCTCCCATGTCAGATGAGGATTATATCTGACTGTATTACTTTCCTAGGGCTGCTATAACAAAGCATTACAGTCTAGGTGGCTTACCACATCAGAAATGTATTGTCTCATGGTTCTGGATCCCAGAAGTCTGAAATCAGGAGTCAGCAGAGCCGTGCTCCCACTGAAAGTGCTAGAAGAGGATCTGTCTCAGGCCTCTCTCCTAGCTTCTGGACTCCCTATGCTTTTAGTAGCATGACTCCAGTCTTCACATAGTGTTCTTACTGTGTACACACCTGTGTCCAAATTTCCCCCTTTTATAAGGACACTAGTCTTATTGGATTAGAGACCCACTCTAGTCCAGTAGGACGACTTCTTAACTAATTACATCTGACACAATCCTTCTTCCAAATAACATCACACTCTGAGGTATTGGGGGGTTAGGACTCTACCATACAAGTTTTGGAGGGATACAAGTTTACTCGTAGCACTGACCAATCTCATGGAATTGTATCAAAGCCATTCACAGGACAGGCTGAATACTTTGTAAAGTACCAGAGCAACGTAAGGGTTTGTTTTTCCTAAGAAAGTTTATAATTGAAGAATTTTTGATTTAGGAACAGGAAGCAATTTACACAAGGATATATAACTAAGAAATAGTGAAGATAGGACTTTGGGCATATCCATTTAATAAATATTTTTTAAAGATTTTATTTATTCAGTTGTCAGAGAGAGAGAGTGCATGCATGAGCACAAGCAGGGGGAATGGCAGGCAGAGGGAGAAGATTCCCGGCTGAGCAAAGAGCCTGATGTGAGACTCCATCCCAGGACCCTTGGGTAATGCCCTGGGCCAAAGGCAGATGCTTAACCGGTAGAGGCACCCAGGTGTCCCTAATTAATATTTTAAATACCTGTTACGTGGCAGGCCCTGTTCTAGTGCTAGAGATTCAGCCTTGAACAAAATAGACCAAGGCCTTGACCTCATGGAGCTTACATTCTAGTGTGGGGGGGGAATAAATGTTAATGAAATAAACAAGTAAATATATAGCATACACTGAAGTAGAGGTAAGTGCTCTAAATAAAAATAAAGTCCAAAAAGGGAGTAGCAAATAGTGGGGGACTGCAAGATGCCATTCTATATAGGATGTCAAAGAGCTCTTCTCTGAGGACATGTGTGAAAAATCCTTCCTGACTGCACTGAAGGAGCCAGTCCTAAGTGAAAGGGGAGCTGCTGAGGGAGGTGAGCGGGGAGTGTGGTTTCTGATTTTTGTTTTAAAAGAATCACTCTGGCTGCTGTGTGGACAGTAATTTGAAACGAGACAAGAGTCAAGTAAAGAAACCAGTAGGAGGTGATTGCAGAGATCCATGTGAGAGTTGGTGGTGGTATAGACTGGGGATAAGGGCAGAGATGGAGGAGAGATTTGGGATATATTTGGAAGACAGAATTAACAGCATTTGCTGATGAATAAGATGTGGGATATAAGATAAAAAGAAGAGTCCAGAACGACTGACAGGTTTTTGGCCACAGCAACTAGGTGAATGATTATGCTGTTTATTGAAATATATTGGGGGGTACACCAGATTTGGGAGAAGAAACCACAGCTTGGTTTTGGACATATGAAAAGCCTAGCAGACGGTCAAATGGAGATTCTCAGATGTGGTATGCAACTGGGTGTAAAAATCTGGAGTTCAGGGCATAGTTTGGGACTAGTGGTAGGTAGTCTTTAGGTGGCATTTAAGCCTTGACTGAGTACAACTGGAGGGATCTAATGATGAGCCCTGGGGCACTGTATAAATTTGGAAGATCAGGAGGAGGACCCAGCAGGAGAGACTTAGAAGGATGAGTTTGGTGAGGCCAGAGGGAAACCAAGGGGGTCTCAGGAACCAAGTAAGGAAGGGGGTTGATCCTGGGTGCTTGTAACTAAGTCTGCCAAAAGGGTGGGACAAGATCAAGTACATGGGACTACCTGGCCATTGGTTTTGTTAGTGTGAAGGTCATTACCTAATAAAAGCAACTCTGGTGAGATTTCGAGGGTAAATTAAGTCAGTTAAGGAGAGAATAGGAGAGGAGGAAGTAAAAACGATGAGAACAGACACATATTTCGTGTTATCTGCTACCTCAGCTTCTTGGAAGCAGTAGATGTAACAATTCCGAGTGGGCTCTGAGATCTTAGACTGGTCATGATTCTGACTGTGCCATTTATCAAGTCACCTAACCTCTCCAGCCACAGTGTCCTCATCTACAAAGTAGGGATGATAGTATAACCCATTTGAAAATGCTGTGAGGGTTAAATGAGATAAACAGTAGAGTTTAACACCTTGCTAGCCCATAATAAGTGCTCAGTAAATATGAGAACTTTCACTAATGTCAGCCAAGTACTGGTATAGTTTCAAGGCTCCACATAGTTTGTTGTATCTGGGAGCAATTGGTAGTATGAGGGGATAACTATGACAGAATACATGCTATTGTATGAGGGCGCCTAGGTGGCTCAGTCAGTTAAGCATCTGCCTTTGGCTCAGGTCATGAGCCCAGGGTCCTGGGACTGAGCCCTGCACCCCGCTCCCCACTCAGCAGGGAGTCTGCTGCTCCCTCTGCCCCTTCCCCTGCTCATCATTCTCTCTCTCTTAAATAAATAAAACCTTTAAAAAAAGAATATATGTTATGATTATCTTTGACATGGGAACAGAGCAGTGTGTTATAATGTAAGAACTGTAAACACTCATCTATATTAATTTTCCATGGGGTGTATCATGGTGGAATAGCCAGGCAATGCACGGCTATAGACAAAGAAATGGCTCTGGCAGGAATTTTTGGAGATCATGGCAGATGAAGGATCTGGAAATCATGGAAAGACTTAGAATAGACCAGACCTCATCAGGCCATAGGGTGGATAACAGACACATCAATATGTAGGAAATAACCATTTATCTTGTAAGCATAGTTATCACTTATTTACTCTTTGCTACACATGGTGTTTACACCTGGCCTTTCTAACCATTTAGAAACTCAGGTCCCTCTCTCCCAACCCCTAATATGTTGCATACCTCTGCTCCTACAGTGCCACAATTAGGTATGGTCACGAAAGGGGAGTACCTCATCCATGCATATTCCAGACCCCCTAGGAAGATGCATATAGGGAAAAATAAACAAGGAGGGGATAGTCTATATGTGAACAAATTAACTTGGCCCCTGAGTCATTCTCTAGAAACACAGAGCTAAGAAAATCTCTCCTGTTTAAATCTGCATAGCTGGAACATTGTAGCATCACCTTGTCCCATAGAGGGCTACCACTGATGTCCCTCAAAGAATGTTGATTGCATACAGTGAAGATAGCAGTTTCTTAAGTGGATGGATGACTTCATCAGATTGAGAGCTCACAGGTGGCCAAATGCTAGGGTATATTGACTTAGGACAGGAGTATGCAGTGGAAGCTTCAAGAAAGATGCCTGTCTCCTCGCCTTAATGGCAGTAGAGGTATAGCTGTGTGCAAGAACTCACTGTCATGATGAATTTTGTGACAGGTGCTTGTTTGAAACAGGTGAAGTAAGCCTAGATGGTCTCACTGTGAACCGCAAATGACTGTAAATATGTTTTCCTGGGCTGGTGAGTTCATTTGACTAATGGTAGTAGTGGAGTAGAGAGAAGCTACTGAGCTGAACAGGCAACCGAGAGCAGAGCCCCAGGCCTGCCATTCTCTGGCAGAGAGCCCATGTATTCCTGGTGACATTCTGCCATCTAGATGACGGACATCTTCACAGGCAGGCAGATGGGAAGACTCCTTGGCAAACACAACTGACATTTTAAGAGACAGTTTAAAGGGAAAGTGAGGCAGAAATCCATTTTCCAAAAAGAAGTATGCCAAGAAAAATAGCAGTTTAGGATTATGCACACTCTAAGTCAGGCACTATACTTTCTTAATGTGGTTTACTTCATCTTGCAAGGTTAGAATTAGCAAGCCCATTTTATAGATAAAGCAACCCATTTTACAGTGAATTAGTGGTAAAACAAGGGTTTAAACACAAGTCTGTTTGGTTCCAAAACCTATGATCTCTTTCTAATGTCTACCAGCGGCCACAGTAAATAAATCTGCTCCTGTTGCTAGTCTGCTTCTGACAGTTAAATAGGAAACACTGCTTGGGGAGGGATGATAGCTTTAAGAGTGCAGGCTCTGCAACCAGGTTGCCTGGAGTCGATTCCAGCCCTGCCACTGAGCAACTGTGATCCCACTTGGATTTGTTCACCTCTCTGAATCTCAGTTTTCTCGTCCGTCACATGCTGTTCATGATAGATAATACCTACCTCATCGGGATGTTTTGAAGATTAAATTAGTCTAAGCACCTGAAATGCTCCTGACACGTAAGAAGGGCTCAGTAGTAGCTCTTCTTATTATCAAAAAACGTGTTTTCTAGTGTTGATATTCAATGAACACAAAGAGATTGTACTGACCTTGTCAGAGAGGACGCGAGCAGCTCAGGCACTACTTTGCTCCTCCCCGCGGCCCCCCTAATAATGATTTGGGGTCAGTCAATGATACTGTCACTGGTTTCTGCACTTCTCCTCATACTCAGGGCTTCCATGCTCTAGAGGTAGCATAGTAGGATAGAACAACACCGTTCTTGACGTTGGAAGACCTGGGTTGGCGTTCAGGCTCACATCACGCTTGGAAACTGTGGAATCTGGACAAGTCCCTTTATCTTTCTTGCTATGGGCTCCTCATCTGCACAGCAAGGAGGTTGAACTCCCTCATGGGAGTTGTAAACACTCATCTATATTAATTTTCCATGGGGTGTATCATGGTGGAATAGCCAGGCAATGCAGGGCTATAGACAAAGAAATGGCTCTGGCAGGAATTTTTGGAGATCATGGCAGATGAAGGATCTGGAAATCATGGAAAGACTTAGAATAGACCAGACCTCATCAGGCCATAGGGTGGATAACAGACACATCAATATGTAGGAAATAACCATTTATCTTGTAAGTATAGTTATCACTTATTTACTCTTTGCTACACATGGTGTTTACACCTGGCCTTTGAACCCCTGGATTCTGTTGAACATCCAGCAAAGTCACTCAACTTCCCTGAGCCCTGGCGGCTCATTTGTACTGTAGTGCTACACCTCTCCTGGTTGCTGAGAGGCTCAGAGAGAGCGAAAGTGTCTGGTACACTGTGACATGCTCTGCAAACATGAGCGCTGATCTTTACGGAACTATGATGAGAATTAACCCTGAATACTATGGCCCACTAGGCATATGTTTGAGATGCAGGGGCTTTTTGCATTTTGCCATCTTTCCTACCCTCCACTGGGTTGGGTGGATCCACCTTAACAAGGTGTGGGGGAACACAAGTGGAGGATGGGGGTGCAGGACTGATGGTGGGAAAGCATCTTATTGGTTAATGCTGGTACATCCCAAGCACCAATTACTGTCACTGCTCCTAAAGCTGATACATTTATCAGGATGAGTTACAAGGAAATATATGTACCCAGGGAACGAGAATGCTGCCTGGTCACCCCCTGTGATGTAAAATATAAGAGTCTAGGAGGGGCTGTTTTATAATTCATCAGGTTTCGCTAGTGAGTTCCGTTGGAGTCTTAGTTATAAAGGCAAGTGTGAACCGGACGGCAGACAGGAGAACCTGGCACCAAGGAGACGGAGAAGCTGCCTGTGGTGCCTCTTGCCTCCTCCCTGCTTTGTTCCAATAATTTTGTGCTCGGTAAGTTCCCTGGCTTTGCAGCTAATCGTTGTTGTTGAATAAGCTTGGCAAATGAATCTGTAGTTTGGAATATGCACTTGCTGTCAGAAGTGTGTGTCAGTGTTTGGGCTTCTGACAAATTCCACAGTTCCCTTTAATGAACAAAATAGCTTAAAAGATGAAACAAAACCCGACAAATCAATTATTCACCTTGATCCTTGGAAGGCTGCTTTCTTCGGTTGCTAAAGTTTCTCAGGTTTCATTCTGTCAGTTTCATTTGTTGGAGGAGCTTTGAAAAGAACAAGTCTCTTTGTCACGAAATTGTTTTTCTTAGCTGCCAAAAGGAGGTATGTACAGGGTGGCTTGTCCATCCCCACCCCCAGCTTACTCTCCCCAGCAATCGGTAAATCTTAAAACAGACCGTTTGCCTGGTAACCAGCTCCAACAGAGCTGAACCTGTGTGAGGCAAGATTCAAATTGCAATCTTTTGTGTGAGCAGAACTGAGGGGCTGTGAATAATTGTCATTGTGGAGATGATTGTGAAACTCGGTATGGTGGTAGTCCCTGCGTTTTGCCGGGATGGGATCAGAATCCGGAGGAGATTTGCATTTGGCATGCCTGTTGATGATGTGGAAAGGGAGTGAAAGGGAAGCCTGGTTCATATGGAGAGAGCTGTACAACACACCCGTAGGACAAACAAATGCACACGGCATGACTGTTGAATCTGCGTAACTTGTAATTGTTTTCTCTAGTTTCCTATTCCCATTAAGAATTACCTGAAGCTGCATGTTGATCCTGGGCTGAGAATGCTCCAGGTCCTTGTCCTGGGTCCTGGCGAGGGGCAGGGTGAGCGCTAACTCCTGGTCAGCTAGCCATAGGAAGTCATTTCCTCCCCCGAAGGAAAGAAGCGAAAGCTGTACCTTCCCGGACTCCTTTCTCCTTTCTGCTGTGTTCTTTCGCCTCTGTCCAAATCTCATGGAAACCAACAGCTTGACGTACTTTTTTTTTTTTTTTTGCAGTAGCAGATTTAACTGTGGTGTCATATGGCATATTATATATGGAGTGGAATAGCAAGACATTTCTCTGAATAAAGTGTGTCTGGCTTGTTGACATTTGCTTTATTTCACCAGCAAGGAACTACTGTCTTCTGAACCCATTCATGTTTGTCTGTCTGAAGTGTTTACCTTACGCATAATTGCACTTTCTCTTCAGGTGTAAAATCTGTAGATCTGACAGGAACATCCTCTTTATCCTCAAGGAAGCAACTTGTTTTAGCATCTCTTTGAAAAGAATGGATGCATTTCTTTTTCACCAGGGGCTTAGATTGTTCTTTGCTTTTTCCTGATAAAAATTTTGGCCATCAGTACCGCTGTGCTTCCGATAAAGTTATTTCTCCTTTCCTAGTATACTTTCTGATTGTGCCAAAACTCGGCAGATTTGGAATGTGGAATATATCTTTTTGCAGGAACACATTTTTCAGGCATATTTCTTTTGTC
Source organism: Ailuropoda melanoleuca (assembly GCF_002007445.2). NCBI lineage: Eukaryota > Metazoa > Chordata > Mammalia > Carnivora > Ursidae > Ailuropoda > Ailuropoda melanoleuca. The sequence continues at coordinate 46,044,803 of NC_048225.1, forward strand.
CATAAATAGCTTTTCCATATTTTCCATTTCTCTGAAGAAGTTCTGTTTAAAAGACCGGAGGAGTGATGTATTGTGGTTGGCACTTAGGGGTGTGTAACCTGAGACTTGGTTTCTAATCTACAAACGGCTGCCCCACATGGGGTCTGTAAAATGTCTTTTCGTCTTAGGTTCAGCTCAAAGCTTCTGGGCTCCAGCACTAATGATTAAGGTAGCAAATTCAGCAAATCATTGCAGGTATAAACAAACATCTGCATCTGATGGTCTGACCAGCCTGTGAGGCTTTGTAAAGCTCGGGACACACAGCTGAAGGTTCCTGAAAATGTTAATCTATTTTAATGCCAAAAACAATATAGTTGTAAAGTACTTGTGCGATGTATTGTACATTGGATTTTATTGTGCCACATTTTTTTAAATTTCACTCCAGAGCCCATGGTTTATTTTGTGGCAATATCTGGGTTTTGATCCAGCCTGGTTTTATCAAGAAATAAGCCAGTGTACGGATCTCAGTAAACTGAGTTTCTTCTTATTTGGTGGTGTTTTTTTTATCTTCTCCACCCACCAAGAATAAGATCTATTTATAGCAACAAAAGAAAATTTAGCATGAGTTATTCTCAATTAAATTTGCAGCAAGACAAACATGAACTGCGGCAGGAACCTTCTGAGAGAGCACATACACACAAAAACATGTCTCTCAACAAAGGATTAAAAGCCAAGGAGGCATTAACATTTTGCCTACGTGACACATATCATTTTCTTTGAGAGAGGTCGGGAAGGGTGAAAGGGGGAGAGGTTTAAAGGAGCTGTTCGGAGCCTGACTTCAGCCCACTTCAGCGGGGTAGGAATGAAAAGGGCGGGGGCTTTGTGCAGCCGGCCATGGTCTTCACCTCTCTCTACTTATCTGTCAATGGGGGAGGGGAGACTTAGGAAGATTTGTCCAGAGAGATGTTGTATGTAAAGCAAATGGTTCACTGTGTGGTAAAAAGGGGACCCAATAAAAGCTAGTTGTTCTTGTTACGAGTCAAATTTTGCAAGATATGTTAACAAAGTCTGATGTTGGTTTTGAGAAAACTGTATACAGTAAATAGGAAGGTTATAAAATTTTTTCTTGTTAGTAAGATATAGTTCTTATAGCTAGATGATCTGGTTTTGTTTTTGTTTTGGAAACCCAGTAAAGATGGAGTTACTACCTTTCAGTGTACTTTTAACTAATTCTTAGAATGGCATCCCAAGTCCTTACATTATTTCAAAGAACAAACTTCGTTTCAAATGGGGAGCATGGAGGCAAACCGATGCCAAATAATATATGATAGGCTTCTAAGTCTTTTGCTCAGCAATGATTAGGTCATAACTCCAGCCCTGACATTGCATTAAAGTACCTGATTATTATACTGAATATCATTTATTAAGTCCCATGCAGAGTATTCAGTGTCTTACCTTTATTTTCTCATTTAGTCCTCATCCCTATCCTACCAGGTGGGTCCTCTTTTGCTTCCCATTATCAAGTGAAGAAATGAGATTAGAGAAAATCTTGTTTAAATACTACTAATTTAAATTGGGGTATAGCAGCACCAGATTTTGAGCACAATACCTGTCTGACTAGAATCTACCGTAGTGGAATTATCCAATAGGATTTGCCCAGCTCTACATGGTTCCACTTAGGAATTTGGCCCTATATCTGCTTTGATTCTTCTCCCCACATATTTAACCTCTATCAGTTTAGTGGGTGTAAAAAAATAATATTGAAGATTTCCTTTTCTTTTGCTCTCATTTTTGGTCTATGCCAATGAAGACCACATTCTCCTGAGCTCTCTTTATAATTCTCACCAAAATACAAAACTTAATATAAAGAGATATAAACATTTAAAAGGTCATAAGTCTACCAAATTCAAGGTAGGGTATAAAAGGTACCCTGAGTCACTACTGCCTTTGACCCAGGCAACCTTCCTCTGCACCTCTGGTTTTAGAAGAGTCTGTTTGCTGAGAGGTGGGTCCATTTCGATCTTGCTCTCTAAGACTGTATTCTGGATAAAGAGAGCCCCAGAATTTCTTCTCCACACAGCGCTGAGCCCACTTCCAGGAGTTGTACACCGTGCCACCCTGGGTGTGAAGGAAAACCAATAGGCTGCTGTTTGCCTGGGAGTGAGGGAGGAGCCTAGGGGATGGGAACTTGTGGATCAGAGCTTGGACTCATGAGTTGGGATGTTCACACATCGACATGAAAGTCCTTTTGTGGTGCAAGAAGAAACAGTGGCAAAGAACAGGGGCTGGCCCAGGTCTGGGGGCCTGTACTTGTGTTCTTGCTCTGGACCCCAAAATTGTTAGGGACAGTCCTCCCCTGTGCTAAAGAATATTTGCTTATATTTCAGAATAGCAAAGCTAAAATTCCAGTGGGTTGGTTTTGTGGGGCTTTTGTTTGTTTTGCTTTTTTGACTATTCCCCCCATTAAACCAACAGAAATCACTTGAACAAGAAAGTGGCCAAAGCTATAAGGTTCTCAGACTCAAAGCTTTTTAAGTTCCATTTTGGAATTGACAGCAACATGATCCATTGAGGCTAGACGTTGGCCTTTCTTCCAGTTCAGAGGCATAGACTGACTTTGGAAGGTGACTGCGGGTCAGCTGGATTAAAACTCTCTGCCATTTATCTTTTATGCCATTTGAAAATATAGTTGCTCAGAGAGACTGTTGTTAATTTCAGGTGCCCTTTTCTTGTCTCTAGTTTCAAATTGTGGTCGTAACCCTTTGTGCTATGGACTAATGGAAGGCTGCCTGAAGCATCCATGTGGGACCTGGCCTTACAAGCTGTTTTGAAAAGCAGCAATGGCATCGAATGGCTTTATGTGGCCTCCAGTCATTATCACGGCCCCTTCTTCTGTCCAGGCCTCATGCTCCCAAAGGCTCCTTTTCATCTTCTGTTGTATTGGATACAAAGACACACCTAAGCAGAACTAACAACCAGGAGTTCCAGGCAGCAAAATCTCTGTAATTATTATGAATCTTGAGGATTTAAGATTGTTGGTTTTTTTCTTTTTAATGCAGTGGAAGCTATTATGCAATGAAGAGTGATTTTTGTTTTTGTTACTCTTCATAAAGTAGTTTCTAGATGGAAAGGCAGAATACATCTTGGGAAGTATTCCTTACTGCCAAACCTTACAACTTTGCTTTCCTTAACTATAAAGCAAGTATAGTAATTCCTGTCTCAAGGCTGTTGGGAAGATGTAAATGAAATAACTCATACCCCAATGAACAGCTATTCCCTCATCCATGTGGAAACATCTGGCACAGCAAATACTTTGCAGATAGTGTGACTACAGTAAATGTTTACTCAGTCTGAAAATACAATAGTTAGAGGCATCTGGGTGACTCAGTCAGTTGAGCATCCAACTCTTGATTTCGGCTCAGGTCATGATCTCAGGGTCATGAGATCAAGCCCCACGATGGCCTCTGTACTCAGTGCAGAGTCTCATTGTCCCTCTCCCTCTGCTCCTCCCCCTGCTCTCTCTTTATTTTTCTCTCTCTCAAATAAATAAAATCTTAAAAAGAAAGAAAGAAAGAAAAGAAAAGAAAAGAAAAGAAAAGAAAAGAAAAGAAAAGAAAAGAAAAGAAAAGAAGAAGAAAAGAAAATACAGCAGTTAAACTGGCAACTCAGTGATGACCAACGTGTATACCACATTTATTTTGGCCAGCAGAGGTGGTAGTAGGAATGTTCCAGGGAGATAAAACACAAACAAAAAGAGGACAAAAGTTTATCATTTAGCCTCTACATTGACAACTGCTGGTAGCGTACATATTGGATGGTGATAATCCCCATTGATTTTTACGTTCTTTTTTATGTTTTATGTATCTTTTGAAACTTTATAATGAGCATGCCTTATTTATACGATTAGGAGGAAAAGGAAAAAAAAAATTTAGGGAATTGGATTAAAGTGGGAAAAGGTTATGGATAGATTGTGGAAGAGCTCTAACTATGGGAAAAATATTCAAAATACTTGGGGAAGAGATGTTTTCTGGTCTGAATAATCCAGATTAGTTTATGTTATGTACTTGTTTGTTTATTTTGTCTCATATTAATCATTTATTAAGCATAATCTAGTGCCAGATGTTCTGCTAGATACTGAGACTACACAGATGAAAAATTAGAATCTTTGAACTCGAGGAGTTCGTAATCCAAGGGAAATGAACACATGAGCCCACAATTCGCACACAGTGCGATTCTCACTGTGCCGTCACAGGAGCAGGTGAGGTTGTCCTCTAGTACAAGTAACAGAAACTGTGAAGCACACTGACTTGCTCAGTGAAGAGAATGGATTGGTGATTGTAACCTCAAAGTACAGCAGTAAAGCCAACTCGAAGAAGTCTGATCCTGTGACTCACAAGCTTGTCAAGAAATCCATTTCTTTTGCTTTTGTCATACTGCCTCTTTTTGTATTGGCTACACCCTAGGACTAAATGCCCTCGTGACCCCAGGACAGTTGTCGTTGGCTCCTGGGCAACTTATTTTCTTAGTCATTTCTAGCCAGAAAGAGATCCTGAAAATGGTCCATAAAATTCACTTTGAATGGACTGGCTTACCCATGAACATAAAACCAAGTCACTAGGCGCATTCTGGAGCCTAGACAGAATAAAGACAGCCTCCCCATGACCTTATGAGTTCTTAAACAAAATCTGGCACCTGTTGCTATTAGGAGGGGACGGTGGCCCAGCATCCAACAGCCATCTTCAACTTGTGATATGTGCAACACATCACGTACAAATGTTTGCTGGAATGAATATGTAGCATAATGGAAAGGAGGCCACACATACGATGGTGCATCTCCTTAGATTGACTTCCATGCTGAGTATGGGTTTGCCAAGGTATCAGAAACGGGGTGAGACTTTGAGGTAGAGAACAAAACTCTCTGCAGTAACAACAACTAACCAGGTAATTATTCAACTCTCTGCTTATCTTTATATTGGCACTACTGTAAAAATTACCAGCTAGAAGCCATCTGCCCAGTGGTATAATTAACAGAAAACCTAACATATCAGTTTCACCAAAACCTGCTGTTTGATGATGGCAGTTGGGTTTTAAGCTAAATTGCAGTTAAATGTTCTTATTTTTTACAGTGTGACAGCAGATTTGGTCAATTCAGTATGAACCTTAAAATTTATCTCCCCTGGCTCAAAATTACAGTACTTTAGAGCTAGACCATACCATTATCATCTTTTTTCTCCCTTTTTGCTTCTGATGAAACCTGTTTAAGAAAGCTAATGACTCACCTAGTGCCTCAAATTTATTTGGATTTTGATATCATGAAATTTGTGGTGCTAAAAAACAGGGGTACTTTTGACAAAGATGTGTTTGCCAGTTGTATATATGTTGCACTGAGAATGAGATAGACTAGAATAAAATATTTGTTAGTCAAATGTCAATGCTTTATGGCAAAATTAGACTTTGGTAACTGTGTGATTCACAGTTTATATAATTTATCAATCCTTCAGTTCTTTAGCATTGGGCAATACTCACCATTTACTTGAGGAAGTAAAATGTTCCCTGAATAAGATTGTAGTGGATGGGCTTGGTAACAGTTTCCACTAAAACTCCTGGATCCAAATTCAATTAGCTGTGTTTGGACTGTTTTCCAGCTTTGCAACATAGAAGAGGAAGTGACAGGACTTAATAACTTTCTATAGGAAGTATACTCATACTGTTGATGATTTTTCTGGCATCCAAATGTAATCATAATTTTTTTTTTAACTCATGAAGCTTGTCTCAATACCGTCAACCTGCCTACCTAGCAAGCTTGTACCTAAATATTCATCGGTCTAGCTTCTTTCCAAAGAACACTCAGTAATGGCAAGACACAGAATGAAAGTATATTTCCTCTGGCCACTTGCTTTTGGTATAATATATCTGTTCAGAAAACTTGCATCCATCAATGGGCAAGTGGTCCCAACCCAGCTGTGACAGTGAGGAACCTAAGACATACTCAGAAAACATGTGTGAGTTAGAGAAGACTGCAGTAGCCACGCAGGAAATGCTCCACAGGGTGCTGGTTTCTTCCTCTTCAGATTAGACAGCTTTTCAGTACAAAGAAAGAAGGGACTAAGAGTACTGGAAGGATGATGGATCATGTTGACTTAAAAGCACACCTGTCACCCAGGTATTAAATGATATCATTATCCCATGACACAACTTTACTTCCCCATAGCACAAACTCTCATAGATAAACTCTCTTTTGTTTTATTTTGAGATTTCATTGTACCAGTAGAGAAATGGCAAGAGAAACTGTATTTTGGGTGAATTTCTTACCTCATCAGTAAGTATTTTGAGTTTCTGATATATAGGGGTGGCCAAAGAGGTATCAGAGACCAGTAATGATATTCAGGCTGCATATGGTATTCCTGGTCATTAAACCACTGAAATACTTACTTTCTTATTGATAAATAGCTTCTACTCAGGGCCCTGTGAGTGCCTCCCTCCCAACTGCTTTAGATCATTCCCCGTCCCAGTCCCTTTCACAGGGCTTTCTCACATCTCCGTGAGGGAGCAACTAAGGATCTCATCGATTAACTGAGGATTCACTAAGGAGTTAATGCCTGGCACAGCTACTTATTAAATATTTTGACATCACTGCTGTTGAAACCCATCTTATTTTTTAAGAACTTCTGGCTACAGTTGAGAGTAACATTCAGACACAGAAAGAACATATAATTTAGTGCTAAGATGTTTAAGACAGCCCTGTGTGATTTTTTTAAAGAGTGATAAAGGAGATATTATTTGAGATTGCCTGGAAAAAGTTGGTCAGGGATTTGGATAGAGTGGGAAGGACAAGAGCAGAATGTACTATTTATTTATTTATTTATTTAACCAATAATAACTAAATTCCCCATTTGTTTGCTACCACATTATCTTGTTTACCTCTCATGATAGTGCTATGAGAAGAGAGGAGAAAATAAGGCTTGAATCACATAGCTAGAAAGTGTTGGAAAGCCCATGCATTATCCATTCTTGCCCATTTTACCCAAGACTTGATATTAGGTGCCAGCACAGTAAATATGAAGATGTATTTTTTTACTTGTAAGGGCCAAAAACAAACCTAAGGAAATATTGACAGCCTTTAAGTGAATGAAAGAATGTTCCTGGGTCTTCTGCAATCAGGAGCATCATTTTAAAATATGACTGGGTAATACATTTTTATACTGCTGGCTTCAGTTGCTCTAATAGCAATATAAAAAGTAGAAATGTGAGCCATAGGGAACTAGCTAAACTCATTATAATTGGATTATCTAATCTTTCAATATTAGTCTTTATATAATTTTTCCATAGCATGGGAACATTAGAAAAAGCAATAAAGCACACGGCCTGAACGTTTAGTCTATTGACAAGGTTTTGCTTTCCATCTTTAAATGAAAGCTGAAAGAACAAGACTCTTTGTTAATGATTTGATAGCAAATCTTTTTCTAATTCTGCTTTCCAGTTTATGCCATATAGAACAATGAGCACGTACTTGCTGCAACTTAATTATTTAGGAAAATGTACATTTATGGGTCAGAGTATGGCATCACCTCCTTTCTTCCAAAAATATCTCACAGTGAGTTTCTTGAGGGCAGAGATTGGACTTCATTTATCCTTGTGTACCCAGCAACTAAAAGGGTTAACTGATAGATACCAGGTAATACATTCTTCAAGGGAGGATGAAGACAATGTGAGATTGAGAAATTGGGGGATAATTTCCACAGCTGAGTGTTGAAGATGCTGCAGAGTTTACTACGTATGCAGACAAGGGCTTTGTAAGGAGATCGTGCATACTGAGCAGTGTTTCCAAAATAAGAATGGCCACAACGTTTGTATGTTTAAGGAAAGCAAGGAAGGCCGCAATGTCTTTACAGTGTTTTTTGCTCCTGGCAACCTATTTTCTGGACTTCTCTTCCTACTCTCCTCTTCTTTGTCTTATCTTGGACTCTTCTTTTAAAATTCAGACTTCTTTGGGGTACCTCGGTGGCACAGTTGGTTAAGCATCCGACTCTTGGTTTCAGCTCAGGTCATGATCTCAGGGTCCTGGAGTGGAGCCCTGCATGGAGCCCTGCATCAGGTGCCATGCTCAGCCTGGAGTCTGCTTGAAATTATCTCTCCTCTACCCCTCCTGCTCTTGGCTGTCTCTCCCTCTCTTTCTCTCAAATAAATAAGTAAATCTTTAAAAAATAAAAAATAAAATAAAATTCCACCTTCTTCAACAAATAAGAGACCGGGAGCCACTTAAAGGACAGACACATCAACTAATTGTAATCAGTTGAACCTTATTGGGTCAATATTCAAACAAACTAAAAAAATTCATGACAGGGGCGCCTGGGTGGCACAGAGGTTAAGCGTCTGCCTTCGGCTCAGGGCATGATCCCAGCATTGTGGGATCGAGCCCCACATCAGGCTCTTCCGCTATGAGCCTGCTTCTTCCTCTCCCACTCTCCCTGCTTGTGTTCCCTCTCTCACTGGCTGTCTCTATCTCTGTCAAATAAATAAATAAATCTTTTAAAAAAAAATTCATGACATTCATGAGACAGAGATTTGAATAACAACTGGATATTTGATGATAAGTTGTTGGTGATATTTTAGAGGTGATAATGGTATTGTGATTTTCAAAATAGGTCCTTATCTTTTAGAGATACACACTGACATATTCACAGATGAAATTATTTTTATCAGAATAATAAAAGAGAGAGAAAATGAGTAGGGCTACAGATAAATCAATAATAAGCATTATTCATGGGTTTTTTTTTTTTCATCTGTCTTGAAGACATTTCTCTTCCTGCCCTCCCCACCAGTGGGGGGTTTCATTTTTTTGCTATATCCCAAATGCTCTGGGCATGTTTTATAATTATCTGTGAATGTGGGTTGCCATCACCAGAAGGAGCTCATTAGTAAGGACTGAGATTTTTCTTTGTCCTCCCATCGACTGGCTCATAGGACGGGCTCAATAACGTTGGATAGAAAGTTGAAAATGAGTGAATACAGACCTCCAAGGTCTACAACAGGGTGTGTGATTCAAGCAGTGAGCTCCTCTTCATTTCTCTTATTTCCATCTGATTCTTAAAAAACAAATCTCAATTCATGTTCTATATACAAAACAGTATTTGCTTATAACTGAAAGCCAGGAATGCAACAGCCTAATTGAAACTAGATAATTCACACATTTGCATTTAATATTCATGAAATGCCATGTTGTGAGGCCATGTTCTTAATTAGTGTAAGATAGCATTGTTCCAAACCTATTTAGTTGTTACAGAGATAAAGAAAATATAAAGAAAAACACTTTCCTTCTGTTTAAAATTTTTTAATTAAATTATGGTTATCTTAAACTTCTTTGTGTATAAATTTAGAAAACTTCTGAGGAGATGTTCATCACTTCCTTGTTAGAGTCTCATGAACACGCTTTCGGTCCCTTGCAAGGTGCTCACTTTGTACTAGTGGAAATTGTGCCTCTGAAAAGTATGGAATGGAAAGACTGGAGGGGGTTTGCCAGGGCTTTAGTCAGTGCTCTTGAAGCAGCCAAGGTAAGCAAAAGTCATCTCCATTTCTACTGTTTTCAGAAGTTTCTAAGCAAATCACTCCCTGGTAGTATACTGTTACTGGAAATATTAATTTACTTAAGTTGCCAAATTTTGTCTCAAATTTTTGGAGATATATATATATATATATATACAGATATAGATAGTTACCCACCCAGAAGCAGTCCAATGAGATGAATTTGTAACAGTGTGCATGATATCCCCTAGAGAAACCTGTTTCACAGGCCAGATGGGATTTTCTATTTTTTTAATAAAATTTCTTCAACTATGACAACACGAACTTAGAATTTCATGAATATGTGCATGAGAGCAAGCCCAAAGGGATTTGTTCCTTCTGTGGTATACATATAGTTTCTGATACAAATAAATTGCAAATAAGGAATTTGTGTGCGCAGACCTATTATAGTGCCCAATAATAAGTACTGAATACCCATATGTAGACCCTTCGGTGGAGTATGTTATTTTTCTTTTTGTGTGTCCAAAATCTAACACAGGGCCTGAAAAAAAGCAAGAGCTCAGTAAATGTTGACCTTTCCTCCTGTTTTTACCTTCTTCCAGGGGTCTTATCACCCACCACCACAAACATCCACTTCATTTGTGATTCATGAAGCAAGCCCAGGCATGATAAAACACAGTAACAGAAGAAATAACTGTAACTGGCAGGACTTTGAGACAATGTAAAGGTTAACTGGACATCTGCTTCCCTCCAGTCTTCACTGGAACTCATTGGATGTTAAAGACCTGACTTCAACAGGATAATCTAGCTGGGTTAGGTAGGTGGGATACTGTACCCATCAAAATGTACATCATTGCCCTAAGGGTTGAGAACCCAAAGAATTTAAAGCACAGCTGTAAGGTTTGACGTCTTTTGGTTTTGTTTTTATCATCTAGATAGAGTTCTTTCCACCATCTGGGTCAAGGCATGGTTTTGAACTGTCTTTGTCTTGTAAAGCCATAACCTCTTCCACTGGCTTGCCCTGATGAAGAAACCCATAATTGCATGTATTTGTTCTTTCATTCATGTATTCAGTTATTCATAAAATATTTATTTAGTGCTTACTTTGTTTAGCACTATTCTGGTACTAGAAAATGTCTGAAAGCTTTTTGCATTGTTTGGTATTAATTAATTTTGTGTTTCTTTATTTTCAAGTTTGGAACAGTTATCTGTCTTTCGGTTTCAGGACACAAATACACTTGTGGGGCCTTCACAATGGAGTTAAAAGAAACAAAGAACCAACACTAAGAGATGTGAACTTAAAAAAACCATAAGCCATTATGTTAAAAGGTACAAACCATGCTCTGGTTTTAAGCAGGCGGGTATAAATTTGAAGGGCCAGGGGATCTTTCTATTCTTCTGTAGGCCTTAATTACATGTTGCACATTTATGATATAGGCATACATTTGGCATAGGAATGTGCATGTACGTAGAAATACATGTACATATATGAAAAGAAAGAGTACTCTTTCCCAGGGACACAGAGGTCTAGATAGAATGTTTCTTTATAGATTTCTCAGCTGAAGCATGCTCTGCACTGAATTGCTTTTATACATGGTCTTCTGAATTGAGAAGTTATCCTGGAGGCAAGAATACTATTTTATAGTAAAGTAACAGGAATGAGTAATTTGAGTGAGTTTGAAAAAGGGGGGGCTTGCACGAGGGGTAGAGCCATATCTATTTTGTCTACCACTCCCAGGACGCAACACACTGCCTGGCTTAGGTTAAGCATTCAGTGAATAAGCAGATTAATTAATGCGAGCTTGGGATTGGGAAAATATTCTAATAGAGCACTTTGAAGGGCCAAGAAGTTCTTTGTCCAGATGAAGAAGTATCGTTGCCGCCCGATGTTCAATTAAACTCAGCCAACACATATTCTCTTCTAAGTTCTGCCAGGGACTGGAGATGTAGTGCTGAGTGAGACAGGTCCCTGAGCTTTAGAAGCTCACAGTCTAGCAGAAAGACAAATACAGGTACAATTTTACTGCTATTTTATCATCATTTAAATTATAATATCAGGGTATGAATACAATTACATTAGTGTTAACAAAATACAGAGGCCACCCAGGGAAAGGAACAATTATCTCTACTTAAAGGGGCAAGGGAAAGCTTCTCTGAAAGGGATGTCTCCACTGTGTTTTAAAGAACTGAAGGACCAAGAATATCCCAGGTAGAATGAGTAGCCTCTACAAAGGCCAGAGATGTGAAACAACAAAGTGTGTTCTGGGCTCTGTATAGTTTTTGTTTGTTTGTTTGTTTTTTGTTTGTTTATTGCTAGCCTATAAAATGTGTTGTCAGTGTGGAGAAAAGCGATAGGTGAGGATGAAGAGAAAGGGTTGAAAATGCATTTTCTATCCCTGCATGGTTACACCCTGACAATTAGATGTTGCTATGCATGAGTCAGACACCTTTCACTCTACCTTCTTTCTATGAAAATCCCACCCTGCTTCAATGCCCACCACATCTGTACTGCCAGATGTGACCAGTGCTGTCCATTCAAATCCCTTCTTCTTCCATGGATTTCAGCTGGAGCTTTATCTTTTGGTTTTTTCATGTCATCTTCCAGGGGATTATAAAGTGAGTGGGAGGCAGGGACCATGCTTCCCCCTCTTGATTTCTGCACATGCCTGGTACTGGACCCTGGACTACTTAGGAGATTAGGTACTTCTGGAGAAAGAATCACTGATAGATAGATCCTAAAATTTTTGCATAAGGTAGTTGCATTTCTGGACCAACTGCCATGCTGTCAACTCTATTTTTCTGGTAATAAATATTTGTGAAGACCACTTGGAAGTGCCCGTTTTACGATTATGTGCTAGGGACGAGGAAACTAAAATTCAATCCAAACCTCAGGGTTGACAAAAATGAAAACAGAGTTCTATTTACAAGTGAATTAGAGAATGTATTAGCCTCACACCAGCCCCATGTCTACCATCATCCAGCAGCGTACGTCAATCTGGATGTCATATCCTTAGCTTTAGCTGTAATAAGTGTAGGTAGAACAGAGTTTGCCTATCATCTTTAAATGGCAATAATTCCACTTCAAAGGGCATATGAATGAAAAATGCACTTGGAAACTCATTGAATGCACTGACAAAAGGTTATCTAGTCTTGTAGACAAAGGACAAAAGCTTATTTTAAGAAATCCTTTCTTGAAATTTCCTTGATTCATGTCTTTCTATATTTCATGCTCTCGGTTTGTGCCTATACATGCATGCAGCTTTAATTTTCAAAAGATGTGTGCAGATGTGCCTAAGGAAATACACAAGGGTGACTACACATTCCAGGTTGCCCAGGCCAGTTACATTGTATGTCTGGATTTGGAAGAAGATTATTGACTATAGGCAGACAAGGCTAGAATGAGATTATTATGTTGTTTAAGATCTGCTTGGAGAGGAAATGAAAGGGACTTCATTCCTCATTTATATTTATAGATTGGATGGGAACTGGCAGAGAAGGCTGCAGCCCTGGCTTTGAATTGTATCCATCCCACTTGCCAGAAGTGTGACTTTGGGGAAGTCATGATCCTCTCTTGGGTATCAGTTCTTCTCAGCCCACGGTGGAGTCTGGTACTCAGCACTGGGGTCACTTTATTACAGAGTTATAACCAAGTTGTTTCTAAAGGTAACCACTTGAGGAACAAAAGTCTGGAAACTTTATCAGGTAAAGATTAGTTAAAGAAATCATGGATGCTTAGGTTCACGAGTAAGAACGGCAAATACCATGACAGAATTATTCAAATACAAGAGAGCCTCTTAAGGAGATGAGACATTATAAGCTTATTTTATATAACTGCAGGGGGCAGAAGTATGTCTCATAGAGGGGCAGTTAAAAGAGATTTCACTTTTTGATAATGAGAATCTGTCTAGCAATGGCTAGGCTAATCTAAAAAAACAGTGCTAATGAAAGCATGAAGCAGAGAACTCACATACGTGTTTATAAAATCATGTGGGAGGTAATGGGTCAAGCTGGGCAGGGGCCTGAGAAAAATCCCAGTGGAATGTGATAATGTTTGACTTTCTCTCAACACCCATGGACCCCTGTGTATGTCACCTTCTTGTCTTTCTCAGTCCTAAAACCTATATAGCTGACAGAGAACTCCAGCCCCGTTTCTATGATAGTGTACTCCTCTTTCTCTGAAAAACATCCAGAGAACTTCCAAAAGGGCAATCGAGATTATTCATTTTCTCGTAGGCATGTTGTGTAGTGGTTGAACAAAGGCGCGCCAGGTCTGGCTCTCTTTTTCTAGGGCACATGATGGTTTGAATATTTATTATTGTAGTATGAACAACAAGTGCATTTGAAATATGAAAGCAAATGGTAAACTTTACAGTCTTGTAATTTCTCTCTCTGATCACTCCTTCAAGCTTGTTTACTCCCTGAATCACAATGCTTGTCCTATACCTCCAGTCATCCCTGGCAGAGGTAGAGCACCCAAAAAAGCTAATCTCGTCTTTAGAAAGTGTAACCCCTTTTTGTACTCTCCTTTCCTGTGAGCTGTGTGCTGTGTTGTACCTCTTTCCATGCTTTATTGCTACAGCATCATGTCAAGTCCTTAGCAGATACTGTGCCTGTCGTATTGTATCTGTATTGCCTAACACAGTACTTGACATAAGCAGGTAACCCAGGAGTGGCTGAGAAATTAAGAGCCCATCTCTCCCTCCTAGAACCAACTCTACCAGCCTCTTCCATCCAAGATTCTCCCTCCTGCTCTAGTTCTACTTTTATGAGCACTCAGTGCCCTCCTTCGGATTCCTCAAAGTTTTGTCTTCTCCAACCCAAGCACCAATCATTTATGTGCACACATTTCATTTTTCAACACTCTTAAGGTTCCAAAGCATTCCATTTATTTTTTTTCCCTTCTCTGGCAATACTTTAAAACTTGTTGACCAATCACGCACGGTTTCTCTTTATTGAAAGCTTTGTGTAGCCAGGCACCCTGCTGGACATGGAGGAATTTTTGACCATGCAAGAAAATATGGTTTTTGCCCTCGAAGTCTAATTGGAACTTAGGCAATGAAAGTAGGCTCTTATAGTGCCTGCCAGGTCTCGGTAAAGTAAGAAATAAATATTAGTGCTGAGTGATGGGCTTTCAGAAGACGACTTTTTCAAACTGAAAGATCCAGACTATTCAGGAAGTACACTTACTTCAGTTAGCTTATGAAAGATAAATTGAGTCTTGGGGCGCCTGGGTGGCTCAGTCATTAAGCGTCTGCCTTCAGCTCAGGGCGTAATCCCAGAGTCCTAGGATTGAGCCCCACATCAGACTCCTCCGCTGAGAGCCTGCTTCTTCCTCTCCCACTCCCCCTGCTTGTGTTCCCTCTCTCACTGGCTGTCTCTCTCTCTGTCAAATAAATAAATAAAATCTTTAAAAAAAAAAAAGAAAGAAAGATAAATTGAGTCTAGATCATGAGAGAAATGGGAGACACAAGCCTTTTAAGGAATATTGATATCTGATATCATCTGATATTTATTTATTAATTCAACAAATATTCATTGAGAATCTGCCGTATGCCAAACAGAGATTAATACTATGAATTTTCTGAGGTCAAGTGTAGCTTGGCTTTCCCTCAATTAATCCCAAACTATCCATGACCTCATTCATTGCTACCAGCTTTAACTACTACCTCTTAGCATGCAAAAGGCACCCAACTCTACCTGTCCACCCCCAGAATCTTCTAGTGAGTCTAATCTTGGATCTCATCTTAAGGGAAAGTGCAGTGTGATGATTATGCTCCACCCACTCTGTGCCAGCCATTCCCACTCCCCCACCCCAAAGGCACCAGACACCATGAAGCCTACAGAAGTTATAAAATGCAGACACTTAATTCTTTGCAATTATATAACCTCTCTAAGTAGTATAATTATGAGTGTGAAAAACATGTTTTTAAGTGTCCCTCTATACCACTGCTGCCAGTTGGGACTGGAGAGCCATGGAATAACAGGGACCAACCTGCAGGATGATATCCTGTGTATCAGCAAACCTTCCTCACTATTAATGATGGCGCTACTATTCTCAGTCATGGAATGTATACCATTGGTCAGACTCTGTGCTAGGTGCTTTCTGTCTGCTATAGCTCATCCTTCCAGTAGCTCTCGAGGTATCTAGAGATACATAGATGAATACTGAGGTCACAGAAACAACTTCCCAAGATTTCAGGTTTAATTAGCAGAAGGAATTGGGATGAGAACCCAGATCTGTTTGGTTTCAAATGCAGTGCTTTTGCTACTACATTACAACAGAATAGATTAATAGTTTTCAGGGCCTCAGTCTTACATCTGGAAAGTAGGGGTGAATTCTTGTTCCTATCTGCTTCAAAATTACAATGCTCTTGACATTTGAGGTTTCTCAAGGAAAATCAACAGCCTAAGAGACATTGTTACTGTGCTGAACAGTGGATGGGATCCAAGCGCTAAGGTTAATGGAATTACCATCCCACAAGTGGTTTATGACCCAAGTAACCCCTGAGTCAGAGCATGCCATCTTGAGAGGAACTTCTGGCCAAGCAAAACCCGTGAGCTTTCATTCATTTATTTATACACTCAATGAGTACTTTGCAAGCTTCTACTGGACCATGCACATTTGGTATCTGCACTGATAATGCAAATACAATGTACCTTTTTAACAGGGTGTCCTTCCAGGTCTATTTAGTAGACATATTGTCTTGGGAACTAATGTACCCTTCCAATTTATGAGGAGGTTTCCAGCCACAGTGGTGCACCAGCAGGAGGAACAATGAAAACAATAGCTCTTAACCTCGGAGATAAGATTTTGGCAGCAACATGGTATGCTAAACCCACTGAGGACAGCATCTGAATGGAAAAACCAAAAGTACTTTGGCATTACACAGTCTAGGGCTCGACTCTCAGATTGACATTTAAGAATCTGCTGTGTAATCATATAAATTTTTTCATCTCTCAGAGCCTCAGTCCTACAACTGCAAGGTAGAGATGCTGCCCATTGCATTGGTAGTTTTTTCACTCAGTTTAACAAATACTTATATGGAACATTAAATCAGTCAAGAAAAGAGACAGCATGTTAAGTATTTCTAGCAGAAAGGGATATAATTTAGGGTATTCATGTGCTTAGTAATTGTTGGAAGGGTTGGAGGAATGATAGTCAGGGGTAGAGGCAGCTATACCCAAATGGAGAAAATTCAAGAAGGCATTTCCTGAGTCATAGTTTCCTCCTGGAGAGTAACAGTGACCTGTGGAGTCTAAGGAGACTGCGAGAAGCCAAAGCAGTGGCGGTAATGCCAAATCCTCTGCTGGTCTGCCACCACCCTTCCACATCCAAAATTCACGCAAGTTACTCTGATTGGAAGACTCTAAGCTGGCACCCTGCTGACAGGAGATTCTGGGACTATTTATGTGCCAGGAATTGTTCCGCAGGTACAAGGGTGAGCAGAGAGACAAAATATCCCCTGCATGTGGCTCACATTTAATTGTGGGCGACTAAATGAGTTGATGTATTAACACATTTAATAGAGCCAGGGACACGGTAGGTACCTTAGAAACGGTTGTTCCCTTCTTTTAGGTTCCACACTGGCCCACTCTGTCTTCTCTCCATGAGATTCCCGACAAGGTAGATAATTCACATATTAAAGAGGAAAGAGCTGAGGGTATCCCTTTGAGGCCAAATAGTGAAGTTTTAATTGGCAGTGCTTACCTTTTGTGGATGGAGCCTCATTTTAATTTGCATTGACTTTGAAGGCCATTTGGACATGCTTCAAAGCATGTATTCCCTCAACAGATAACATAGACCATCTTTAAAGACATATATCAGTAGATGTGCATATTAACTCAGTCCAAATATATTGAAATACAAAAGTTCCATAGAGATATAAACATTGCCTCCTCGCAGCAGGCACGTAGTTGAGAGAGGAACATATCAGGACATACATTAATGTGTTCATTTACATAAATGATTCATTTATTCTGTCCTGAGGACTTGCCAGTCACCTCCCTTTCTGTATCCAACACTATACTTTGTTCCCTGTCTTGAGCCAGGCATGTAAGAGGCAGTTGATTCACATAACCTCCCACTGGGGCAGCTCTGCAGTGCTCTCTGGAATGTGGCATGAGGGCTGTCTAGAGCATGTACAGTTGCCTTTGTCCTTAATCCAAGCTCTAGACCACAGCAGGAAGAACACAAGCTTTGGAGAAGTCATGACAAGCATATGCATAGGGGAAGATGGAAGGAGAGAGAAAAGGAGGGCGGGGGGAGGGCAAATATTATAATTTTATCACCTTTCTATCTTCATCACTCCTTTCTACCTGCATGCACCCGCACACATGTTCCTCAATCCTTTCTCCTCCTGTCAATACTGCCTTGATAATTTTTATGTATATCACCTTAAATATCATGTATGACTTTATCTGCGGTCACATGAGCAGTGTTACCAAGGTGAAGCAGTGGACCAAATGTACCCCTGGGAGAAAATGTCTTAGGTAGTTCTCCTAAAAATTGTTAGTTAAAAGAAGCATGGGGCCTTAGATACAAATGTATACACACACCACCCTTGGCAGCAGGTGCTGGCAGCCAGACAGGAATCAGGGCTCACTTCACTTTTTTGGCAGCCACGAGTGTGAATTTCGAATGAAATTTCTCAATTTGAAATGTTAACCCCTGATTCATGTTTCTGAAACACCATGAAGGCAAAGAAGACATAGTTGTGGGTCAAACATGGTTGGCATGCTGCTGATTTGTGCCTCCTTTGCAACATCTTCTGTCCTAGAATCTGAATAATGTGATCACACATTATTGTTTCGGTATATTCTCTCCACTAGGCTGAGCTCCTTAAGAGCTAGGTTATGTCTTATTTCTCCAAGGCTGTCGACTACCATGGTTCCCAGGACATAGTAGGTGCTCAGAACACACACGCACACATACCCCTATACTTACGCAGATCTCCCTTTTTTTTTTTTTTTTGGTAAACGTGAGCCTGTGTTTACCCATTAGAATAATGTTTGTGTCTTAGTCTTCTCAGCTACACAACATTTATTTGTAAAGTCCTAATATCAGTCATAATAAGTCACAATAGTAATAATTAACACTTGCAAAAATATTTTATTTGGTAACTTAATAGTTCATTCTTTTCCTTTAAGGAAATTATAATCTACCTGATGTAAGAAAAATAAGCAAAAGTCATTATCATATTTCTTAGCCCTATTTTCAGGTTTAGTTTTTGGGGAACGGTATGGTGTAAAAAGAGTACTTACAGATTCTAGGGGCAAATATAGGTTTAAGTCCTGTCACTGTCATTTGTCAGCCACATGAACTTGGGCTACTCATTTCATTTGTCTGGGCCTCAGTTTACTCATCTATGAAATGGGAATAACAATACCTGCCTCATAGGATAGTTGTAGGGATTACATTAAATACTGTACATGTGCCCTTATACACAATAAAAATTAAATAAATGTTTCATTCTTTGGGGGGAAAGGGCATCTCACTTTGTGTCACTTCTTTAACCATCTGACCATGCATAGGAAGTAGGGCTGTATATTTGATTTCCTAAGGCAGAAATAACAGTCATCTAGTACATGTGGAGAAACAGAAAACTTTTCCATATTTGGATAATTATGTAGGCCAAACAGAAAAATGAAGTGGAATGTGAATGCTTGTTATACAGTCCTGGTGTTTATTATTATTATTATTACCTTGAATATTAGGCCTTTTACACAGATATCAAGAGCTGATCCTCCTGAGTCTTGACCTAGGAGATGAGTGGTCCGTGGTGCCTTCAGGGAGGTTGGTGGGGGTACGAGTTCAGTCTTACCATGCTGGGACGTCCAAAGGATATCCAGAAGGAGACACATAGCCGAGTTAGATGAAGCAGCAGAGAAGGTGATCGATGGAAGAGCAGAGTGCTCAGGGAAGCACTCTGAATGCTTTATAGAGTAAGGAGAGAGTGAGGAGTGGAAGGTTACTGTTAGCCTTTGGAAAACTCCTCCTGTGGCCTGAGTTACAAGAATTTTCTGCCTCTGCTTGAGCAGACATTCCATTCCATTGGATGGGCCTCCAATTTAGGACTCAGCAAGTAATAATAAGTGTAGCGTCTGAGGAGGGTATTCTAAGGTCTCCAAAAGGAAATGGAATGACACTATCTCTTCATAGTTTACAATAAAATAAGCCACATATTAGGAAGCAGTTACATAACAATTCAATTTAGTATGAGATCAGTACAATATGGTTTAGTTTGGTATCACATTTACCAATGGCAGGTGCTGAGAATTTGACAAAAGGAGAAAGTGATTCATCCGTGTTTTGTGGTATGTGGATTAAAGCCAGGCTCTATAGCCAGATTGTCTACCATCAAATCCCAGACAAACTGCTTGTTTAGCCTTTCTGCTCCCCAGCTTCCTCGTCTGTAAAGTGAGGGTAATCCCCACTACACAGGGTTGTTGTGTACAAAGAGAGACAGTCATTGGCAGGCCAAACGGATGAGTGAGATCATGAGGAGATAACCAAACCCTATTGGCCTGCCAGCAAATAGCCTTTCAGCAACTGGGGAAATAGTGACCTGGAGAAAGATTCAGGAGTAGAGTCAAAAAGGGAAAAGAAATAAACCCAAGGAAGTGGGGGTATGAGTGTGCACTTTACATCTGAGCAGATGCACTAGTTTGGATGTAGAACAAGGATCGATAAGGAGTAGGAGGTAGCAGTTTACTTTCTCATTTTCTTTCTTGGTCAGTTTCATTGATCAATCCCTTATATGCCTCACTTCTGTCATCTGTAAAATGAGGTAATAGTACCTATCCTATAGACTTGTTAAGGTTGAATGAGTTTACACATGGAAAGCTCTCAGAATATTGTCTGACACAAAATAATGTTCACAACATGTTGGCTATTATTTTAAAAAAATTGTTTTTTTATTAAGTCAGCTCCACACCCAGCATGGAACCTAACACAGGGCTTGAACTCACGACCCTGAGCTCAAGAACTGAGCTGAGATCAAGAGTCAAATGCTCAAATGACTGAGCCACCCGGGCACCCCCATGTTGGCTATTACTATGAGTATTATCCCACAATCATTTATTGTGTTTCTAATATAAATCATGAACTGTAACAGGCTCTGAGATGTGGACATGAAGAAAGTTATAGGCAGCCAAGGCAATACAGAATAGCAATCGAGAGGCAGCATCCGGACACATGGACCTGGTTTCAAATATGGGATCTATCATTTAGTTTCCTCCTGTGTAGCCTGGAACAAACGTCTACTTCTATAAACTGGATGATGCTAGCACACACTATAGAGTTGTTGGGGGAAGAAATAAGATGAATCGCCATACAAAGCATTCAGTATAGTCCCGGCAAATAGTGAGCACTCAGTCCTGGAAAGACTGAAGAAAACATGACAGAGATGGTGAAACTAGGTGTGTAAAAGGTAGAGAACTCAGAAGATATGAAAATTCCAGGGATGTCCAAGGGAGAAGATACTTTTCCAAGTCTTCTGTCGTATTTGTTAAGCAATGTTCTCAAGCTGTAGAGCAAATTGTGAATAAGAAGGTGGGTCATCTGAGCAAAGGCGTATTTTGCTAAGCTAAAGGATCTGTTGTTTCGAACAAGAAAATGTATTGCAAATCATTTAGCTGACCAAAAATGAAAGTCAAATGGTGTCCATTACAATTGCAAAACATATTTTCACTACTAAGAATAGCTGTGTTTATTATCATTATAATCCTGTGAAGTTGAGAACAGACTTAACCTTTGATCTCTTTGCTGGCAATTGGATAGAATTAACATAATTATGGTTGGTTGGACCGATTATTTTTGGCAAGAATTTTTTTTCTTCTCTCATGTATCTGTATGAAATTTAGATTATCACAGTAAAGCCTCATTTTTTGGAAATAATAAGTTCTCTATGTGTTTTTCCCCAGCCTTCTTAAGAATACAAGAACCATAAAAATCTTTCAAAAAATGCTTTAGACACAGAAAGTGCCCAGTTTAAAATACATTGGGGGTTCACTAGCGACAAGAATAAGGAGACACTATGCAACCAAACTATAATTGAGATTGCACAGATGTAAGAGAAATAGCTAACTCAGGGGGCACTTCTTGCTAAGTGTTTTCCAGACCTTAACCATATGCTGTTAATCATGCAGTCTAGGCAGGTATGGCTACTATTCTTATTTCACAGAGGGTCAGTAACTTGCCCAGGGTCACACAGCACAGTCACATCTTTCCTCTGCATCCATGTTTTCCTAGATATGTGTATTCATGAAAAAAATCTGGGATTATTTCCTTCGGCAATTATGGGTATTCGCTTGGCCTAATGTCTTTGTCAGTGAGAGCACAAGAGTAGAATATACATGAAAGCATGGATACTATTGTGAGCAGTGTCACAAAGGGAAAGTTCACTCATAAGATTTACCAGGTAAATATCCTGTAAACCCAAGGTTAAACATAGTATGAGATTAGGGGGAAATGTTAATGGCAGAAGTGAGATTAGAACCCAAGTCTCTTAGATCCTAGAAGAACAACCACCTAATGGATATCAGCCTTCCATCGTGACAGTGTTAGGGGCCTCCCTCCTGTGATTCCTCACTTCCCATCTAATAGTGGAGTTAGAGAGCTAGAGAGAAACCAGTTCAAGAGCTCTGTCCTTTTCTTAAGCTATCTAATTGACTCACCAGGCTAGGCACTAATGATAATGTTTAAGACCTTTCCATTGGAGTTGTAGCAGCAAGAAATCACAGACAGAATGAGATGAACACCAGTCTAAATGTAACCACAAAGCTATGGGAACACAGATGAAAGAGCAGCTCTTGCTCAGTGAGGCTTCATGAAATGTTGACTAGAAGAGGCGACATTTACACTGGGTCTTGGAGCATGGGTAGGATTCAGGAGGCACTAATGGGGTAACCAGTGGGAGGGGCCTTGTAGAGAGAAGACCTGGCAGTGTGAAAATCTGAATATTGGAGATTCTCCCTCTGGGGGGTAAGGATGGGGGAGCAAGTGGTAGAAGGACCAATATGGGCTTCTGTGGCATTAAGTACAAAGCGGTTTGGGGTTCATGACCTAAGAATCATTATCCATTTGGTGTTCAGTACATCTGACCCTAGTGTCACATATCAATATTTTAATTCACCGATGGCTTCTAACATACAACAAAATGTAGTTTTACCATCTGCATTGAGATCAATGCATTCCATTAGGAGGGAGGAGTGGGAGTGAGGGAGGAAATGATTTTTCTTGAGCAACAAATTGGTAAGGCAGTTGAAAAAATGAGAAGATAAATGAATTTTTACCATAGAACAAATTCTGACCTGTAGAATAACAAATTCTCTCTATCCCACCTCCACACATTCTTCTCTACTTCACATAGCCCTTCCCCCCCACCCCTATTCTGCTGGGAGGGAAAGTAGGCAGAGGAATAATGAGTACCAGGTGAGGGAGGAAAGTTCTGACTGTTCCCCAGCTTCTTGTCCCAGCTGCAGAAGCTAAGGAGACTAGAGAGGAGATCTGATCAGATCTGACCAAGAGGAAATGATGGATGGTGGGTCCCTGAGGCTCTGAGAGAGTCCTTGTCATCTGCAGAGCTTCCACCAGGCTGGCACTATTGTACCCTATAGTCTCTTTTGTTCAAGCAGACTGACAGTTTGGGGAAGTGATATTTCCTTGGAATGGGTTTTGCTGGAAGTGGATTCTGTGCTAACTCTTAATGAGTGTCGCCCTACTGATTGTTCAGGGTTGTGTTCTTCAGGCCATCTGTCACTATTTCTGAGTTCTCCACACAGCCGGGAAATGCTGCGAGATGTTCCCCTGAACTGTGTAGTCTTCGGCAAGTCATGGCTGGATGAGCTGGGTGCTGACCAGGATGCCTTTGTGCCAGAGCCCCTCCTAGAAGGCTTGGGTCACATCTGCAGAATTCCTATGGCATTGTTTAGGCGTCTTTGAGGAGATGCCAGGACTTGGATAAGCACAACTTCCCCAGAGCGCTGTGATGCCAGCAGCTCACTGCTGAGACAGTAAAACAGGATGTAACAGTAATTTAGCAAAAAAAAAAAAAAAAAACCCATATATACTGGAGCAATGGACTAGATCTTTTTGGATTTGCAATTGGGCAGTGAAACTTTGACAGTCTGGAAGGAGGAAGCATGGTAGGCCAAAGTATAGGGGAATGGGGAGCTGTTGCAGGGTCTTAATTGACCTACACATTCTAAATTTCCTCTTCTCTTTAAGGCAGTTGAATGTGAATAACAAAATCAAATCTAAGACTCTTGAAGATTTGTATTATAGCTTCTTTTAAACCCACACAAGTGGATGCATACATGTGTAAACCCCGAAGTTAAAGAGCAGTTGCTGTGGGGCTCCCAGGTAGCTCAGTCAGTTCAGCTCAGGTCATGATCCTGGGGTCCTGGGATTGAGCCCTACTTGCTTGGCGGGGGGGGGGGTCCTTGCTTAGCAGGGGGCCCACTTGTCTCCCTCTCCCCCTGGCCCTCCCCCTCTCCCTCTGGCCCTCCCCCCACTCTCTCTTTCTTTCTCTCTAAAGTAAATAAATAAATTTTGGGGCACCTGAGTGACTCAGCCAGTTAAGTGTCTGCCGTCAGCTCAGGTCATGATCCTGGGGTCTTGGAATTGAGCCCCACGTTGGGCTCCCTGCTCAGGGAGGTCTGCTTCTCCCTCTGCCCTTCACCCCACTCATGCTCTCTCTCTCTGTCTCTCAAATAAATAAATAAATAAATAAATAAATAAAGTCTTTAAAAAATATTTTTTAAAAAAGGAAATAAAAAAGAATGATCCAAAGAAGGAAAACTAAGAGATAGTTTATTAGTTCTTATCCAAGGTAGGTCAGCCTGGAAGGAAGTGACAGTCCACTGATGGTATGACTTGACATACAGAAGGTCTGCCCTCAGGTGGCGTCAATTTTTAAGCAAACCACGACCACATTAAGACCTCACACTTAAAAAGCATACAACTACATTTCAAGTGTGCATCTGAACACTATTTGTCTTAATAATATTATTCCAAAGTTAATAATTAGCTTTTAAATCTTGATCCTCCCCCTCGTCAATAGCAGGCAGAGAAATAAAATAAGGACAGGCTCTTGCCAGATAGATACCCTCCTACATCGTCTGCAGTCCCCACTTTGTAACTCTAAGCTGGGGTGCAATTGCACTGCAAAGATTACAAAAGAGAACATAATACTGCCAGTAATGAAAGCTGTTAGCATTTGGGGTTGAACACTAATGATTCTGCATTTCAGTTAAGGAGAAACTCTGCTCTTTTCTGCCGTGAAAAATTCACTTCTCCAAAAGGGCCAGATTCGATTGGGCCACCGCAGGCTGAGTTTACTGATACGTGTATATTTCAGGTGGTTTCTTTTCTTGCTTTCTGTGAAGGTGCAAATATCCCGTGATATCTCACCAGGGCTTCCTCCAGCCAGAAGACATGTCCTTGGACTGCCACTGTGACCTTTGTAACTCTGAGCCAGGTGGGGAGCAAACTTCAAACATGATCTGATCCTTCCAGTGTGTTTTGGAAACAGGATTACATGTCTCCCTTTTAGCTTCTCTTTATTTAGAACCAAACAGCATTATAGATTAGACTTCCTGGGTCATTCTCCTTCTGGTTAGTAATTTAACTATAATAAATTGAATACACTGGGTGCTTTCTTCTTCCTCCTTTCCCTCCTCCCCCCTTCCTCTTTTTCCTCCTCCTCCTCTGCTGCTTTTTCTCTAATTCCTTTTTCTTTTTCTTCATCATCACCTCTATTATCAGATAGTGATCACAGAGCAGTTCTACAAAAGGGTTACCCCAAACACTGTGTTGTCCTAAATTAGTTTAGAAGGCCTTGCTAAACCCTGAATACCTAAAAGACATGAACAGTTTGGTCACAGACTAATTTTCAATTTAATATTAAAAAAGGCATTTTCTGGGCCCACTTTATGCAACTCTCTTTTTTTAAGATTATTTATTTGAGAGAGAGAGACAGAGAGAGAGCAGGGGGAGGGGCAGAAAGAGAGGGAGACAAGCAGACTTCCCGTTGAGCAGGAAGCCCAACGTGGGGCTCAATCTCACAACCCTGAGATCATGACCTGAGCCTCCAAAATCAAAAGGATGCTTAACCGACTGAGCCACCCATGCATCCCTGTTCAACTCTGTTACATGTATTATCTTATTTATCCTCACCATAGTCTGGGAATTATAGGTGGTGTTATTTCCAACTCAGAGAGGTTAAATAATTTGCTTCTGGTCACCCTGGCCGTAAGTGTGTACATCTGGTGTTCCTTCTGAGATTTTGCTGGCTTCAAACTCTGTGTTCTTATTTAATTCAATTGATACTTACTGAACACCTATCACATGCTAGGTATTGTAGTAAGAGCTGAGTGCACAGAGTTAAATAAGACATCATGCCTTCTTCCATGGAGTTTTACATTAGCAGGGGAAGGGGATAAATCAAATATCCAAACAAGTGTAACGGGGTCATAAATGCAACAATGAATCTATATGTGGGATACAGAGCCGGATGAGGAAGGGCATGATTAATTCCATTTAAGGGGGCAAGTTCAGAGAAGACTGACTATTAAAGGGGACATAGTCTTTGAATTTTAAAACAAGGAGTTTGCCATGCAGGTAAGGATAAAAGGTGTATATAGCAGACAGGCCATTTACCTATTAAAAGAAAGAGAAGTATGAAGAACCCAGCATTTCTAAAGTACTTTAAGCAATAAATACATAGTGTAACAAATAATTTCATGCTGACTCTGTGAGGTACAAATATGGATAAGCCAGCTCTCCTTCAGTTTTCGGTTCAGTGGGGAAAATACAATTCATACATAAGTAACTGCGACACCAGGAGTCCGATGTGCTAACTCTTATAGAAGTAATATAGACACTAAATGCTAGAGACATTTGGAGGCTGGAGAGATGGCTTCTATTGGAGGTGATCAAAGCAGGCTCGAAGGAGATTGCTGGACCTGGAAGGAGGGGTGGAATTAGAAGAAAGGCATTCCAGGTAGACAAACAGTACCTG
The DNA here is from genome assembly GCF_002007445.2 of Ailuropoda melanoleuca. Classification (NCBI taxonomy): domain Eukaryota; kingdom Metazoa; phylum Chordata; class Mammalia; order Carnivora; family Ursidae; genus Ailuropoda; species Ailuropoda melanoleuca. The sequence goes on from NC_048225.1 coordinate 46,071,325, forward strand.
AGAAAAACCCCTGAGGTAGGAAAGCTCCTTGCAGATTTGAGAAAAGAGAAAGCCCGGAAAAGGGGGAGCATGCCTCAAGGAGAGGATCTAAGCCTACTTGATTTTCACAGAATTGGAGGGATGCTTCCTCCTGCTTATTTAGCGGCAACATCCTCTTCATTCCCAGACCTCCCTAAGAGACCTTTCCCAGCATTCGAAGGAGAAATGCGCCTCCTGCCATCTCCTATATTCTCCCGGAAGAATTCTTACTCCTGATAGCATGGAAAGACATGGTCACTCTTTTTGAAAAATCCTGGATTCATCTGTTCTTCAGCTGAATCAGCTAACCCCCTGGAGCCTCGGATTCCTCACCTATAAAATGGAAATGATTACATCTATCTCAGAGGGCTTAATAAGAATTAGATGCACAGTGAGCAATAGCACAGCCCTCTTCCTTAGGTAAGCCCTTCACACTCCCATGTTCACTCCTTTCTTACACCCTTCTTCCTCACACTGCACATCAGGCCTCAGCTGAGGAAGAGTTTAGGAATGCTCACAGTCTCTTTGGAGAGGATCTTGCATTCTGATGTGTTGGTTTTTAGTTTGATGTGTTATAGGAGGGCAGATTGATTATTACCAGCAGATACAAAGACAGATTAATGACATGAGGGCGGACTGATTATTATCAGCAGATACGAAGAGAAATTAACCAAGTAGATAGTAAATATAGATAAATCAGCTTTCGGAGATGGGTTCCTGAGCAGACACTGAGGTGGAGATTGGCAGATGGGAAATTTATTGGGGAGTGCTTCAGAATCAAAATGCAGAGGAGAGGAGTAGGATTGGGCAGAAGGAAAAGTTGGGCACTGATGCAATTTCATCAAAGACTTCTGAGGAAGTGGCCCTCTAGAGTTGTCCTGGGTGGGGACAAAGGGACTGACCCATCACACCCCTTCACTGACCAGTCAGAAAGGATATGCAGGCTGCCCGCAAGACGAGGAATGCCCCGGGGGGATGCTGCTTTCTTCACCCACAGGCCACTAGAGGAGTAAGTGCTCAGTCTTGAAAGGGAATCTGAGCGGTACATCACTGTATCTCCTGTGGTAGCTGAGGCAAAGCAGTTTTGCCACTTCTCTGGAGAGTTGTTCTGTAGCAGGCCAGAATTTCGTATGGATTTTGCTGATAGCTTAGATGTAGGGTTTTTAAAGCAGGCGGAATCTGTTCATATTTAGGGCATTGTATTAGTTTCCTATTGCTACCATAACAAATTACCACACATTTAGTGGCTTAAAACAACACAGATTTATTATCTTACAGTTCTGGAGGCCGGAAGTCTGCCATCAGTTCTATTAGGCTAAAGGCAAGGTGCCAGCAGGACTGGTTCCCTCTGGAGGGCCTACAGGAAACCCATTTCCTTTTCTAGTTTCTGAGGGTGCCTGCAATTTTTGGCTTGTGACCTCTTCCTCACGTCACTCCAACTCTTGCTTCTATTGCTTCTTCTCCTGCTTCGTCCTTTGACCTGGCCTGCCTCCGTGTGGACCCGTGTGATTACAGTTAGGGCTCCCAGACCATCCAGGATAATCTCCCCGTCTCAAGATCCTTAACCCAGGCACACCTTCAGCATCCTTTTTGCCATACAAGCTAACACTCAGGTTCCGACAATTAGCACACGGATATCTTGGGGGGCCATTTTCAGGCTCCTGAGAGCATTATAGTCAAAATTTCTTGCTTTGGTGCTACCTAGTGAGTGCGTTTATAGCGTGGTCATTAAAATGGCAGCACTAGCGTACTCTTGTCTGGGTCTGTCTCTCTTAAAACATCAAGAACACTGGGGCCAAATAATGTGTTTCTTAGCAAACCCCTAATATGTTTGAATGAAGTCAGAAGACTCTTCTCTGTTCTGACAAAAGAAAACCAGAACAAGATCACACTGAAAAACCTTCAAGTCTATGCTAATGGAGACATGAAAATTAAATAACATCTATAGAAATCACCAAGGAAAATAGACACTCCTGAAATGCTACCTGAAATGGGGAGAAGGGAGAAATACCCACACCTCTCCCTTCCTTTCACCCTCCAAGTTCCTGTCAGTGTCTCCCATTGACTGAACCTAGCTGGAAGTCATTTTTTCAAGGGAGCCTAGGCAATGCCAATATAAAAGAAAGCAGGAGAGATGTAGAAATTGGGTATGAGAGAAAATGATCAGCACACAAACTGAGTTTCAGAAAAACCAAGACTGAAATATTGCTAAATAAGTTTGTGCTGGTTTTCCTGGCCTCATCTCTTCACTTTTGTCCAAAGAGCCAGATACCCTTTTGCATAAAAACAGGTTCTTATTCCATCCCTGAGTCAGGAATGATGGCATTATTCACTGTGTATGATTCCAAGACTGTTTTCCTGACCCTGCCTTGGAATTTCTTACCATTCACCTTACAGCACGAGGAGTGCATAGGAACTGGGAGACGCTGGGGGCTGGTGGGACATGCGGTATTCACTTTTATTTGAGCTGGATAGCAGAGCTCGAAGATAGAATGTCCAGCAGGAAAAAATACCTTGCTTCACAATAGATTTTGATCTAATGCTAACTATCCAAAATACATTTAAAATTGTTATCATGGTTACTGTGCTTAGAGACTGATGCTTTATGGTCCCCACTCAGCCTCCTCCCATCGAGCCTCTGAGTTGTGCCAGGCCTCTAATCTACCCTTTTGCCAGGCTCATGACAACATCCTAATTGGATTTTAATTTCCTAGTAACCTGCTGCAGTACACTGAGTTCAGTTCATTAGAGCCCTGAATAGAGATGCTGACAAAATAGAGCCTCCCATCTTTGGCCTTGGAAAGCGTCTCCTCCCCCTGACCTCTCCTCCTCCCCCTCTTTTTTCTTTAACTTTTAGAAGTTGTAAATGAAATCACACAGAAATACACAGGGAAGTCCTATTCATCCTTCACCCCCCTGCCCCAATGTTGATATTTTTCCTAACTATAGTATAATATCCTAACCAGGAAAGTGCCATTGCTGCACTCCACAGAGAAGATGCCTCATTTTATAAATTGAAGAGGATGCCTCAGGGCTGCAAATGGTGGCGGTTGGTAATAATAATCCTGTATATCCACGCAATGCCTTTATACGTTCCAAAGCTCTTTTATCCCTTCCCACTAATGCAGGGGGTCTATTAGCAAGTTTCTCACTCTGCCAACGGTTGCCGATACCTCCATTTTACTTGATAATTCAAAAGCCAAAGAGCTCGTTATAAGTAGGCTGCTTTCCATTTTCTCCTGGAAGGACACTGACATCAGGTTACCCCATCAAAAGATGACTCAGCCCCCTTTGTGCTGCACTTTCTATTGACTGAGAGAAATTTCTCCTCTTCAGAAATAGAAGACGCATGATCTTTTGCTCCTACACAGCTGCTCCCCTGCTTTGATCTGCCCTCTGCCAGCCCTACACCTAGTCTTCTTTGCCTGCCCAATGCTTCCTCATCCTGTAAGATTAATCCTCGGTGTTCCCTCCTCTTAAACACCATCCTCTTTGTACTTCCTCTCAAGCTGGGCTAGGTACCTCTTTTCTCCACTGATGCAGTTCTTTGTTAATATCTATAACAAGCTTATATGTATTGTCTGTTTTCTTGACTGTCTCCCCTAATAAATAGTGAGTTCTTGGAAGACAGGGATTAGATGGCCTAAATGTTTATTTCTATCCCCAGCACACTTATTTTTTTATTTTTTTAAGAAAGAAGAGGTGGGAGAAGCAGAGGGAGAGAATCAGAGACTCCCAAGCAGGCTCCATGCCCAAGTGCAGAACCCAGTGTGGGACTCAATCTCATGACCCTGAGATCATGACCTAAGCCAAAATCAAGAGTCAGACGCTTAACCCACTAGGCCACTCAGGAGCACTCCCCCCCCCACCGCCCCCACCCACAGCACACTTTTTAAATGAATGAGTAGATGGATTCATAGAATGATTCTGTGTCAACCTAGAAATATAGAAAAGCTTCAATAACAACTGAATGAAAGATAAAATAGATGAATCCGAGCTTATCTTCTTGTAGTATCCTATACTTTCTTCAGATATTGCAAGGTTTGGAGATACGGAAAATGTAATGATGACAGAGCTGGGGTCCAAATGATCTTAGCAAGATAGACTGATGGCAAGAAAGCACCAAGATTAGATTTCATAGAGTTGGATATAAATTTTGAGTTTCCTAATTAAATGTGGCAGCTTGAATACCTGCATAGATCTCTGTTCCCTTCCAAAGCTCCACGAAAGTAACAATTAAGGAAATTAAACAGGTATAGATCTATGAGATCACAAAATAACTGAGTCTTGATAACACATGTAGGCAATATGAACACAATCTTGGAAGCAGGAAAGATGTACCAGTGAGTGCAAAAATGACTTAGCAGAGCCAGAAAAGCATAAACCCCAAGTATCTACAGGGATGTGAGATACTAGAAAATACATTTATACTGGTTTTGGCCCCTGGTTCCTGGCACAGAGCTCCTAAACCTTTGTAATTTCCTGGGTGATAGGAGTGGTATCTTTTGTTCTAAAGAGGTGTCTCTGGGCTCCCGGATGAAAGCTAGTCACCAGGAAAGTCAAGCCATGATGAGAAGCTTGGAATTTTCAGGTCCATCCCCCATTCTCTTGAGAAAGAAGAACAGCTGAAAATGGAGTTAATGACCAATCATGCCTACATGATGAAGCCTCCATAAAAATCCCCAAAAGATGTGGTTTTGAGAACTTGTGTGTTGGCGAACACATGGAAGTGCTGGCAGGGTAGACTGGTCTGGACCAGGCATGGAAGCTCTTCACCCTTTCCCCCATACCTTGCCCTACTCACCTCTTCCATCTGGATGTTCTGTAACCTTTATCATATCCTTTTATAATTAATTTGTAAAGGTAAATAAGATGTTTCTCTGAGCTCTGTGAGCCACCGTAACAAATTAATGGAATCTGAGGAGGGCATCGTTGGAACCTCTGATCTCTAGCTGGTTACTCAGAAGCACAGGTGACAACCTGGACTTACAAGTGGCATCAGAAATGGCGGGGGGAGCTGTGCAGTCTTGGGGCATGGAGCTCAGTCTGTGCAATCTGATGCGACCTCCAGGTAGACAGTGTGAGAACTGGGTTGAGTTCTCAGATACCCTGCTAGTGTCTAAGAATTGCTAGTTGGTGTTAGGGAAAACCTCCACACATTAGGTGACAAGAAGTGTTGTGAACCGAGTGCTCTGTGAGTGTGGTAGTCATGTGAGTACTAAAGGAGCCTGCCAGGGAAGAGACACACAGTAGGGAGGAACTGGGTTCTTCTCTACACAGGTGGGAGGCTGGGTTTTTTTGTTTTGTTGTGTTGTGTTTTGTTTCGTTTTATTTTTATAAGGGGTATGAAGCTAATAAGAGGTATAGAACCTGCAAGGATTTAGGTATTAAAGGGCTGGGGTATTTGAAGGCAGGGATGTAGGGAAGGACTGAAAATACAAATATTGTTTATAAGTCTTACAAGGAACTTACTGGAGACCCAGATCCCCTCTTCTACCTGCCACCCATGCCCACCTCCACAAATGGATTTTCTTCTTTAGAGATGGAGCCACAAAAGATCTAGATTAGAGGCATTATACGTGGAACAGGATGGGGGTATGTTGCCTAAAGACAAGATGACCAGGGAAAATGAATGCTTCTGTCTTGTCTTCCTGTCTTCCTCCCTTTCTCCTTCTCCACCTCCTTCCCTTCCCTTCTCTTCCCTTCCCTTCCCTTCCCTTCCCTTCCCTTCCTTTGTTTCTGTCCATATCTGAAGAGTTATATAGGGGAGAGGATTTGTTCTATATGGTTTTAGAAGCTAAAACTGAAATAGATTAGTAGATAGATAGATAGATAGATAGATAGATAGATAGATAGATAGAAGTTAGATAACATCTCAAAATGGTAAAGAAACTAACCAGTATGGGCAAAGACTACTAAACCCCTGTTCAAAACTGGCTTCTGTGTGATAGGCTTTCTTTGCACTCCCTCCTGTGTCCTGATGAATCCTGAATGGGCCAACTCAAAACCTGCTGGTAGGTTGCAGTTTTCTGTTGGGCAAAGTGGGCTTGGTGAGTTTTTGTGGATCTGTTAATTCATTCTAAAATAGGGCAAATGTAACTAGATTGTATTAAAAAGGGCAGTTTCTTGGATTGCTCCATAGAAACCAGCTCTGTTTGAGTTTAAATAAGGAGGAAAATTGTTGGACTGCATTGTTTCTGGCTCTTGTCTTGGAAGCACAAACGCCCTCCCAAAGCAAGCCCCACAGATACTTTCCAGGCCTAGACTAAAGGAGACGGAGAATAAATTTGGCAGCAAATAATAATTGAAAGAACTTATGTGACTGTGCTAAAACAGCCCCCAGAGTTGGGCTTCAGTCATCCTACATCTTCCAAATTTTTAGCCTTTCGTTGTGCAAGCTGCAAATAATTGACACCAGGCTCTGAGTCAGCTTTCTGATCCTCACCCTCACGGTTCAGATTAGAGTCTAATTATAAGAGCTACTCCTACATCTCCAGAGACAGCATGCTTGGGATTTCTTCTTAAATTATTGATCAAGAGGAAAGATAAATTTGCTTGATTCCATTCCACAAGAATCAATTTTCCCATAGCATATTTTTTATTTATTTGTGCATCAAAGTCAATTTTAATGGTTACTTACTTTTATTATTCCCTAATTTTTCCATGGGTCTAGAGGATAGATTGGTCAGGCTGGTGTGTGTTACAGACAACCCTGTCTGAACATTGATGCAGCACAATCTTCACCCATAACAATTCTGCAGACCCAGGAAAGTATCTGCTTTATAGATTGTGCCAGTTGTTAAAAATATGTTTCCCCATACTCCCAGTCACTGGAATAAGGGAGTCTGGCATGAGAACACTGGGCTATAATGATGTCCCTCAAATTCAATGTGTCCCAACATGGACTCTGTCATTTCCTTTGCTCCTTTCAATGGCACTTTCTTTTCCATTCTTAGCCTGTTGCCCAAGATGGAAACCTGAGGGAACACTGGACATTTCCATTCTCATTCTCCTGTGCCACAGTGAATTAATCAACAAAGCCTCTTCTGTACACTTCCCAAATGCCTGCCCCTTCTTCTCCATTCCCACTGTCCTCACCATCTCTCACCTGGACCATTGACCGAAACCCCAAATGACCTCCAGGTTTCTGATCTCTCTACTGTCACTGTTTAGTGTCTTCATCAGAGTGCTGCTGGCTAGGTGACAAATGTAATATATCCCTTAAAAGTCCCTCAGTAGTTCCAAATCATCTTTGTTTTGGGGTTCTAATTTCTTGGCATGCAATAACTGTGCAGAGGACAGTATAGGGTTACACTTTGTCCTTACTTAAATGACCATTCCAATTTCATGTACACCCAGCAAGTTCTTCACTTTCTCATGGATCTTTGGCCAAAAATCAGGGGAACAATTTTATATTAAAGAAATAGTGAAATAAGCAAAAGAACTTTTTTCTGAGCCATGAAAACAGCTAAAGTGAGCATGAAATTGTTACAATAAATTTTGCTGAAGAAATATTATTCAGCTCCTGTTTATGTTTGGGGGTGGGTAATTTCCCATTATGTGCTCTTTTTGGGTGCTTGCCACAAAATACTTGCAATATTAAGATGATAAACAGGAACACGTATAACATCTCAAGGAGTCCAAGGTAATCTTACGATCAGAGAAGAATCTAGCTAGGTGGTTTTAGGATTCAGAAACGGATAATTATGATGAGAAAGAACTGAAGCATAAATAATTACGTTAATCCATACCTCTGGTGATTCTTCCTTTTACTTCAATTGGAAAATGAAGATTATTTTAGTGGGAGAGCCTTGGAGGAATAGAACATATGGATCAAAGTCTCAACACTTGCAAAATGGCTGGATCACTTTTTCATCAGGATGAAGGAGGAATAGTCACATCAGCAGCTCCGTTCAATCAGCTATCAAATATTTCTCAAGCATCTGCTCTCCCTCACAAACAAGCAAGTAGTTATAGACAGTTAAGTAGTTTCATTAATGTGGCGTGTTGCAAAGGAGAAATACCAGTTGCCTTTGGTGGAAGGATGTGTCATAGCTCAGGGAGCTGTCTGAGGAAGTGACGTTGAAGACAAGATGGGTAGGCGGAGAAGCCAGATGTAAACTGATGGGAAAGGTGTTCGAGGCAGGGGGAACAGCACCAATGATGTTTTGCAACCAGGAGAGAATGAAACTGAGAAAATCCCCAAAGCTAGTACCTGAGGGAACCAAAAGAAAGGGGGGATTAACAAAGAGATGATCTGGAGAGTTAAGCAGGGGCCTCTTGCCTTTATTAAAAATTAGAGGTAGTATTCAAACTAGAAGCTAGAGGTAGTTCTGGAATTGTCATCACTGTGAAAATCTGCATATACATTAGCTAGAAGTAATGGAAAGTCCTTGTGTGCAGGGACTACTTTTTAATCATGTTACCACTGGTATCCAACGCAGAGCTCTGCCATGGTTGATGCTCAGGGAATATTTGCTGACTGAACAGATGCATTTGAGCAGCATAGCACTTTCCTGGCTCTTACCTGAACTGAATCTCAAAATGATGCCCAGTCTAGGTGTCCTACCCTGTTTTACCACGAGAAAACCAGGACTCAGAGTGATGCAACTGGTGAAGGGGCGGGGAGGAGCCATGTCCTCTCACAGAACTGACATAGTAGTATAAGCTTTTTAATTTTATCAAATTAGGATTTTTAATCTTTTTAAATATCCAATTAAGATATTTCTATGGTGAAGATTTTCAAACATATACATAAAGAAAATGCTTATGTACTTACCCCTCAGATTCAGTAATAGTCAAAAGAGTTTGCCAGTTTATTTCATATGTTACTTAAAGTATTTTCTTTGCTTATGTATTTTAAAACGAATTCCAGCAGTATCTTTTTTCATCCCTTCAGTATGCGAAAACTATAAAGAAAAAAGAGAACATTTTCTTATATTACCACAACACTATTATGACACCCAACAGAATAAAAAATAATTCTTTTTATGATCTAATATGTAGTCTGTAATGGCTTGAAAATGTCTTTTTCCTAATCAGGATTCAAACAAGCACTATACATTACATTTGGTAGTTATGCCTCTTAAGTATAAGAAGGACATTTTAACAACGAAAAGTAAGAAAGACATACTTTTAAGGACGCAGACACCCCACTGTCTGTTATACAAGTTGAGATGTATGAAGCGCCCCCACCGTCAGCCTTGTTTTTCTCCCTTGCGGTGTGGCCCTGCTCTCCGCAGCCTTTGCTAGGAATCCTGGAACCAGACTGTTGCAGATGCAAGGGTATCAGAATCAGGGCTGAGTGCTCTCTCCTGAGCACTTCCCGCCTCCCCACAACCCTGGTAAGGGCCCACTCTGTCATCCTTGTTGCCTGAGCCATGGTTTCCAGTCGACTTAGAGTCTTAAACCCAGAATCACACTAATACATATTGAGCAGCTTTCATTTGGGAAACATGTTGGGGAAGACCAAACAAAGCCTTTTTATTTTGTTCTTACCAACCTGCCTTATAGAATTCACTATACATTTGAATCTATAGCTGTAGCAGAAATTGGTTGTTAAATGGTTACTTAGGGTGACCAAGCCAGTCTGAGACAGGCTGTATGTGTCAGGAGCAAAAGAGGGGCTAGCAATCACCCGTAGAGGAAATTGTAGAATCAGTGTACCGGAAAAAGCACTAGATGAGGCCGGCACTGTAAGATTTGGATTCAAGTCCCAGCTCTGCTGTGTGACCTTGCACAAATTGCCTACCCTCTCTGAGCCATTATGGGATGTGTTCTTCCCATGGTGCTTCTGTTTTTCTCGGAGTAGTGGGTTATCTTCCAAGATAATACGTCTATATATTTTTCAAAACATTATTAAAGAATAAATCTGCTAGGAATGTTGTGGAAGCAAGAAAGATATTTGTACCACTTAAGTCACACCCAAGGGGAATGCCAACCTGCCTACCTCTAGAGCCAGACGGCTTTATCTCCTTTCTCTGCCCTGGGCTATAATTAAGCAAAAATATCACCCTTTTCTTTGGGCAAGATCTAACTGATCATTACTGCAGAAGAACACAGGAAGTGTGAACATTATTATTTTAGCTTCTAGTTCCATGATTTTAATACAAAAGAGAGAACAAGACAAATCCAGCAAAGATGTAATATTTGTATTTGCCAAGGAAGTCTTTCTTATCTGGTTGAATGTAGTCTCGAGCACTACGCCTTAAATTAGAAGGCATAGTGCCTTGATCCTTCTTCCGATGCATCATTAGCTACGAATCACACCAATTAAACAATAGCCTGTGCCTCCCAGCTCAGAGCCTTTCACCCAACCTACCAGCACAATCTTTAGAGAATCACCATTGGCAGCTAGGCCCTAATGATATCAGCAGTTTCCATTTTCCCCTCAGGGTTTCACGTTTACTCTTTCATGCACTCAAAGGCTTCATTTCCATAGCCAAGTTGAGACAAATTTCAGTTCCTGAGGAAGTATTCATCCAAGAAGATTGGGATTTTAAAAAGACTGTATTATATGAATTATTTTTATTTTTTTCTTTAAGATTCATTTATTTGAGTGAGAGAGAGCATAGGGAGAGACAGAGGGAGAGAGAATCCCAAGCAGACTCTGTGCTGAGTATGGAGACCAATACGGGACTCCATCTCACGACCCTGAGATCATGACCTGAGCAGAAACCAAGAATTAGGTGCCCAACTGACTGAGCCACCCAGGTGCCCCTGAATGAATTGTTTTTATTATCACTTTATACTGTACCATTCAGTTTATCAAACGTTCTTATATCTGTTTCTTCATTTGATGCCCACGACAAATTTGTACTGTAAGTAGGGTATTAATATCATCCCATTTCATAACCGAGGAGTATAAGGCTTCAGGAGGCTTTAGTGTTTTTTCTCTTCCATTTATTGAGCATTCTAGTCTGTTCCTGCACCCATGTATACCATTTACAAATGCCATTGCATTTAATCTTCAAACAATCTGAGGAGGTAGGTGATATTTTTTATCGTACAGATGAGAAAAACAAATCTTCTCTAGGTTGAAAAACTTGCATAAAAGTCCATGATGTGAGTCGGTAGTGAACTTAAGATGCAAAGTTGGATCCTATTTAGAGTGTTTTTAAAAAGCACATTACATCAGGCTACTCCTAATTGCTTAAAGACAAAGCCTTTGCCAAGCTCAAAGAGTTTCTTTGCTGACTCCGTCTTGCAATGTTCCTGATAATTAAAAAAAAAAAAACTGCTTTTGTGAATCTATAAAACAAAGCTTGCATGAAGCCAAATTGAAATTTGATGTATCTAATTTTCAGAGTTTTATGCATATTGTGTGAAATAGCTGGTTAGGGATTCAGACTGTGGTTTGCCCATAAAATTTACATCATTTTACACATTAAAGAATTCCTAAGTGTTTGGCTGAAGCCTCTTTAAAGGGTCTCCAGCCAAGCTGTACAGAAAATTGTTCAAGTCAAAACAAATGATCCCAATTCTACTGAGAGAGACAGAGAGAGGGACAGTGTACCTTCATTCAATGTGTTATTAAAAATTATTCTAAAAGGTTTGGTCTACTTCATAGTAGATTTGGCAAACTAAAGGATCAATTTTCTTTCTCTGAAGTCTTTATTTAACTCACCCAACTCAGCAAACATTTACATTAGCATTTATATGCTGATGACTATGTGTCATACTCAAAGTGTTAGGGACACAGAAAAAATTATGACAACATCTTGCCCTCATGGTGTCCACAACTGAGTTCTTAATGCTCAGTACTGGAGATGTACAAGAGATTGGTATATACATCCTCTTTTGTGGAGTGCAGAAAAGATAGCAGACTTACTCTATTGTCTAGGATTCCTGGTTAAAGTTTGACTCTCGGGAATTTCGTTTTTAATCTGTTTATCTCTTTCTGCTGCTCTCCATCTCTCTGTGACACACACACACACACACACACACACACACACACACACACACACTAGCGCAGTAGCTTGGGTCAGAAGTAAGCCAAACAACATCTGTAAATCTTTAGCAGTGGAAAATTCCATGTTACCACTTTAACACAGATGTGGCAACCTGCAGCTTGGCAACCTGGGAGATGAGCTAAGTCAAGGGTTGTAGTGAATAGCTAGTAAATTCCACTGGCCAAAGGTCAGCTCTCTTGAAGGCAGGTGGGCATTCCGATGCCTGTATGGGAGGGAAACCAGTCTTCCGAAGTAGTCCTTAAAAACAGCACCCTCCCCAGCATGACAGCTTGAAAAGTAGCCAGAGTGAGAAAGCTCTAAGGTATCTCTAAAGCCTAATATAATATGGCAGGACCTTTTCTGTGTCGGTCTGGGTCCGAAATCCCAGGACAACTAAGAAGCTGAGCTCCAAGTAAATACAGTTAATTTTGTATTGTCGTACACAAGAATTTTGACAAAGTATTGCTTCTTGGACTTGAGATATAACCTCTGATCTATGCCTGACCCTCTTACACGTATGTGATTTTGTTAAGAGCGTAGTGGAGAGAGTGCAGTAACATATTTGGGGTATTCTTGCTTTAACACTTTGTCAGATTGCACTCATTATGAGGCCCACATCTTCCCCCTCTGCACACATGTATTTCAGCTTGTCAGATCAGAATGAGTCTGGTATCCACCCTCTTCAAAAAAGGTGCTATTATTGTTGTTAATTGATGGTGCTTTTTAGATATCAATACTGCTTAAAATGATGAAAAGGAAGTACACTGTGTTGGATATTCAAGTCAACGTTTTATACGGGCAGAGATGATTTCCCCACCTAAAAATGAGGAAACCATTATCTCTGAGCGGGTAAGGGATTTTCCCAACATCCCCGAGAGCCAATAGTCAAATCCAGCAACTCGTTCCAGGGCACGACTCTGAGACCCTTCTTGCTCTTCTCCCTCCACCAGTAACCCCACAGTCTTTCACAAAGATTTACCCTGCCTCAGTTTCTCCATTATAACATGGACCTATTTTGACTTCTTCCCACCGCAGAGATACCCCATTGCCTTCTAGAAAGCCCCTGATACTACCCACAAAGAGCAGATATTTAAATGGCAGATGCTCTTTTTTTTTTATATTCACAGCAGGAAACCAGAAAATTAAAGGCAGCAAAGTACCAGTCTGTGAACCCCTTGAGGCAAAGGTCTTTCCAGTGATTTTGGTGTCCCTAGCAATTAGCATTGCTCCTGGCATGTAAGAAACCCTGAAGAAATGTTTGCTGAATAAATGAAAGAAGGATGTTTCCCCCAAAGACATGAAAGCCTTTATAATTGCTCACGGTATCTCATCCCTGGAGCAGTGATCAGATGTCATGCTAAAAATAGTTATAAACTGTTCCTCCTGCATCCTTCCCATGGAACCTTCCTGGACCCTGGCAACAGAGAGGGTCATGTCCAGGTAAACAATATTGTGACCTCAGTAGACTGCACACCATTAATATTTGCCCCAGCCCTATTGGAAGGTGCCCCAACGCTTAAACTTCCTTAGCATATGAACCACTCAGAGCTTCTAGTTCGGGTTTGTCTATGAAAAGCATCGCTTCTCTGGCATGCAGCAGGTGGCCTCTTCAAACTACTTTCCCCATAGCGAGGAAATGGTAACTCAGCAGGAAAGCAGCCTGTGTCGCTAGGATGTGCAGAACCCCTCTTACAGCTCAATGATTTCACCAGTTGTTGTTAACACTGCTCAGTGTCCTAATGAGCAAATAGGAATAGGATGCTACTGTCCTTATTAGTGCCACTAAGGACTGCATATGCATTTATTCTGAAGGAAGCCACCAAGGAAATAACAGCGACAACTATTGTACGTTTGCAAAGTGCTTCATGTCAAATCTCATTGTGATTCTCAAAACCACTTTGTGAGAGGAAGCTCACAATTTTGCAGATGAATGAACTGAGGTTCAGAAACTTCCCAAGGCCCTGTTGGTAGCAAATGACAGGCTTAAGATTTAGAGCTGGCCTCCTAACCTAGAGTTCCTAACCCCCCTTCCTTGCTCACTGCTTCCTCTGATAACACAACTGGGGGTCAGCAGCATGAGGTTGTAACTGGAGAGAGGTGCCCTCCCCACCAGTTCACTTAGAGAAGAACATGCCCATAGCTCCTTGCTGTTGTTTAACACACTGGGCTCATTGTTTCCTTCTCTAAGACACAAGGCTGGCCATCTGAGCCTTGAAAATGTGAGCAGTTGGGCAGCTTTAATCAATTTGGATTAATCCTACTGCATTAAACAACACCTGCCCCCTCAGAGAGGCAATGCCTTCTTTTCTGTGTGAATGATAAGGTGGATTTGCATTCTCGGTCTCCTCGTTCACTCTTGACAAATTGCAGAGGAAGCAAGTGTATAGCAGAGACCCTTCTCATGTGCAGCGTGTGATGTTCACACCTTTGCCTTTCTCCATCCACGTGTCCATGAGTAGCTCAAACCCTTGAGAAACCAATAGGCAACATGAGGCTATACCAGGGGAGGCTCTAGAGTGGACACAGGTTTCCATTTTACTTAGTACGGAAAGAGGTTATGACTTTTGTAAGCAATGAGTAAGAGTAGGTGTTGAATTACATGAGCAAATTAACAGAAGGAAGTACCAGTCATCACCAAGAGCCAACCTTTGACGTCCATGTGCTCTCTTGTAATCTTCCCAGCACATCTTGACATAGAAACAATTATTATTCCCGTTCTACTTATGAGGAAATTGAGCCCAGAAAAGTCAATAACTTTCACAATGATATACAACTAGTAAGTGGCAGAGCCAAGATTCTGACCCCATCTGTGTAACTCACATTTTGTACCCTGTCTACTGTTATCACCCATCATGTCCAACCGAGTGAAAGCAAGTGACACAATCCCAGTATGAATGTGTCATCAGGAACAACCGGATTTGGATGCCCAAGAAGGGGAAATTTTTCATATATACTGGAGAGAAAGAACCAACCAGAAGTAATGTTCTTGAAACTCCTCTAAAACATTTGCCTAGAAGTCGGTTTTCAGTGGTTTGCTTCTTGTTATACAAGAAAACCCCAAGAAACATAAAATAGATAACTTGTAATTCTGAAAGCATTTACCAACACCTATTCCATGCAAAGCAAGACAGAATAAGGTGTTGCTGCTTTAATGCAGCTCCCCACTTCGGCATTACTATGCTTAATTTCCTTGTCAGTGTCCCATTCTGGAAGCAAACTCCTTCAGGTTCTGTCTTATTCAACACTATATGCCACGCACCTGGCACAGTCTTGAGTCTAGGGCATGAGGAACAATAGGCCCCGGGGTCTGGGGACCAGAGATGGGCGAGGCATCCCCGCCTTCTGGGGAGTTTGCACTTCGGTAAAGAAGCCCAGCTTGCACATAATCAGCACAGCAGGTGAGAGGAAGGAGAGCAAGATGTCCAGAGAGGTAAGGAGGGAGCTGAGAACGCCTTAGGTTCTAAAGGACGATTGAGGTGTTATACCAGATGTGACGATATGAGGGAAATAAATTGGCCTCACAGAGATCCAAAGTCGACTCAGTGACGTTGGTGAAGTTAGTTAACCTCCCTGCACTTGTTTCCTCATCTCTAAAACAGAATACCTACCCCAGAGCTTTGTTAGGAGAAATAATATAATATTTCAGTGACGCAGCACAGATAATAGCCCATTACAGGAGCCTGGAAAACATGAATTCCCCTTTAGGTGATATAGAGATTAGGGCACTTTCAAATCTCACATGAATGTTCTCCCGAGTGTTGGGAATTTGACTGAAAAATGTATGAAAAAGGAAAGCAGAGATGTGACTAAAACCTTCAGGGAAAGGAGCAGGGATTGATTAAGAGTAAAGGGACGTGGTGGTGTTAGATTTTGTTTTGTTGAAAAGTGTAATTTTCAGTACTATTATAAAACATAAAGAAGACTTAGAGTTCACAGTTTAGATGCCTGCTTTCTTATTTATTTCTAGAGCATTTCTAACCATAAACTCATTCATCTTTGAGAAGCTGGAGCCGGAGCCCCTCTTCTCTCTCTGTCTCTGTGTCTGTCTGTCTCTCTCGCACATACACATAACATTTATATTTGTGAATCCAGATTTTATTGCTTCTGTGCTGATGAAATTACTTGTACTTAAGTTTTATTTTCTAAAAAGGAGCGAAGACGGGTACCCAGCTGGTTCAGTGGGTAGAGCATACAACTCTTGATATGGAGTTCATAAGTTCAAGGGTGGAGCCTACTTTAAAAAGTAATAATAAAATAAAAAATAAAGTGGTGCCTGGGTGGCTCAGTCGGTTAGGCTTCTGAGTCTTGGTTTTGGCTCAGGTCATGATCTCATGGGTTGTGGGATTGAGCCCCACATAGGGCTCTGCACTCAGTGGGGAGTCTGCTTGAGATTCTCTCCCTCTGCCCCTCTCCCCCAGCTTGTGCTCTCTCTCTAAACAAAAATGGATAAATAAATTTAAAAAAAAGACAAGAGTGAAGAGATGGGTAAGCACTTTTAAACAAAGGATTTGTGATTAACATGACTGTCAAAAGTGGAGAAATTGAGGGCTGGATGTATTCCAGTTAGGACAACTGCAATATAACACAGCACTTCCCTGTCCAGAGTGGGGAGTGTAAACACCGTAGAATGTGGTGTAAAACCAACATTTCAAAAGCAAGGCAGGAAACATCTGCGGGATCTAATGAGCCATACAATAAGGAGAACACAGTTTACTATTAAAGCAAGTAGCCTGTTGTGACATATAGAGTGTGACAGCCAGAAGAGCCTTCCAAAGTGCTGATGAGCTGCAGGTTAAGTGTCAGAGAAGTGTTTCCAACGTATGACATGCCTGTGACGTGGAGAGCACAGAGATCACCTGAAGAACAATAAAAATATCAATGGCATCTGGGAGTCGCTGTGATTAGACAGGAATAAAACCTTGAAATTACAGAGACGATTTAGACTTAAAAAAAGAAGTCCCACAAGAGAAGCGTGTTGTCCTTCTTCATTAAAAGAAACCTTAATATTGAAAGTGGGCAATTTCAGCACCTGTAGGCATTTTATCATAACTGAACGCATTTGATGATTCTGCTCACTTCCTCATTCATGATTCATTCGAAAATGTTTGTTGAACCCCTATTATTTAAATGCCTCCTGCATACCAGACACTGTGTTAGTTACAGAGAACCGCAAGGAGAGTCAGTTGGGGCTTCTGTTCTCAGAGAGCCCAATCTAATGGGGAAAATGGGCAACTGCACAAATCACTGCAATTTGGTGTGATAAGTACAAAAATAGCCAAGTGGTCAAACAGGGTTGGGGAGTGGCACTGAATTAAGATGCTTAAGTAGGGGGGAGGAGGTGGGATTCTAGGTTTTTATCACAGTAGCACGGTCATCAGAGTGTAAGGGAGGGAGTTCTGGGAACAGATGGGGAATTTACTTGTTTTCAGGGAGATGCCTGGTATTTAGGAAGTGGCAATGTGAAGCATGATCAGAAGACACTAAGAGATCCTGCTTTGTGTCCCAGGCCAGATTATCTTCTTCTCTGAGAAATGCTAATGGGGGCTGCATGACGTCTGTGCAAAGCTCTGACCAGTACCTGCACTACAGCGCTCTACTCACCTGCCCATACATGTGCTCACGTAGCCTGAGATCCTGTTTATAACAGCAAAAAGCTGGATGGGTCTATCTTCTGCTATACTTCTCTGCAACTGTTAAATAAATTACAGTCTTAATCATGTGATGCCATTTAAGGGCATTAAGAAATATATCTACATATTTGGGAGAAGGCAGGAAAAGATCCAAGTTACACAGTTAAGAAGGGAGAAAATGACATTAGCATAATATATATTTATGATCTCATATGTATGTGGGTATGTGTGTGTGTATATACATGACATGAGTCGATAAATGTCTGTGCAAGTCCAGCACACAACATGTATCTCTAGAGAAAGGTATGGCAAAGGACAGCAATGAGAGGGAAGGAAGAAGTTTTTATTCTGTGTTTTTCCATATAGTCCAAATATTGACAACATCCATGAACTTCATTTTGTGATTTAAGGAAGAAATAATTGCCCACGAAGCACTAAGCACAGTGTCGGCCATGTGTCATCCTAGGATGACAAGAAAACATGACTTGCCCCAAATGATTTAAATTTGCATACAGTGTCATATTGATTGTTATAAATGAATGTTTTCTCTGTCAAAAGGGATTGAAATAAATTTCATAAATTATGATCAATAGATTTTAGGTTAAATATGTGTTCTGCTTATTTAATCTTTTAGGATTTAATTATTAAAAGCTAAGTTTTGAAGAGGAAGCCTTCCAAATCTAGATTACATAAGACTTTGCTTAAGCATCAGAAATTTCTAGTCAATTTTGATGGTTTTATCTTTAGCATACTAAACTTTAAAAATATTCAATATTCATAGGTCATTATCCAGTTATCTACTTATCACTGAAAACCAAGGTCAGGTCTTCTCTTTTATGATATTCCACCCCATAATAACCAACAGATAGTCAGTAAATTGAATTTAAATTTAATTTTGTGGAACTTTTCATTATAAAGACTTTGAAACACTGTAAGTAGATAATCTTTTATTATGTTCATCTAGTCATCCTTGTTTTTATGAAAAGTTATGAATAAATTAAATTGAAAATAAAATTGTTTTTTGAAATGTACTGAGGAAATACTTTATGATGAATTTCTATAAAAGAATAATTTATAATTTGAATTAGCATTTT
This sequence comes from Ailuropoda melanoleuca, assembly GCF_002007445.2. Lineage (NCBI taxonomy): Eukaryota > Metazoa > Chordata > Mammalia > Carnivora > Ursidae > Ailuropoda > Ailuropoda melanoleuca. The sequence continues at coordinate 46,090,018 of NC_048225.1, forward strand.
AAAAATTCTTTATGGTGAGTTTCTTTGTAATTAAAAGAACGATTTGTAATTTAAACTAGCATTTTCACATTTATCTCATGAGTAAATTGGCCTTCTCACCTACTGGATTTTGCTAAAGCAAGACACTCTATGCCAAGGAGAGATAGAACAAATTGTGATCAGAAATATAAAAACTTCAAAAGCTTTTCCTTTTTACATGCCGATTGTGTTAATAAGTATCTTAAAACCTATTTGTGCTGTCTTCATTTCTATTGGATTAACATATGGAAAAATACGTTTCCTATGAAGAAATAGTATGAGATATACCTGTATTTTCTTGATTTTTTTTAGACCCTTATGTTTCAATGTTTCTAAAATATATTTACTCCCATTTCCAGTGCCATTCTCCTAGAAGTTCATTTAAATATGTAACGCATCTTAGAATTGATGAAGTTTGACATATGGAGTTTTTATATTAGAGTTATAAGGCAAAATTGAGGTATGATCCCAAATGATCAGCTTCTAGCAACCCTCTAGCAGAGAAAAAACTCAAATTAAAAGGCAATTCTTTTACACAATTCATCACCAAACACTTGGTTCTCTGATCTATCAGGCTGAAAGTTAACTGTAGACTCAACCTCCCCTCACAATAACATTGCTAATTGCTTGGATATTTGTTTTGTTTGTGGATCTTGGTGGGTTTTTTTGTTTGTTTTTTNTTTTACACAATTCATCACCAAACACTTGGTTCTCTGATCTATCAGGCTGAAAGTTAACTGTAGACTCAACCTTCCCTCACAATAACATTGCTAATTGCTTGGATATTTGTTTTGTTTGTGGATCTTAGTGGGTTTTTTTGTTTGTTTTTGGGGGGGGGGTTTGCCCTCTTTTCTAAATTAAAGTTTTTATTTTGAGATAATTGTAGATTCATACGCAGTTACAATAAATAATACAGGAAGATCCATGTACCTTTTTACTCATAGTTCCCCCCAATGGTAACATTTTATAAAACTATAGCACATTACCATAGCCAGGATATTGACCTTGATGTAATCCATCGATCTAATTCCAATTTTCCCAGTTTTACTTGTACTCGTTTGTGGGAGTATATATGAGTGTAGTTAGCTGTAGATCATTTTTTCACATGTGCCGTTACCTTTATCCATTACCACAGTCAAGACAGCACATTTTCATCACGGCAAGAATGCCCCATGCTGCCCATTTATAACCTCACATACCTCCTCCCCCATAGACTTTTCACATGTTGGGGATTTGATGGCAGTACGTTTTCTAGTTACATTTGGGGAAGTAACTGATTTGTCCTTTTCCTTTTGTGAATGTCTGTAAATATTATTGATTTATTAAGCAACTGATCCCTCCGTATTCACTATTTTGAGTTATGCATCTCCCTGATGTTTGACAGAGGAACCAACATCAGGGGCAAGTAGCCACCTAATCTGTGCACCATTTCTCCTTCTCTGAAGGCACAGGACCAAATCTACCATCTTTGTTTCCTTTCCCAGATTACGCTCGATTTGAGGCCAAAATCCATGACCTACGTGAGCAGATGATGAACCACAGCATGAGCTCCGGGTCCGGGTCCCTGCGAACCAATCAGAAACGCTCCCTCTATGTCAGGTAGGCAACGGAGCATTTCTTACTGTGAGCTGCACTTTGTGCGCAACCCAGCTTGGGGAGATAAAAGCAACACCTCGTAGCTATGGAACACGTGTTCTTGTTAACCCAGGCTCATCAATACAGCACCAAAAGACGTCAAATTTAACCACTTTGAAGACATTTTTGAAATGTTATTACATTAAATTAGTTAAAAGCCCTGCTTTTAACAAGTTACTCTTTGAGAATGCTATGAGCTAGTTCTTAGCACAGGTCGCAGTAAAAATAATGAAAAGAAACATTTTCATTCCTGATCATCTTAAATTAAATATATGGACCAAGGGGCGCCTGAGTGGCACAGCAGTTAAGCCTCTGCCTTTGGCTCAGGGCGTGATCCCGGCATTATGGGATCGAGCCCCACATCAGGCTCCTCTGCTATGAGCCTGCTTCTTCCTCTCCCACTCCCCCTGCTTGTGTTCCCTCTCTCGCTGGCTGTCTCTATCTCTGTCAAATAAATAAAAATAAAAAATCTTTTAAATAAATAAATAAATGGACCAAAACCTTAGATATTTTCCTACCATCAGTATAGGAAGAAAATATTCTTGTATCACCTCTTGATCTGCCTGATATATATTGCATGAACTTTGGTGTGTTGATTGAAAATCAAAAGCACTCTGCTAAAGAGGTACATGCTTCTTCCCAACAAGTTTTGGTGGAAAAACTCTTCTGTGGTATCTCGTGACCAGTTGTTTCTCAGACTATGAAAGTTACCTGTTCCTTGCCTGACAAAACTCATTAATTTACCAGAAAAAAAAAAAATGACTGATAGAACTTGAAATGCATTCCAGTCTTTCATCCCTGTAGTTAACTCTTGAGTAAGGTCCATCATCACTGAACTACAACATGTTCCTCTTCTTCGTGCAAGCCTCCTAGATTCCTTCCAAAATATAGTTCATCAGTGCTGACTGTACTTTTTAAAATAATATAAGTATTAACCAAAGGGGGGGAAGTGATACCTAATACATTGTCAGAATGAATCTACGGGCCAATGGAGGAGCCATGCCCATCCTCACTGCATTCTCCTCTCCTCACTTGGCCCCAGAATCTGGTCTGACTCCCACCTAAGGTTATATCCTCCTCAGCTGAAATTTCACTGTCTTTTCCTTGCATGAAGTGTGTGTTATGGATACTAAATCATATATTTGAATTGACATGTTCAGTTATTCCACTTTGGCTGTGAAGTTATCTTCAGTGTGTATCAGGTAGACACAACAGGGCCAAGAAGGGAGCAGGATTCCAGATGGTGGCACGTTCTCGAGGGCCTTGATTTGCTTGCCCCTGGGACAAGCATAGAGTCCCTCCTTATTCCAGGGAGTTCCAATACTTCAGAAGCCCCAATATTGAAAATAAAAACAGGGTAAAACAAAACAAAACTATTTTTGACTACTAATGTTCCAAATTTGACTAACTGAATTTCACAAGATTATTTTAATATACTCCAGTGTAATCCACAACAGGAACTATTAAGAACCACCCTGGAACGTATCTTGTAGTGAAGTCACAGATGTGATGGAAAGTGGTTATTTCTTTTCTCCTTATTGGCTTTATGTTGCTCGTCTTTGTGATGCAAAATATTTTAAATTTTGAGATGTTATGGTCTTGGGTAGCAAATTGGAAAAAGCCAATTGGGTTAATAGGATAGGAAAAAATCAGTTAATGCAAATGAAATGGTTATATAGAATAACACTGGAAGGAAAAATTGCCATATTGTTGGTATCTTGTTAAAAAAATAGAATGCATAAAAATGTTAACGTACTAAAAGAACTTTGGTGAAAATATACTGGCAGTAGTTTGGTCTTTTGAATTAAGTTGTGGAAGATTAAGAAGATTAAATGGAGTGATATAGTGATACAATGTAAAACTAATAGACTTATTTGAAAAAGCAGTGTTAATCAGACCCAAACCTTTATTCTCTAAAATGATAAATAAAAATATGACATACAAAAGAGATCAATACTTAAGGTAATAAAGAAGGTTATCTTGTACCACATTCTAATAGTTAGAAATGGAATTGAAAAGAGGAACCTCTTTTAAATGACACTCAAAAAATAGCTGACACTTCGTGGGAAATTCTCCAAATGATCTCTCTACTGTACAAATATGGTATTTGGTTTCCAAATGTATAATTATTAATGCTTATTTAGTACCTAGAGGGTTGACCTTAGCATCTAAAGGACTCTTAGAGGCATAAAATTGGAAGAGATAAGGGCCATGCATAGAGTAAAATCAGAGGGAAAGAACTTACGAGACACCCCCCCAACCCTGCGCCCCGGCCTTGTTCTCATAGGATGTGGTAAAACTGACAATCCCTACCCCAACAACAGCAATGAAAAGGCAATCAGATGGAATGAACTAGCAAGGCCTAAGGGGAATTCTTACTAAAAATGATACAACAACTTTGTACTTTTGTCCCCGCCCCCTTTATTTTTTATAGAGGGGGGTGGGTTACACCAAATTGGGCTTTAAGATTTTCATAGAGATGCTTGCTTTATCTAGAGCACTTGAATAGGGCTGGTGCCAGTTGGTTGTACTTATTTTAGAAAGTCAACTAAGTTGCTCTCTCAAAATAAATTAGTAGCAGGATTTCTCTGATTATATAAATATCAGATGATGAGCATGTTTCTTTAATCTGAAACTGACATCCTGGAATATTATTCTACTTAGCTTTATGTAAGTCTAGGGCCGGAAGGAATCTTAACTATCACCAGATCCACTGTTTAATTGACAGGACAGGAAACTGAGGCCCCAGGAGGGGAGAGATCTGCCCCAGATCTTTGGTGGCAGAGTCGGATCTTCTATCTCCCTTCTCACTCCGCCTCCCAAGGGCTCAGCTTCTGTGGTATCAGCTGTTGAATGCACTTGAGCTGTGATTCCCAATCTGCTTCTGGCAGCACAGCCCCCAACTCTTAGATGAGGGAATAGGTTAGCCGAGAGGAGAAACTCCAGCATAAACCCTTTGGGATTTTTACACAGGATAAACTGCACTACAGGACATATGGGATTTCTTTAGTTTTATTGGTATTTTTCCATGAAGCCAAAACCTAAACCAGAAAGCTAACAGCCTCTTTTTGTTCTGTGATAAACAATTTAGCTGACTTATAGGGTATTTGTCTGCACCACAAAACCACCCCTTCCCCGTACACATACACAAATGCCCGCATAGACACGCATACTCACACACACACATTCACACTCACACACTCCCAAACCTAGCCGTGCCCTGGCTGTGTCTGAGAGGCTGCGTCTTCTCAGGATGGTGCATGAGCTGGCTTCATTCCCTTGCTAGAAATAATCCTCCCAGGTGATAGCAATTTGTTTGCCTGAAAGTGTTGAAAGGAGGAAGGGTGAATTAGCACATCTGAGCCAGGCAGTGTTTTAAGCTTGAGCCAACCCTCTCTATTTTCCAATCTACTTGTAATTATTTTCCTTCTTTGAATCTTTTGTGTAAGGTGCCCACAGTGCTTCGGTAGTGCTATACAAATGGAGTTGATTGCTGCTTATGAGAACACTGTGCCTCTTCTATGCAAATGCTTTGGATATATTTGATTTACTGGGCTATTTGTATTGTATATTTCCTGCATGGTGAAACATAGAGCTGTAGAACCTTTAAAGCAAATAAAATGTAAAAAATTTGAATAAAATATTTTTCAAAATGCTCCACAAGTACATTATGAATTCTTCAGACGTAGATGCACTTGGGCTCCTGAGCCACTGGAATACGGATTTGTTGCACATGTTTCGAGGCTCTCTCTGTGGGCAGATTGAGCTCTCCCTGGCTCTAAAATATGCACTGTCTTACCTACCAGCTGGCAAACGCATCCCTGTGACGGAGAACAAGGCTTTTCCTGCTACTAATAGGAATGGACCTTTATATCCAAATGCTACTAAGAAAGGTCAGAGATGTAGGTGATTGAAATCACATACAAGTGCAAACAGCGAAGGAAAGCACCTTCCTTAAGATAAAGGAGAGCAAGAGCACCCAGGACTTGGAGAATGGGGAGAGGAGGAAAGGAAAGCAGCTAAGTCCACCAATGGAGCGTAAAAGGTGACAGGAAAGAGTGAAGCCTGGCCCATGTTCATTTGTTTATCAAAGGTATCCATTTTGAGAGTTCAAGTGAATAACCTCTCTGTCTGAATTTGGGTTTAAAAGTCATTTGCTTTGATTTATTTGTGCCTTCATCAAGCTGTTTTTGAGTGTATATTTTGTGCCAAGACCTATAATGGACACTGAGGACTCAGCCGTAAAAGTCACGTTTCCTGTCCACAAGACTCTCTCATCCGTGGGAGAAACAGATGAGAGGAAGACAATCACAGTGCAGCGTGGTGTGAAAAATTTGTCCTAGAAAGGCCTGGAACCTTTATTGCTTCATTATGCAAAGATATCCGAATTGGTCTTTAAAAATCTTATGTTAACTTACAAGTTTTCAAGTCTTTTTACTCAAAATAAGAAAAACATTCTATTTATCTCCCCTTTAAAAAAAGAAATGAGGGCCACAACTCATTAACTTGATTTAATAACTCACTAATGGGTCATGATATACAGCTTGTGGTTGAAATAAACAAGAAGGAGTGCTCCAGGCAGATGACACTATATGCCAGCAGGAGAGCACACCTTCACTGCATTACATGTAGCAAATCTCTGGGCTGCTGTTCCAACCATTTTGTTACAGATGAGGAAGTGGAAGTGAAGGAAAATATTTGTCAGGCACCTTCTCTGGGTCAGCCGTTGTACCAGTGGTGTTGTACGTCTGTTTTCCCATATGATTCTCCCAACATCTTGAAGAGTGGAGGACTGTTTCCGCCACTTTACAGATGAAAAAACTGAGATTCACAGAAGTTAAATAATGTCCCAAAGATCACAGAGTTAGACTGGATGTAAGCATAGACATTCACGGCCTGTGTGTGAGGCAGTGGAGAACAGTGGAGCACAGTTGCTGGATTCTGCCACACAAAATTTGAATCTTGGTTCTGCCACTTACTAACTCAAGTGATTTTGGGCCAGTCTCTCTGGCCTTGGTTTCTTTATCTGTGAAATGCGAAGAGTAATAGGATACCATAAAGTACTCATGAGGACTAAATAAAATAGTGAATTTAAGTACCTGTCACATAGGGAACAATTAATTGGTGGTATTTATTGTATATTATAAAGGCAACCTTTCCCCTGCAGAACAGAGAGACCATAGAATTGGCCCTGAACAAACTCCTGTTTTCTCAGCAGAGGGATGAGACACCCTTGTCCCTTTGCTTTCCTTCAGCAAGGGAAGGAGGACAGACTTCCTAGTACCATTTTACATTTTGGCTAATCTAGACCCCATGAAGACTGAAGGGAACCCCAGAATTGCAGGCTCCAGGATGCCCAGCTCTGTCAACTCACCAGACATCTCTCATACCCCACAAGAGCCTACCCAGACACAGAATCTGCCAAGTATTCAGCTGGAGCCACAGATAGGAAGGGTCACTGTGCTTACAACTGGCCCCTTCAGTTTGTCCTCGGTATCCATAGCCCATGATTCTTCCACTTCTCCTCTGCATTCTTCACCCCCTCCAAACCCTTTGATCACCTTTTGCTATTTCCCAAGACAGCTTTTGCTTCAAAGGCTATAAAATGACAAATGCTCTTAGGTCTGCCTCCTGCCCCATTGTTTAACATAAGGCTATCATACATTGATTCCTCAGTGCACTGATTCTTACATTCAGTAAACATGGTTTCCATACTTCCCTACAGTGCACCAGTCTATGTAGGTGCTAAGGATGCGGGCATGAATAAGAACACATACCTTCTTCCCTCAGGATTCTCACAGTCCGTGTCTGTAGGCCATTCAAATAGTGGGCAGATCATTACTTCCTGTTACCACGTGTGTTATATGCCTTGCAGTTATTATCCTTTTTTAATCTTTGCAATATGCCCATTAGGCTTCCTACAGTGACACCTGCCCAGAAGACCACTGGTGTTCAAAACTCATCTGTTAAAATACTGATCACTCTAGTCTTTATTAAGTTTTCATGGTAAAGACCCTGGAAATGGAAACTCCGTTCAATACTGGACTTGCAGATTCCAGTTAATGTTTTCATTTTGTCATACCTTAGTGCCGTGTGCCACAGTGCTTGGCATAAAGAAGTTTCCTTGGTAAATATTTGTTGAATGAATTAATTCCTAGACTCTTTTCCTAGATAGATGTGAAAGAAAAAAAATAGAATAGAAGCCAAGATCTTTGAACAACCAGTCCTATGCAAGTTCAATACCAACTGGGCTGCCACCAAGTCCATGGAGTCTGGTCGTGTCCTGAGAACACAGGCCTTACCTACTGGTGCTGGGATTTCCAGGAAACATCTGGCACTGGCAGGGCCTTTCAGGCTGCTTCATTGGCCTGCTGAACTATGTGACTCTCTTTAAACTGGCGGCTAATTCAATAATAGATTTGGACAAGCACACACAACCAGTACCCTTAGTGAGAGGACTTGGGGTAGGAGCAGGGCCCACGGTGAACCTCATCCTGCATCTCATTCTCAACACCCTTAGTCTTCCTATTGGAAGTTGTATCAAAGGTGGTCTTGAGAAAACAAATTCCACTCAGGAGTCTTTATCCTGATGGGTTTTTGTTCAAGGGGAACAATGTTCTCACCTGATTGATTTTGTTGGGAGGGGATAGTTACAGCATCATATGAGTAAGAGACTCTGGTCTTTGTTTTTTTCTTTAAACAGTCTCATACCCTTCCACGCAGTGTTCTGCTGGTCAGTAACCTGGGGGTGGTAAGGAAGAATGGCAAATGGAGCCTGTCAGGGGACTTCACGCCAGTGTGAAGCTGCTTCTAACTTCATGTGACTACGGATTTCTCAAGGACATTTAAGACAAAGCCATGAAATCTGTGGACTTAATACAAATCAGATTTTTATCTTCCTTCCCTCCAAACTTGGACCCAGCATGCTCTCAGTAGCTGTCCCCAGAGGACATATTACACTCATCTGTGTGTACCCCCTGCCCAGTACTAGCACAGGGCTGGCCGACAGTGGCATTTGTATTACTTCTCAGTCATTCACTCATATATTCTTATTTAGCAAAATAATCATGTATTCATTCACAGATATGCTGTATTGCAGCAAAAAAGGAAGTCTAAACTGCTTGGGCTCAGATTCTTACCTCTCTTAGAATCTTACTGAGAGAGATATGACCAAGTATCTGAAACAGTTGAACAGGATGAAGCAGAAAGTCTGGAGGAAGTCTAGACTGGGAAACCAGAAGAGGTCTGGAGAAGGTACGGCAGTATCTGGGTGGCCTGCATACGCCATACTGAAGGGCAAGAGCTTATGTGCCCAGACTTCACTCCTGACTTCCCTTCAGCCTTAAAACCATGCTGTGCCAGATATGAAGAGTAGCAGTGTAGAAGGCCAAAGAGGCTTAAAAAACCATTTACACAAGGTGCTATGTGGCTATATTCTTTACCCAGATATAACTCTCCATGAAGCCCATGCTCATTGTCCTTCCATACAGTAAAGATGAAGTTGACCCTATAGGGACACAAGTTAAATTCATATCGATTGACTTTCTGTTTGGTTTATGCTTTATACTAACTTCCTCCAGCTCCTGGTCCAGACATCAAAGTTTATCGATTGCTAAAACTGAATTCTCATTTGTAAAATGTACATAATAGCTAGTTCACAGGCTTGTTGTTAGGATTAAGTTAAACTAAGTCTATGAAAGCGTCTGCCAGATGGAACTCATTAGGTACAGGGGAGGTCCTGCTACCCCTGTAAGTGCTCAGAACCACCTCCTAAGCTGGTACCTCCTTGGAAGCAGGCTAGAATTTGACTCCTCATTTATACATTGAGCCTTATTAGCATTATGCTCACTCTTTCAGACATTTGCATTTTTAATTGCATCCTTAATTGTGGAATAAAAGGCTTTGTCTTCAGGCAGCTAATTTTATGCCAGAAATAGAAAGGAGGAGGAGTCACTGGGGATCTGGAGGAGTTTTCTCCTTCTCTTGAAATCACAGCTTGGCCCTGATTTTAAAAGGTTTTTAATTTTTAGATTTCTATAGAAAGAAGGACAGAAGATCCATGGATGGCCCTTCCATTGACCATTATGCCAAAATTTAGAATCTTTTTTTCCTCACCTCTATGCCAAGAGCTAAAATCTAGGTATCATTTTTATTAATGGTGCACCCTAATTCACTCACTCACTCACTCGCTCATCCAGAAACCCTCTGTTGAGCCATAACCATCCACCTCATACTGCACCGTGCTCTGTGGATAAAAAGATTCGTAGAGCATCTTTTCTGTCCTTAAGGTGTTCAAGGGTCATGCTACCAACCTGGCTTCTGTCCCTGCCCCCTCCTCTCTAGTGGAGGTGCTTATCCCTTTAGACCAAGATTACTGCCTCCTACAACAATCGGAGACAGCGTTAACCAGAAAAGAGAGCAGAACACTAGAAGGTGGGACACAGAATGCCCCCAGGAGGGACAGGTGACAAGTGAGGACACACAAGAATTGAGGGAAACTTACCCTAAATCATGAGGCTAGGTTAGGAGCAAAGGAATAGACTCAAGCTATTTGTTCTAATCTCAGTGCCTGATACGTTATAGGAATTCTGTAAATACTTGTTGAATGAACTTTTTGAGTGGCAGTTGAAGATGGTGATTAATAGAACAAGGGATTAGGAAAACCATCAACAACTCAGTGCTGGTTGATGAGCACCTGCCCTCTGTGTTCCTCTAACCCACATAAACTTGTCTCTTCAATCCTTCACATGCTCTCTGTTTCCTGCCTGTTCACATAAACTTGTCTCTTCAATCCTTCACATGCTCTCTGCTTCCTGCCTGTTCACACTCCAGTCCCCTCCACTGGACTGGAGGGGGAGCAGCTCTGTCGAATGGGGATTTACTTGGTTACAGCACAATCTGGCGTGTGGTAACTGCTGACTCAATCCAGTGAATGAATTATGATGTCACAAGATTGGAGAGCATTTAACTTCAATTAAAATTTTACTTGATTACCTCATGGCTTGCAAGTGGTTCCCTGGCTAACAAAGGTCTTTGTGCCTTCTTGATCATATGAGTAAGCAGCCCTGTTAAGTAGTGATAATCATCTCAGACTATGTTGGGTGTTTTTTAACCGTTTAGCCAAACAAATGCCATATTTAATATGGATTAGACTTCCGATTCATTTTCCTTTTTATTATAAATCAATAATAACTAACAATAACAAACATGGACAAATGCTTTTAATCATAATCATAATAAATAACAAATTATAATTGCATCATACTCTAGGCCAAGCAGTTTGCTAAGCACCTTATGTGGATTATTTTATTTAATTCTCAGAAAAACCCTATGAAATAGGTGCTGTTTTTTTATTCCCATTGTACAGAAGAGAAAGCGGAGGCTAGGTTTAAAGTTTAACCGCAAGAGGCTACGATGGGGCTAGAATCTAAGCATGTTGTCTTATGCCCCTACCTACGGTGCCATGTGGCTTTCTGAAAGGACTGTCATAGATTTGATTTGCTTTGATACAGTATGTCTGTTAAGTAGATATTGTTTTCTCACAGTTTTCTTCGGCTAAGGAATCTGAGGCTCAGAATATTAAGCTCTCTACCGTTTTCTCCAAGGATAGAATAGCACCAGGACTTTGCCTCAGTGCACCTGCTTTAAAGGTGTGTAAACATGCATCTCACACGTATCTTTCTCTAATGTTTGCCTTGTGTTTCATTTATTGCCATGTTACATAGCGCATGATTTTTATAGAACTACTTATGCATTATGAAATGTTGTATAGGCAGTTGAATAACCGTGTCACCTTAGATCCTATACCCTAGTTTGAAGATACCCAGAGCATGTGGATTTGTGATTAAATTGAGTGAGCCCACGCTGAGGTATGGCCATTACAACTGGATGCACAAGGTCCCTGCCCCTCTTTGGCTAAGACAAATTCTGCAGCCTGTGTAGCACATCAAGGAACACAACTGAAGTGCCTGTCCCACATAGTGCCCCACGTGTGGGGGGACCTGCAGACTGATAGCCCTACCAGCTACACAATTTGCGGGGCTCACTGCAAAATGAAAAGGCACAGCTTCTTGTTCAAAAATTAAGACTATCAAGATGGTGAGACCAGAGCGTAATACTCCAGTGCAGGACCCTGTGCTACCACACAAGTCCCACGCCTAGGAAGCCAGTCCTGCTGACATCTGGTTTAGTACATTTGGCTCAAAGCTGAAAGCACGTGTGTTTTCCTTAGTAAAGCGTGCAGTACGTGGAAGAACTATGAAGTCAGCACTGAGAACGTTTTTCAAGGATCCAAGTTTTGTCTTTTACCCGCAAGAGTATTTTATATAAATTATCTCAATGCCTGATTTTATGATCTGTAGAAACACTCTGTGCCAGCCCTCTTAATACCTGAGAAACTTTAAATTCCCACTTGCTCTGAGCTTTCAACAGCGCACTTTGAGTCATCTCCCTCTGCTGAAGTAAATCTTCCACAAGCTAAGTAGTGTCATCATTTCACATTTATTTAGCACCAGCAGTACATTTTCGTCTTCCCATTCTGCAAATTTCTGTCCCCTTCCTTTGCTCCTCAGGCCAAAATTTTTAAGAAAATGCACAGAAGTTTCTCAGAGGACTTTGGAAATCCCTGGAATCTGTGGGTATTATTGGCGTCCTTCCAGGTGTCATTTTCTAAATGCAAAATGTAGGACTCACAGATTTCCCTGACCAGCAATATTAGAATTAAAAAAAAAAAAGGGGGGGGGGCCTGACATGGGATTGACAACCTGATTTCACCAAGTAAGAATTTTAAGAATAATAAACACATACACAGATTATCATATATATTTTTTAAGTTTATTGCTCTTTATTTTTGCCATCATTATATATGAGAGAGGGCACTTTAATGCCCAAAGAAAAATAAGAACATAATTGGAGTATCAGGAAAAGTATTCCAAATTTTAAAATTTATATTTTTAAAACCTCGCTAGACGAATCTCCATATTTCCCCTGTCCGTATAATCCTACCTCATCACTGAAAAAATTAAGGTGAACGTAATGGCCGCATTGTTTAATTCTTAATCCTGGATCTTTTGGTCCAATCTAAATGATTCAAAAATGCTTGGGATGCATTTTTTACCTCTGTTTTTTCTTGAGAAAGAATATCATCTTTTAGATTGGCTTTTTCCTCATGTGTTTTCTTTATCTTTTATACAATTTTCTCAATAAGTAGGAAGCCCAAATCCATGCTTTTATTAAAAGGTCAGAAGGAATTTCCCATCATCAAAGTTACCTTTCATTGTTTTTTAAATTGTACTTTCATTTATTGACATTTATATCATTCTTTCTTCATTTTAAAAGTAGACTCTTTTTAAAAGTATCACTGTAATTATAGTATCTTCGATTGTATTTTAAAACATTTTTAACTGTTATCATTTAAGGCCAGATTGCTTGTTTCATGTGCCATCTCCACTTTAATTTTCCTAAAAATACAGATTTGGCCCCTCAGATGTGGGATCCCACACTTTTTTAAAAAATCTGATTCTGTGGGTAAAATACTGAGAAAATGTGATGCTAACTGAATAGAACTTTACAATAAACAGGATATTTGGTAGCTGCTAGTGACCTCTATTTTAAAAATACAAATTCTCATGTAAATTAACTTTGTAGTTAGTTCCTACTCTCCAGACAAAGCTCTTAAACCAGGTCCAGTGGCTTCTGAACTGTTTCACCCCCTGCTTCCTATTAAGGAGAGCTCTGAGTTAGTCATCAGGAAGGTGTCTCAGTGTTTCTGATTGCTGTGAAGCCAGGCCAATGAGGAGTTTCTGCACTTTCTAAAAAGCTTATGTTGAATGAACCCCACTGTTGGCTCTTTATCAGATGATGACATCTTTCTCTTTTCCTAAAATTCCCTGTTTCTGTCCCTTCCTTCTTAAATGGATGTCCCACACTACTCCCACCTCCACAACACACTACAATCTTCTTATAAATCCTTGATTATATAATGGATTCAGGTATCCTGAGGACAAGATAGTGATAAGAATTTAAATTTCATAAGATCTATGAGGGAGTGTCATTATTATCCCCATTATACAGTTAATGAAACTGAGGTTAGATAATTTACACAGCAAAGTTACACAGCAAAGAAGGAGAACAAACTCAGTTTTGTCTGCCAAATCCCTGTTCTTAACCTTAATGTCCAGGGTTTCTAGAAATCCACATTTTCTTAGATATGCTTGATTTCATATATGCTCCTTCATTCATATTGGTACTTCTAGTTGTTATAGTCTTGTAAGTTTTATACTAGGAAATATAGTCATTTAATGTATAATGTATCGCCCTCAATAATAACTAAGTACCTTAAAGATGCTTGATGTGTGTGGAGTGATGATGGCTCAAATTTGAACCATAGGGTCACACCCTTCATCTACCAAGCATTCACAGCAAAGAGGCATGAGTTTTCTGGCTGTGGGCCGCTGCACACAGGATGGGAGGTCTGCAAGACCTTCAGACTAAATTACAGCAAGTATGGCATGGGAGAAAGGGTGTGAAATTAAGTTTTTCTTAAGTAACTGTTAATTATAGGAAACCAGAAGAAAAGAAACTTATAGTCCTATCTCTCTCATAAACATAAGATCAAGAATCTAAAATAAAATATTAATACAGTGAATCCAGTGATCTATAGAAAGGATACTATAAGCACAGAATGCACTGAACTTCTGTTCATCAAAAGACACCGTGAATAAGATGAAAGTGTAAGACAGAGCACAGGAGAAGATTTGTAATACACAGATCTGGCAAAGGAATTATAATCAGACTATCTAAAGAACTGCCACAAGATACTAGGCAAAAGATAGAAACCACATTTTTTTAAATGGTCAAAAGACTTGAACAGATATTTCATGATAGAGAAGGTCTATAAATGGTCAGTTCCCACATGAAATGGTATTTATCTCATTAGTCCTCAGGAAATGTAAATTAAAACATTAACGGCAAGCATGTAGAGACTTTCATGTGTTGCTCATGGGAGGTAAATCCGTTTGACCACATTGATATACTGTTAGCATTTATTGTTGTTAAACATATTATACCCTATGATTCATTGCTAGGTATATACACAGTAGAAATATTTACATAAGTTCAACAAAAAACCATGTAAGAATGCTTAAGCTACAGTATTCGTAATAGCCTAGTCCTGGAAATAATCCAGCCGTCTACCAACAACAGAATAGGTGAATAAGTTTTGGCATATTTATGCAAGGGAATATTGTACAGCAATGAAAATGAACAGTTGCTATATGCAACAGCAGGTGAAGATCTTGCAAATACAGTGAAAGAAGCCACGTAAAATATTACGCGTATTAGTTTTCTATGCTGCTGTACCAAACTATGACACATTTAGTGGCTTTAAAAACCATAAATGTATTATCTTACAGCTCTGTAGGTTATTTCATTAAGGGTCTTACCAGACCAAAACCAAGCTATGAGCAGGCTATGTTCCTTTCTGGAGGCTCAAAGTGAGTGTCTGCTTCCTTCTTATGAGAGTTTTTGGCAGAATTCAGTTCCCTACCATTGTGGGACCACAGTCCCTGCTTTCTTGCCGGCCGTCAAAGGGCCACGTGCAGCTTCTAGAGGCTGCCACATCCTGTGGCTAGTAGCCCTTCTCTTGTATGTTATACCCCAGGAACACTGAGATGATGCCTTCTCACTTGCACCTCTCTGGCTTCACGAAAGGTGCTCTACTTTTAAAGACTCATGTGATTAGGCATGGCCACCCAGATAATCCAACATAATCTCTCCATTTCAAGGTCCTTCACTTTAGTCACACCTGCAAGGCCCTTTCTCCATGTAAGTAACATATTCGCAGATTTCAAAGATTAGGTCATGGACATTCTATGGCACCAATCTGTCCACAACAATATGATTCCATTTGTATAACCCTCCAAAACAAACAGAATTAACCTGTGGTGATAGAACAGAGTGATTACCTTTGGGGTCACATTCCTGAATATAGACTAGGAATGATAATATCCATTTTGAAGTGTTCTTACAAGTATTAAATCCAATGAGAGTGTTAATGGCCTTGAAAAGTGTCTGTCATGAAAGAAACACAGTATTTGCTATTTCCTATTTCCTTCTCATCTCCTTCCCCCAACTTCATCCTATCACCTGTACAAATGGTACAGGATTAGATATTCTGGAAACTTGCAGACTTCTGATCGTGCTGGCCTACTAATGAATATCTCCTAGAAATCAGGATTGAAGCAGGAATTCCAGGTACTACTTGGGATAAAGCAAATTTCAGAAATAGTGCTCTTTGAAATTGTGTATTTGAAACACTGCTGAAAAGACAAGAAGTGCTGAGTGATCTGCTCCAGCCCCATCCAGAATACCAATTGCTGCACTTTTTAAGCCACTCAAACCCAAATCATCCATATTATACCAATGAAAAAGTGGCTAAAGTAAGGATTTCTTAAAGTAGTGGACTAATCGCAGATCACTGTAGAACCACCAGTCAACGCTTCTAGATCTGATCTTGGCTAGAAAGCTCAGTCTGTGGCTCTTAGGGTCTAACGCAGACTAGGCAGAAAGAAATTCCGTACATGTTCGGTTCAATTGAAATTGTGGAGGGCATCTGGCTGTTTATTTTTTTGTTTGTTTCATTTCGTTTTTCATTAAAGCTGCTGTTGCCACACCCTATGACTTCTTGAATGTGCTAAGAAAGAAGCCTGGTGAAATGAGGTCTAATATGCATCTCATATCCTTGTGCCTCGAACTTTTCATTTATTTATTTTACAAACAATTATTGATATCCCATGTGCCAGACGATTAGACTCGTTCAAGGAATACAGGAATAAAAACTTTCCATCTGCTTTAGAGTAGCCCCGATCTAGTGAGGAATATCCAGATCTGATACCCAAATCCATCTCGCCATCCAGCATTGAATTTAGATTGGTCTGTCTTCACTAAGACAGAAGGGATTTCTGAGAGTGGGGAGCCCTGCCAGGGTGGGTCACGTTGCCAGCTCTCTCACTGTAACTGGTCCACACTGGCTTTCTCTCCAGGGAAGAGCCAAGAAGAATCTCTTAAATTAGGTTTGTTTTACTAACTGCCTCTCCTTGCTTTATCTCAGTGTTTCTCAACCTTCCTTGCATGTTAGAGTCACCTGGGCAGCTGTAAGGAAAAAACTTCTGTTTTCCTTTATGGTACTCCCTGAATACTTCACTTCCGACACCACGTGTGTGGGTTTTCCCCCACATCGACCAATTCTCCAACACCAGCTGTGTGTCCTAGAATTTAACTCAGTGCTGGCACGCTCTACATCGAGATCACATCAGATCCCACACGTTAAAGATTCAGCCCCCTACTTCAGGCTGTCACCTGTGTTTCTGGCCAAATGGCTAGAAATCAGAGGTCTCCACAATCCCCTCTTCATGTTTGATAATTTCTTAGAGCAGCTCGTAGAACTCAGGAAAACAGTTTACCTAGTATATTACTAGTTTATTATAAAAAGTAAAACTCAGTAACAGCCAGATGGAAAAGATGCGTCAGGTAAGGTATAGAGCCTCTGTGTCATTTCCAGGAGAGCCACCCTGCATCTCCATGTTTTTAGCATCCCAGAAACACTTTGAACTGGGTCCTAACTCTGTCATTTAGGATTGTTATGAAGGCTTCATTATCTAGGCATGATTGATTAAATCATAGGCCACTGATGATTATTTCCACCTCCAGCCCCTCTTGCTTCTTCAGAGGTTGGGTGTGAGGCTGAATGCTCCAACCCTCTCATCACATGGCTCCCTTGGCAAGCAGCCCCCATCCTTAGGAACTTTCCAAAAGTCAGCTCATTAACAGAGCTGACCTGCAGTTGAAAGGGGCTTGTTATGAATAATAAAAGACACCTTTATTGTTCTTATCACTTAGGACATTTCAAGGGTTTTAGGAGCTTAATGCCAGGAATAGGACAAAAACCAAATCTTATTGTAAATCCTAATGTCACAAGAGCTCTCAAAAACCCTGATGCCCAGGCCCAAGCCCAAACATATTGAGTCAGAATCTCCTGAGAATGTGTGCCAAGCATCAATATTTTTTAAAGCTTCCCTACGGATACCAGTGTGCAGCAACATTAAGAACCACTATTTTATCTTTTTCTTCTTCTGTTTTTAGCTTTATTTATTTCCTCATCAACCTGAGAACAGTTGCTTTAAAAGTCTCAGATTTCTTGCATGGAAGTGTATTGCAAATCCGCAGCTAATAGGAAGGTCAGTTCCTGGGACATCCTTCAATTTTGATCCCGTTCGGACTCTGAATTGGGAAACTAACCTTGAATCCAATGCTGTAATTTGTTAGCACTTAGCACACATAGAATTTCCGAGTTCAAGACTAAATAACTTTGCAAAGCAGGCTGCAAAGATCGGAAAGATCTCAAGAATCAGAAAGTTCTAACATTTATATTTTGATTTTCGGTGACTAAGAAATGAGCTGATTAGAAGTTCTTAAATTATATGCGGTCTCATTGATAAGGTTCAGAAAATACAGCTGAGCTCCAAAAAACCTGGTTCGAGTGATGTTATTTGTGTGCGTACACACACACGTGCNTACACGCACACGTGCGTGTGTGTGTGTGTGTGTGTGTGTGTAGTAACAACCAGTGTTGCAATAAACTCAGGTACAACTACTTCCACCTAATCCTGATCCCTGATTCTTGCTTCTGCCCCTCCCCACCTGTAATGCACTACCCCCCCCATCCAGCCCCTCCGCACAGTTTAACCCTCGCTTCTCCCTGCACTCTCTCCTTTACCCACATCACTCCCCACTTCACAGCTTAGCCTCTCCCAAGCCTAAGCAATCCGTTGGCATGGAAACATTAGATGAGCCTGCCTGGTGGGAGAGAGATTGCTTCCAAGTAAAAATGGAAAAGATTCAAGTGTGATTCACTTCCAGCCATTTTAACTCTTGAGTTCATCTGTCTATTTAAAACCTATCCGTGGCTGCAGACTACTGCTTGGTGTAGGAGATTATCTTGATCTTGACTCTGCCTTGCATCTGCACGGCCCTCTGCCGCTTCCCCTGCAGGCCCTGGGCAGCAGCCTCAGCGAATACCCTGATCTTTCATTTCTCCCTGCCTTTGCACTGGCCCCTTTCTTTGCATTCTAAGAGGTTCTCAAAGGTCTTTCAGGCACTACTTCCTAGANTCAGGCACAGCTTTCCTGACCCACACGTCTGCCCCTTCCTATCCTAGCACTTCACTTGTAGTGACTGTAGGAAACTCTGAGCTTAGGTGACTATTTCCTCCCTACACTGTGAGCACACTAAAGGAGAAGCAAGCCACTGCTCAGAGCATGTATGGTTCTCACACTCCTAGGGTGGAGTCTTGGCTCCATCCCTCATGAGATCCGAGATCTTACACAAGTCACTTACCCCTTCTGAGCATCACTTTTCCCATGCCTAAAGTAGGAATGATGCTTCTACTCTCAGATGCTGGGTACGTGTTAGGCACTTGATCTTGTTTGACCCCTACACTAAGTCAGTGAGACATAAGGCAATATTGTTGACCCCCTTTTTACAGTGAGGAAACTAAGACTCAGGAGTTGAGAAACTGGCCCTGAAGCGGCTTCTAGGTGGTGGAGCCAACACTCAAGCCCAGGTCTGAAGCTTTATTATTCTGCTCGAGTTCCTGTGTGTCTATGCATAAAGCACCTAGCCTTGTGCCTGCCCGTGGGGGTTGGGAGGGGATGGGTGACAGATGGATGCAGCAATGATAAATTGTCCTGGAAAAAGCAATCCTATGCTGTCTTTGGGGATCCAAATGGAAAATCAAATCCTCTCTTGTGCTTTTAAGTCTCAAGTGCATAGTTTCTCCAAGCTTGTGGCTGAGGTCAAGAATATAAAGGCATTTATCACCTTTGTTTGTACCTGTGAGCTGCTAGAGAAACGTGTTCCTTCCCACTTAAACCACAGTCCCATCCCCAAAGAAGTGAAAGGTACTTTGGCTCCTTGAGGACTGCAAAGCAGAAAAAAAGCCGGGGGGGCTGAGGGTGGCTTTAAATAGCTGTTAAATCACCTTGATAGCTGTCACCGCCTCTGGGCAACAAGCTGCACAGTGTCATGGCACCCTGCTGCTGGGGGGGACAAAGAAGAGGATGGTCAAGTGAGTGCCATGCAAGGAGGCATAGTTAAGCTTTAGTGTAATTCATGCAATACCATTCAGTGAATTTCTGTGATTTTCTTTTCTAACCAGTAATTCAGCACAAGAAAAAAAAGTGCTTTTATTCAAATATTTCTATTTTTACTTACAGATAAGTGTAAAAATCTTTTAATGAAGGGATTCTGTGTTGCCGTTGAGTGTATGTAAATAATGCCTTGGATTTCAAAAGGATAGAACAAAGCTTGTCAGTTTGTCTAGGACCAGCTACCACACAATGTTTCTTTTTTTATAGCATGCTTCAATCATAGACTTGGTTACCAGGGCTACTGATTTTTAAAATTGTAGTGCTGGAATTACTAAACAGCATGGTCTCCTACAGAATCCTAGAAGTAGCGAATGAATAGTACCTCCTTCTATCACATTCTCTCTTTCTTTCTCTCCCTCTCTCTTTCTCTCTCTCTCTCCCCTCCCTTCTCTCCCCAGGTTGATCTTGATCTTGATGTACATGCATTAAACCCAATTCCCTGTACACCTGTATTCGAGGACCAGAATAGCGATGCACTTAAAAGCTTAAGATCTTTGATCAGATGACCAAGATTAGACTTTGGTTCCTCCATTTACTAGTTGGATGACCTTGGATATGTAATTTTTCCACTCAAAGTCTCAGTTAGCTCATCTTTATACTATGGAGAACAGGCTCATTACAACTGTTGCATAAATAAAATCAGATACTGTTTTCAAAATGCTTTGCACAGTGTTCAGACCATATGAAAAGATGCTCAATAAGTGGTCACACCTATTATTTTTATTATCTCATTAGACAGTAATAAGGATTCAGTGAGATAATGCATTACTTCTAGGCAGATGGGGTGTTCTTAATAAACATTAGCTATCATTCTGGTTACCATTGATTTGTTATCCTGTGATTATTGCATAGATGGTAGCTGTACTCATGTTCCCCAAAGTTCTCTGCTTTTCTCTCTTTACTTTGTTTGCTTCAGTGCCAGGCAAATAGCAGGCTCTATAAATGTTTAATTGCCTTCCCACTTTCCTTTTGTTTTCTTTCCTGTCACACCCCATATGTAGAATCATGCCTTTTCCCACCTTGCTACAGATCCTTGCAGCCCGGGGAAAATTGAAGGACTTTTTTTTTTTTTAAGATTTATTTATTTATTTTAGAGTGAGTGAGAGAGAGAGAGAGAGAGAGAGAGAGAGAGAGTGGAACCAAGGGGAAGGGCAGAGGGAGAAGGAGAGAGAGAATTCCAAGCAGACTCCCTGCTAAGCGCAAGCCCAAAGATGCAGGGCTGTATCTCAGGACCCTGAGATTATGACCCCAGCTGAAATCAAGAGTCAGATGCCTAACTGAGCCCCCTAGTTGCCCCTGAAGGACTTTTGAGTTGCTGTATGACCTTATACAAATTAATCCTATCTTTAGACGTCAGATTTTTAGGTGTAAAACAGGGTCCTCTCTGAGCTCTCTCCCCATCTGATACCCACTGACTCTCAGATTCTGTTTTAACCAGAGGCGTTGGGGAAGCTACATGGCCCAGCGGGTCCTATCTTAGAGAACCACTATTTGCAGTGATGAATCCGTGAACATTCATGAAAACCGCAAACTCTGAACAATGTTATTCCAATTCTTTGACCTAGTATGGTATTTGAGGAGTGTTAAGATCCTGGGATTACCCTCAAAATTCGGTGGTGTGAAAATAATCCCTAGGTTTACCAAAAGTACAAGCATGTGAGTTTAAGTACCAAGCATTTAAAACTTGACTACATTTCCTATGTAGTGCATCCAGCCTTTGCCCTAGAGAGGTTAATTCTATTGCACATGAAGAGATACTTCTGGATTAATAAGGAAAATCCAATAGAAAATCATAGTGCCTCAACATGGCTACCTTAGAGACAAACTTTTCTGATAGGATTTTCTTTGCTGTGGGATAGAAAGGGACTTCACTTTATGAATTTCAAATTTCAGCTTATTTCAATTCCAGGCTGGGAGTACGGAGTGAAGACAGGGAGTGGGGAGAAGGGAGTGTGCCTGCAAAGATCTATGCACGCTTTTCTAAACAAACTATATTGTTGTCATTATGAGAAAAATCTTTTTTTTCATTTTGGGGTTTAAAATCAGTTGTTGGATGATTTCCCCATGTCTGAGTCTTCTTTTTTTTGCATCTTATAGGTATAAAAACCAAGCCAGCTTCATGGGGAATTTCAAAATTCTGCCACCTCTAGCTCCCAGGACTCTTCCATCTGCCCGAGCTGCACTTGGAGCCAGAAAGGCGTCCAGAGCCAGATTTCTCATTAGCAGTAAACAGGTTTACTAGGAGGACTATGAGGATGAGGCATACGGAGCCCTGCTGGGGCATGTTGGGTCCAACAGTGATGATAGTTATCTCAACTCTGAAGCCCATGAAGTCTGCACAGATTGTGTTGAGGTGGAAGGGCATGTCCGGGGTAAGGGACTGCCTGGCTCAGGGGATCTTCTAAGTTCATTATGAGGTAGGCAGGTTGTACCCCAGGGAAATACTGTTGTTCTGGCTAGCTCCTTTTCCTCAGAGATGGTCCCTTTCGTCTGTGATTTCACTCATCCTCTGGTTTGATGCAAATGTTAGGATGAATCCTATGAAATGGTCAACATTTCATATGGTCCCACTTAATATTTTACTTGAAAAGAGGGTTTCTGTTTGAATATGCTAGTGGCTTGCTGTCACTCTATTGGCAGGAAAGTAGGTTCTTGGACAGGAGCTTCAAAATGAGAAATATGTGCATAATTTCTGTCTGTGATTCTGTGAACAGTTTGTTGTGTTGAAGGAACTAATTGGAGACCCTTGGCTGTTTAACAGAACCCCACCATGGCTTGTTGGATTTTAAATTAAAATAATAGAGCTATAAATAAAAGGAAAACACGTCCTCCATTAGCCTGCCACTCCAACAAACAGCACAGCCAACTCTGCTTTTAGCTCTTGTGTGAGAATCAGCTGTGGTGTCTGAAAGTTGGTGTGATGTCTGGTTGACCCCCAGACTCTACTGAATTGGTGTCATTGCTCAGCCAAACAAACCATGTGCAGTGTTTTTTAAAATGCTATAAACTCAACAAAATAAAAATTATAAAAAATAAAATAAAATAAAAATAATAAAATAAATTTAAAAATGCTATAAACTCTATGCGAGGTGTTGCTTGGATACAAGTGCATAGGAAAGAAGAAGGGAGAGCCTCTTGTGTACCCGCCTTACTTGGGGAGGTCGGCCATGTTCTTTGCCTGTCACTTGCTCTCTTTTGCCTTTGAAATGAAGGTATCAGAGGTGCTGTGAATAAAAGAGTAGTTTCACTTAGTAATAAATATATTGTAGGTACTATAAACCTTTTGCAAACAAAGCAAAACACAACAGAATTAAGTAAGTACAAAACTCAAACATGTACACACTCCATCACTTTCCTCCCAAGAGAGTAACAGCTCATAGAACTTGTTGAGTGCGTATTACATTCTCATGCTTCTTGAGGTGTCCACTCAGCTAACAGTCTTAGCAACACTAGGAGGAAAGTGTTGCCTCATTCTTCAGGTGAGGAGACAGTCTCAGTCAGCAAACTTACCCAAGTTCACACAGGGACAGAGTCAAGAATTAAACATGAGGGGCAACTGGGTGGCTCTTGATTTTGGCTCGGGTCATGATCTCAGGGTCCTGGGATCGAGCCCCACATTGGGCTCCACACTCAGCAGAGTCCCTCTCCCTCTGTTCTTCCTCCCGCTCTCTCTCTCTCTCTCAAATAAATAAATAAAATCTTAAAAAAAAAAAAAAAAGAAAGAAAGAAACAGGAGTATATCTGATTCCCAGATTTGTAACATTCACATGAGTGCACTGGTTCTCCTTCCAAATTATTAAAGAAATTTGAGGTTATTATTAACACTGACTGTGCCCAGGGAGATTAACTGTTCATTTTAACCCTCAATTGACTTCTTTATTTTCTAGGTGACTTCCAGTTATATATGCCAAAAATAAATAAATAATTTAAATAAGAAACACGTCATAACTAGGAAGAAGACATGATTCCCTCCTTTAAGCCTTGGTAATTTAAGAACCAGCTGCCTTGAAAAGTATGACATGTTTGGTTTTGGTTTTAAACACTACAGAGAGGGTTCAGGTTATGCCCATTGATTGGTACTTGCGGGGCATATCTATCTGTCTCTCTCTCTCTCTCTTGATCTATTTATCTGAAGTATAATTCTGTGCCATAAAATGCACAGATCAATGAATTTTAATAAAACTATGCATCTGTCCAGCCACTACCTGGATCAAGACATAGAACTTTCCTCATGTCACTCCAGTGAGTAGACTCTCACCTACCCATACCCCGCCCCCGAGAGGTGATCACTACTCCGAATTCTAACACCATAGATTAGTTTAGTCTATTCTTGAACCTCATATAAATAAATGTAACCTTGCAGTCTGTGTCCTTTCATGTCTGATTCTTTGACTCAGCATAATTGTTTTTAAGAGTCATCCATACTCTTTTGTATTTTGGTAGTCTGTTACTTTTTCTTGTTTTATATATTACTCCATTACAGGAATATAACAAAATTTGCTTATCCATTCTTCTGTCAAAGCACATTTAGACTGTTTTCATTTGGGGACTACTATGAATAAAACTGCTATCAACATTCTTAAGCAAGTCTTTTGAAGAAAGCAGGCACCCACTTCTCTTGTGTACGTATGCAGGAGTGAAACTGCAGTGTCCTAGGGTAGGCAGATGCTTTAAACTGCTAAACAATTTTCTAAAGTGATTGTAGGAAATGTCCTCATTACCCAGGTGTGCCTTCCTAAAACTCCCTGGTGGGTGAAGAAGGAGATCTTGTATTCCTGAAAGGGAAGAGGGGAAGAGCGGATATTAGGGGACAATCAGCAGTCTCTATCGTAGAGCCCATGGCTGTATTTCATGAGTACATTAACCAAGACAGTTCCTTCTTTGAACGTCGAGAGTATGAAGTGCAAACACAAACTTGGATTTTTAAGTAGCATACTACTTAAAAATAGTATTAGCTCTGTTTCTTCCCCCCTCCCCCCACACTGGGTAAAATTTTTTTCATTATGTTCAATTAGCCAACATCTATTACATCATTAGTTTTTGATATAGCGTTCAGCGATTCAGTAGCTCTGTTTCTTGAAATGGAAGTAAAAACTCCTTGGAGCTGCTAACAGCTGTGATGGGCTGGCGTTTCTACAGGGCAGCTAAATCAGTTTCTTTGATTTCGGAGATGATGAAGGCTTGCAGCACCTCTGGTCAAGGTTGCACTTTGATAAGGTTACATTTCTAGCTTCTGGCTGTACTCATTTAAGGCCTCTCTCCTCTTAGTGAAACGGAAAGTACCTACAGATTCATTTAAATAGGTGGATATGGATTAGCTAATATTTTTTCCCTTCATTATGTTGTCTTTAAATCCCTCTACTGACTATGACTTATCTGGTTCTTGACAAAGAGGTTAAATCCTTTGTGGATCCCAAGTTTGCATAATTCTCTAAGTACACGAAGGTAACTGACTTACGTTTTCAAGGGGCAGCAACTCTGTTTCTTGAAATGGAGTTAAACCCGACAGAGACACTGATGGCCCTGCAGAATGCCATTTCCAGACGGCAGAATAATGTCTAGCACAGTAAAGATGCTCGACAAATGTGTGCCCCCTTCCCCTAGAATCTGCCAGTTAAGTGAGGTGCACAGATAAGTGGGTCCTAATGACAGTGTAGGCTGGCAAATGCCATGCAAAACACAGATATGAGTGTTTTCACTACTACCTTTTAGGGCTTGATTCAGGAAAACACTGACTGTCGTGAAACTCAGAAAACATGCAGTTCTCACACTTAACAGAAAGTGGAGGAACCCTGAAGTTTGCTCTTTTGTTCAGTACCTGCCCAGGGCAGCTCTGTGAAGGTACCTTTGGGTGTACTGCTCTGTGATCCATTTACTAACCTCACTTCCGCGCTCCTTTGAAAAGCGAGCTATGTCTAAAAGCTAAGAACAGCAGAGGAACAGCCCGGTGAAATCTCTCCACACCCAGAGCTGCTCCACCGGTTCACTGACTAAGTGACCTTGCACACATTCTTAAATTCTGCATCTCATTATGGCATCTTTAAAAGGAGTGTAACATCCGTTCTTATCACGTAGAGGACTTGTGAGGACTAACTGCGAGTTTGTTGGATGAAACTCATCACAATATTGCCTGGCACTGGATCAGCACTTGTTACTGTTGCCTTTGTAGTTTTTTCTGTGGTTATTATTTCCCAGGTGCCATTGCTTCAGAAACTATTTGGGACTTTCGTGTATGTTTGCTTGCTTGCTTACCCCCGCCCCATGTTATTCAGTATTACTTCTGAGCGGGTTAAAAACTCATTTCTCCCTGCATTTAAAAACGATTTCTTTGGGGCGCCTGGGTAGCTCAGTCAGTTGAGTGTCTGATGCTTAGTTTAGACTCAGGTCATGATCTTAGGGTCATGGGATCGAGCCCCACAACGGCCCATGCTCAGCACAGAATCCGCTTGGGATTCTCTCCCTTTACCCCTCCCCCTGCTTGTGCTCTCTCCCTCTCTCTCAAATGAATAAATTTAAAATTAAATAAAATCTATTTCTTTTAAATTATTTTTTAGAGTAGTTTTAGATTCACAGCAAAATCGAGCAGAAAGTAAGGAGATTTCCAGTGTAGCTGCTGCCCCCCCAGTTCGTGCAGTCTCCTCCACTGTCGAGTTTCCACTCCAGAATGGTTGGTTTGTTAGAATCGATGAGCTTACAGGAATACATCATTATCACCCCAAAATCCATAGTTTACATTAGGGCTCGCTCTGCTGTTGTACACTCTGTGGGTTTTGACGAATGTGTAATGACATGCATCTACCTTTACAGTATCGTTGCAGAGTAGTTTCACTGTACTAAAAATCCCGAATTTTTCATAGGATGTATTCTTCAGTTCCTCAAAAACCCAAAGATGAGTTGACCAAAAATATGACTTCAAGAAAATTGTATGAAAGAAAAAAATTACTCTTAGAAGTTTTACTCTGAGACCACACTTGAAATTCAATGGTAAACTTGGTAACATTTGTCTGTGCTGACTGGGTGATAAATATACTTGAAATAGATGGAATGTCTTATGAGTAAAGGAAGCAGTTTGAAGTATTGTCATTGTGAATATAGTAAACTGCTGAAGATAAATTTTTAGTGTATTTGGAGTCTTGGCATGAAAGCTTTTATCATCACAGTGCTGCCGTTTTTTTTCTTTCTTTAATTTGGTTTATTTTAATAAGCTCTTCGAGCACTTTGTGCAAGCTTGAGCAAAGATATGCATGAGTATATTTCTGCCAAACCACACTAATGAATTATTTATTTAGAAATCTGTCTATATTTGTAGCTATTGGTAACAGCAGTTTTAGAGAAATGAAAATCTTTAAATCCTATATCTGACTTTTCTGAGGTGAAATGTGATATGAATTAAAAATAGAAGGGAATAGATATTTGCAGTGTGTATCTCTGATAGGAGATTACTATCTAGAATGCCATACATAGAGAATACAAAGCAAAGAGAAGTTGAGAGCCGTCCTATAGAAAATGGGCAAGGTTTTGTTAAAAAGCAAAGAAAACACAGATGACCTATTAACATATGAAAAGATGATTAAAATAATTAGTAGCCAATGAATTGCAAATTAAACTGCAATAAAGCACCATTTTACCTTCACCAAAATGACAGAAATTAAGAAGTCTAGTCAATTCCAAGTGTTAGAGAGGATACAGGAGGACTGGAATTCTCTGCTGGAACAACTGCTTTGGAAAACAGATTAACATTATTTTGTTAAATTGAAAATATAATCCAACAAGTCACTTGTTAGGTGCATACCTTAGGAAAACTTTTATACACGTACACAGGAAATATGTATAAGGATGTTTGTGCCAGTACTGTTAATAAAATCCTCAGATAACCCAATGTCTGGCAGTAGGGGGGCTATCTACATGGTTATATTCATACAGTGAACACAGTAGTGAGGATTAATAAATCAATGCTACAGACATCAACATGTGTGAGCTGCCAAGAAGAAGCCAGTCGTAGATTCCATATTCATAATCTCTATATTATTTATGGGTACATATGTACCTGATAACACTATAAAGAAAATTAGGGGACTATTTACCCTAAATTCAGGAGAGTTACCTATGGGAGGGAGTGGTTATGAAGCACATGCCATTACCAAGAAGGGCATCCAGAAGAATTCTTAATTACTGTTGGTGTTCTTTGTTTGCCTCAGGTGTGTGTGTGTATATATAATATATAGTCATTTTCTTTTAACTCTACAGGGATTTTATACGATTTCTTGAATATGTAATATTTCCACCCCCCAACACACACTGGTTTTTATCCGCTAAAAAAAAGGCAGAGCATTGTCCTAGATTGGCTGTATGGTCATTGAAAATAGAAGCAGGAAGGAAATAACAATATTCTTTAAAATGCCATCATATTACTTTAATTTTTTTTCTTTGACAGATGAGATTGAATTATATACAAGTAAACAAAATTGGAAAAAAAATGACAAACTAATTTTGTGACCTTGTCAGCCATATTGCATCCTTACCACTATTAATTGAGCACTTAATCTATTTCAGGCACTCTCTTCACTTTTGCTGTTCTTCACAGCAGCACTGGGGGGTAGGTAATAATGTGCCCACATCTACCGAGAAGCGCATCTACCGTGAATCAGAGAGGTTGAGCACTTTGCCCCGTCTAAAGGCTGGAAAGTGGCAGTCTTCCTGAAACGCAGATTCAGCTCCTCAGGCCAGGTTCTGCTCTCTCCACAATGACCTGCTACCTCCCTAGGGTTAGCATTTTCCCTGTGAGGAGTCTGCATGGGAGAAAAATAGATTCTTAGTCCAAGTCTAGTGGACTAATGATGTCCTTGTTGGACTTCCATCCACCTTTTCTGTGATGTAATTTTCCACAAGAATTAGGAGCTCATATGTTCATGAGACTAGGACACTGTCCACTGCCAGCATGATGCTGTGCTTTACTGAAAAACAGTAGCTTCAGGAGGGCTAATCAGTATGAAGGCACATGTATTTCACAGAGTGTGTCAGAGCACGGGTCACATCAATTATGTGTTTTGTAATGACCAGATTTTCATATTGGAACATACTGGAATAATTGGCTTCAGTGAAAAGTGCTAGGGAGAGTTCATCAGAAAATTAATTGAACTGGGAAGGCAGAAAGATCCGTTCATTTCCAGAAATGATATTTGAAATCCAAAAACATGCTGTTCATTCATTTTCTCCATCCGTGATTTATTCTCACTGCAGCACATTAATCTCTCTGCTGTTTGGCAAAATTTGTACTTGATTTCGTCTTTCTTCCTGAGAGAGAGGGCACTGTAGCAGAGCTCCTTGGGACTGGGATCTGATTCTCTAGAAGGTCTGGCATGACCAGGGTCTCAGCAAAGACAGGGACAGAATTGGTCTCAATGGGCAGACAGGCCTTGGAGCTGGGGCAGCTGGAAACAAAGATCTCAGATTGGAGTAAGTTATTCCTCTGCTTAAGAAATGCAAGGCACCATCTTACCTTGCAGCTTTAGTTCCCAAATCTGGCTGATGATACAAATTGCCTGGGAAGCTAGCAAATGTTTCAAACAAACAGAGGACCCTTGACTCTACCCTAAATTTATGAAATAAGAATATCACAAGGCAGGGCCAGAGATTCCATGTATACAGAGCACCTTAAAAAATTCGGTTAAGTTTGGGAACTCTTAGCTCATATAGTGTAAAGCCCTAAACTCTTGGACAAGACGTTCAGGGACCTTTGCAAAGTGACCTCAATGTGTCTATTCCCCCCGCCCACCAATTACTGACAGAAGAAAAATTACTCTATCCTTCCAACACAGGGCCATAGAATTTTGCTTTCAATCCTTCAGAAAACACTTATGAAGCACCTACTGTATGCCAGAGCTGACAGATACACTGGCATGTATGTTACTCTATCATTGTATGCTCTCAGCTGAGTTCAGGAACTGGGGGACAGACTTCTAAAATAAGTAACACCGTAACCTGCCTTATGCTAAATGACAGTTGAAACTTCTACCAACGTTGGTAAACACAGAGTATGCTGCGCTCTATCTCAGAACAGACCTTGTTCATAGTTTCCAGCATTCTTTCCTCTGTGTCTGGAAGCAGCTTCAGAATCCTTCTCAATGGCCACTATCACAATGCCTGCTTTGGCACATGAGACGAAGCCTGTTCACAGTCTCTGCTGTGAACCACGTTGGAGAAGCCGAGTCCATTGCCCTCTGCCTTCACCGTCTGACATGACTGAACATGTGTTTGGACTCTAGGAAGGGAAGGATCTTCCAGATGTAGCATTTATTTGTGTGAGGGGCCAGTGGCAGTGATGAGTCCCGGGACAGATGCCCAGTCTACACTCCTCCCTGTACTGGAAGGCCTTGGACTTGCTAGATGAGAACACGAATGGTTTTTGACATTCATGCTCTACTCTCTCCTGTCTGCCTTCATCATCCATATGTAACTACTGTAGTAAGTCATAACATCAGAACAAGTTTTCTAAAGTCTCATTAACTTCAGGCTATGCAGCTTTGCAATTAAGTTTTACACATTCAGGAATGAAAAGTTAAGTTGTGATGGGAAGAAAGGAGATGTAGAAAATCTCCCAAGAGAAACATTGCATTCTTGTCACCGAAGGTTAGTTCCAACGGGAAGAGGAGATAGTGAAATGGAGAGCACAGCTAGATTCAGCCGGGAGGGGACTTGAGCAGCACACCCCCACCCCCTCATCGCCACCCCCTTGCCTGCCCAGAGCTAGCTTTCGAATTCATCTTTCAAAAAAAATAGGAAAATAGAGAGTGTGTGCATGTGTGTGTGAATAATCTGTATATCATGAGCTTGTTTTAAATTATATAAATAATCCACAGGAGCCTCTTAAATGTCGTGTGGACCAGGCCTTTATATCCTTGGTTTCTGACCCAGAACCTGGCACATTAGGGAAGGTTTTCAATAAATGGCAGTTGTCATCATATTACACTCCACTTCTCTGTGGGCAATTTACCTGTCAATCTCAAGGATCCGAAACACCATAAGAACTAGCTAACTAGCCAAAACATGTCACTTGGAGTATGAGTTTTCCAAGGTCATAGATTCACCTCAAAAAGATCTCTACAGACTCTCTTGCAAAACCTATTTACCCTTAGTTCTAACAAGCCTCTCCTATTGGGGGTTTTGTTTGTGTGTTGTTATTGTTGTTTACTGATTGTAGATTACAAGTAGAATAATGTGAGGTAAAAATTAACCTAATGGAGAGAGAAGAAACTAGTAAGACTCAAAAAGATACTTACCCAGTGATCATAGAGTACCTACTCTGTGTCTAGGGCTTGCTAACTGAGACAGCATCGTACACTCAAGAAGCACAAAGTCTAGTGGGGTGGGAGGTGTTATGAATTATTGTGGTGTTATGAATATCTGTCCAGGATGCCGTACTGTCACGTGATAAGTGATCACTTCTAGTCAGAGAATTAGAGAAGAAAGGGCAAGACAGTTTTCCTAAAACCTAAGATGCTTCAAGTATCCTTTGAAAGATTGGTAAGTGTTTATGAGGAAACCAGGGTTAGGGAAAGAGGTACTAGTTTTCCAAACAGAAGGACCGACATGGGCAAAAGCAAGAAGATGTGGAAAGGCCCAGTGTTGTCAGGCATCTACCGTAGAAGTCCCAGTTCAGCGTGACTGGAGCTTAGGTTGCGAGGGGTGAGGAAGAGGCGAGGGAAGGGTAGAGGGTGATAGGCCAGCCCACAGAGGTATTTACCTATACACCATGCTGACTCTGGATCTAAGACTGTAGTCCAGGGAGAGAGATAGCAACTTCTGTGGTTTTGCCTGGTGGGGAAGTGGGGCTGGGGGCGGGGCTCTGTTTGATTTGTTTTTTGGGTTTTTTTTGCTTTTTTCACTCAAACTTTAATGGTGTTTATTTTTCTATCACATTAACTTTTAAAAAATTTTTTTTATTACATTATGTTAGTCACCATACAGTACATCCCTGGTTTTTTATGTAAAGTTCGATGATTCATTAGTTGCGTATAGCACCCAGTGCACCATGCAATGCGTGCCCTCCTTACTACCCATCACCAGCCTATCCCATTCCCTCACCCCCCTCCCCTCTGAAGCCCGCAGTTTGTTTCTCAGAGTCCATAGTCTCCCATGCTTCATTCCCCCTTCTGATTACCCCCCTTTCTTTATCCCTTTCTTCTCCTACCGATCTTCCTAGTTCTTATGTTCCATAGATGAGAGAAACCATCTGATAATTGTCTTTCTCTGCTTGACTTATTTCACTTAGCATTATCTCCTCCAGTGCTTTGTTTTTTAAACCAGCAAGTTGAAGTGGTCAGATTTGGTTTTAGAAAAACTACTCTTGCTGAGTGCAGAGGAAGGACTTGGGAATGTTGAGACTGGAAATAGGGAAACGAGTTAGGCTGTGGCAATAATAATCTAGAAATCATGAGGCCTTAAACTAAGGTAAGAACAGTGAAGCTGGAGAAGATGGGGCAGATACAAACCAGTCCAGGATGTTAACACAACAGGATTGAAATGTGTGGTAGACTGAAAGCACAAGCAAACAGCTCTGTACACCTCAGTAGCCTTAAAAACATCCCAGTACCATAAATGACAGGTTGAATGAAAATCATGAGTCATCAGAAGAGTTGAAGTTATGTTTAGTGTATTTTGTTTGCTGAAGTAGGGAAGTATAACACGTATTTTAGAAAGAGTTCTGCTAGTTCATTAATGTTTAACATTGAATTTCATAGTGATTCTAATAAATGACCTTTAATATATATAAGTACCTAACATTTTGGGGGGCAACCAGTATTTGAGGATCTCTGTAGGTGTATTGCCTATTTAAATTTAAGAATTACCCTGTTGGGAAAGTACTCTTGAATCCTAATGCAGATGAACAATCTAAAGCTCAGACAGAGGACATAAATTTTTGGGAGTTTTGCAGCTGGAAGCATTAGGATCATTTTTATTTCAAAGCCCAGGCCTTTTCTAACATGCTGTCACTAGCCACATCTTATTCAATGAGCAGTCATATTCTGATTAAAATGAGAAGCTATTACATATCATACAAACTCAAATAGGTACTTGGAGTTTGCGATCCCATCTTTCACTTTAAGATGATGCTCAGGATTTTCTGAGCAGTTTTTCATAGGACTAAGTAGAAGGTGATAACTTCTCTGGAAGAACAGCCAAAGAAAACAGACAGCACATGTGCGGAGCTGAGAAAATTATTGCAATAACAGTTGATCTAATTTTTTTTCCTTCTCAGAAATGCAGAATTGAACATGCACCATCTTGCCCATGCAAAACACATATCCTCTGAAATAATTTTGAGATGTAAATTAATTCCCCTCCATGGAGCAAATATCAAATCATTGCAGACAAGCCAGTCCTCCAGACTCAAATAAGGAGCATCCAACCGTGGCTCCAGCCTCTCTCAAGCCCTGGACTAACTTTGTGAGGCTAGTAAGCCATTTAATTGTTCTGCACCTCAGTCTTTTCCACGTAAAAAGAAAATGATAATACTTGCTTTTTTCAGGAAGTTAAAAAGATAAGCATAAGAAATATCAGTGCTTTTAAAGGTCAAATATTCTGTACAAGTGCAGCATTTATTTTTATTCTATCAGTCTCCTGGAAAGAAGTGGAAAATTTCATCTTACTCCCTTTATTGTCTTCAGGAAACATTCAGCGGCACATACCGTGTGCTGGTGGAAGGGAGGTATGTTTTCCTCTCACAGAGAGCTCATGATCTTGCTACCCAATCAATATGTAACATGTCTCTAATGCTCTTGTTTATGGTACCTAATTTAATCTCTATTTTATCTTTTGAGGTAGGGATTTCCATCCACATTTTATAGATGTGACTGTGGAGCCTAGAAAGTAACCGAATGTGACCCCAGGTATTCTGACTTCTCTAATTCAGCTGTCTTTCCATCATCACAGAATTGCTTCACTATCTCAATGGAGAAAACAGGTATATTCATAATGAGCTTCGATAAAAATCTGATTAGTACAAATTAAGAGCTATGGGAGTTCAGAGGGGAGAACAGTTAATTTCAGATAAGGTCCATTCTCAGAGTTATTCCAGAAAAAGAAACATTTGAAATGAACTTAAGAAACTAACCAGAACAGAAAAGGAGGAAAGGCCATTCGAGGTAGCAGAGGAAACATGAACAGAAATATGGAGCTGGTCAAGTAAATGGTTAGTTTGGGAACAATGAACGTAGTAGGATGGAAACATGGAAGCCATAAACTAAAGATTTTTTAAAGGAAGGTTGGATCCAGATGTAAAGGATCTTGAATGTCATGCTAAATAATTTGGGGCTGACTCTAAACAGTGAGGAGTTTGAGCAGAGGAGTCATGTTATCATATTGGTGATTTAGATGTTACCTTAATGCAGTGGGGAAGATAGGTTACAGGTGTCTGAGATCAGAGGTTGGGAAACCAATGGGGACTATTATAGTAACATTAGCAAACATTTAAAAGAAACTGGATTAAGGTGGGGCAATGGGGATGAGTGAGAGTGAGGCAACATTTTTAATTAGATTCAACACTAGTAGAATGTTAGATTTGAAGGAAAAGGAGATATCAATGAGCCTGAGGTTTCTGGGTTGGGCCACTGGATAAATGGTGGTGCCATTGACTAGGAAAGAAAATACAGGAGGAGAAACTGGTGTAATGGAAGGAAAATTATCTTTTATTATGTTGACTTTAGGGGAGAGATGGAGGAAAAGGGGACATCTCCCACTCATATCAGACCTTCAAAGACAATTTTGGTGATTGATATGGTAACCCAAGAGCCATAGTCACACTTCCTTTAAATCTTGTTACTATTATGCATATCTTATTGACTTTGTTTTATAGTTTAAGCTAATTTTAGAGTTAAGAGAGTTGCTGCTAGACTTTTGTGTATCAGATCATGTTCCTGTCAATATACAAAACGAAGGGATAAATGTGTTCTAAGAGTTTTGTAAAATTTCTAAATAGATGCAAATTTTTTTCTGCCTGAAAAGCATCTTGATATATTCTCTTTTATATATATATATATATTCTTTATAATGTGCATATTATAGCATTATCTCTACCTCATCAGGGGCATGGCTGAGATTAAGGGCCAGCAAACTGATAATGACAGACTTTTTTCGCTTTTTGGAACTTCTGTTATTCATTTTTTGTTCATTAGGTTCTCCTATAAAATGTTCTCAACGGCATTTTACGTGTTGATGGGCACTTGCATTTTAGTTAGTGTCTCCAAGAGGCATGGGGATCAGATAAAGACTGGAAATACATGAAAAATTCAGCTGGCTGCATCTGTAATAGCACTTGCTAGTTCCCTGCAAAGAAACATGGTGTAGAGAAGAGCCCCAGCAAATCGGACTGAATAGTTCAACTTAATATAGTCACAGAGCCACCTGTGCAGTAACATCAATTAAAATGCATTTTTTAGCCATAAATTTAGTTCCTTAGATGGATTCTTAAAGGTGAGAAAGAAATGAGGAAGAGACCCAGTTCCTCTCACTCAGTGCCTGGAACATAGTAGGTTATCAACCTTTGTCCTCAGTTCCCTCATCTGAAAAATGTGAACAATGATTGTGCTTACCCAGTAGGATTTTGAAATGGTAAGAGAAAGGTACATAGAACACCCAATACAGTGTCTAGCGCAAAATCACTTAATGCTTTCATTATAGTTGAAAACCAACTGCAACAATGCTTTACTTCTTTTAGTACACCAGAGCTGGAAGGAAACTCCCCACACTGCCATTTACATCTGAGAAATCAAAGGACCTAGAGAAAAGTGATTGCTTCCATAAAT
This sequence comes from Ailuropoda melanoleuca, assembly GCF_002007445.2. Taxonomy (NCBI): domain Eukaryota; kingdom Metazoa; phylum Chordata; class Mammalia; order Carnivora; family Ursidae; genus Ailuropoda; species Ailuropoda melanoleuca. Next base: position 46,125,680 of record NC_048225.1, read on the forward strand.
GATTAGATTTATTGCTTCCCAAGTTTTCTTGCTCTGAGATAATTCAAATATATTAAGTAACTTATATGAGAATGTCTGTAGTCAAGAATGAGCCCTTAGCCAATAAACCTCAATAAAAGAATACTCCTAAATACGTGAATAGCTTGAAAAGCTGAGAAAATTAATACCATCACTATATAAAAGCATTATGAATTTCATTAGTTACTACAGTTCAGGAATCAGCAGATCTGTCTTTTAATTTACATGCAGCCAAGCTGTATGGAGCCCACCTAATTTATTTCCTGAAATCCGGCCTATCTTTAAAGTAGGAACAAGTTGTGAAAAATCACAATGGGAGCCTACATGCTTTCACTGAGAAACTTCATACAAACCTTCTGGGTCCAAGTATTGCAGCTCTCCCAAGAATGGACATCCAACAACTCCCTTGGTAGCAGTTCAAGAGTTAGAAGCAAATTGAGGCCATCTCTTCAGGTGACCTCATCCAACTTATAAACCCTCATCCAACTTATAAACCCTCCCCTAAGTATCCTATACAAATGGTTTCTCTTTAACAACCCTATTCTGAGGGAGTTTCCCCTGTATCTAATACAAACATTGATTGCTTCAGGGCACCTGGGTGGTTCAGTCAGAAAAACATCTGCCTTCACCTCAGGTCATGATCTTGGAGTCCTGGGATCAATCCCCACATCGGGCTCCCTGTTCAGCAGGGAGTCTGCTTCTCCCTCTCCCTCTGCCGCTCCCCCCTGTCCTGCTATCTCTTGCACGTACACTCTCTTTCTCTTTCTCTCTCTCAAATAAATAAAATCTTTAAAAAATATATATAGGGGGCACCTGGGTGGCACAGCGGTTAAGCGTCTGCCTTCGGCTCAGGGCGTGATCCCGGTGTTACGGGATCGAGCCCCACATCAGGCTCCTCTGCTATGAGCCTGCTTCTTCCTCTCCCACTCCCCCTGCTTGTGTTCCCTCTCTAGCTGGCTGTCTCTATCTCTGTCGAATAAATAAATAAAATCTTTAAAAAAAAATAAAAAATATATGTAAACCTTGGTTGCTTCAATCAAAGACAATATTACGTCTAATTTTACACTCTTTGGACCAATAGAATGTTCTTTAGGCCTTTGTTAGCCTAAAATGATCATGCATTTGAAACATCTATGTAAATTATAGAGTGCTATATAAAATTGCTTATTTGAAGACTGTTTTAACCAAGCTGAGACAGGCTATGATGCTGTAAAAAACAATTCTTTAATTGACTTAACAGAAATTTGTTTCTCACCCACAGTATGTATCAAATGGGGCAGGAGGCAGAGTTCTGCTCCATGTCGCCACTCAGTACCCAGTATGATAGAATTGCCACAATCTTGTCGCTGCACCACAGGGAATAAGTTCTGTGATACTCATGACAGGAGAAGAGAGAGGGTTGCACACGGACACATTCACTCATAGCCCATTGACCAGACCAAGCCACAGTGCCTTGCCTAACTCCAAGGGTCCAAGGAAAGTGGAGGAACACATGAATATTTGGTAAGCCATAAATGTCTCTTTCATACTGTTTTGTCTAGACTAAGGGAAGCAAAGAGTCTTAAAATTTTAACTCCCCTTTTTAGCCCTTTAATTACTGACATGTTTATCTGGGTTTACTTTATAGCCTATTTTTTAGCCTATTTTTTAAGTAGTCTTTTTTTGATGGAAAGTATCTAATTTTTTCCAATGTCCTTAACTCTTACTACCCCCCAAGCTTTATTGAGACAAATCAAGACTGAAATATAATATTGTTAAGTCTAAGATGTACAACATGACGATTTGGTGCATAATACACTGCAAAATGATTGTCACCATAAGGTTAGTTAACACATAATTACCTTTGTGTGTGTGTGTGTGATGAGAACTTTTAAGGTCTACTCTCTTAGCGACTTTCAAGTATACAACACAGTATTATTACATTTAATCACTCTACTGTACATTAAATCCCCAGAATGTATTCAGCTTATAACTGGAACTTTTCCCCTTTGACCACTTTCACCCATTTTTCTCACCCTGCCACTGACAACCACTAATCTACTCTTCCTTTGAGTTCACATATAAGGGAACAAAATCTATGTGATTTTACATAAGAGTCCACCAGTAAGTGAGATCATATAGCATTTGTCTGACTTATTTCACTTAGCATAATACCCTCAAGTCTCATCTATGGTTAAAAATGGCATAGGGGCGCCTGGGTGGCACAGCGGTTAAGCGTCTGCCTTTGGCTCAGGGCGTGATCCCGGCGTTCTGGGATCGAGCCCCACATCAGGCTCCTCCGCTATGAGCCTGCTTCTTCCTCTCCCACTCCCCCTGCCTTGTGTTCCCTCTCTCGCTGGCTGTCTCTATCTCTGTCAAATAAATAAATAAAATCTTTAAAAAAAAAATGGCATAATTCCCTCCTTTTTAATGGCTGAGTAATACATCTTCTCTATCTGTTCATCCATGGATGGACACTTACTTTTTTCTACATGGTGGCCGTTGTAATTAATGCTGCAATGAACATGGGGATGCAGATATTTCTTCTAGATAATGATTTCATCTCCTTCAGGTAAAAATCCAGAAGTGGGATTCCTGGATCATACAGGAAAGGAGTCTTAACAAGGACTTTCAATGCCACATGTTGGAGAGGGGTTATTTCTTGCTGTTTTCCTGTCAGATGACAACGCTATTTTATTGTTACTTTTCTAAGTAATGGGGACATTATAACCTAAGAATGTTCTATTTTTATCCTTATATCTAGGCAATTTTATGTTTGTGCTTTTACAAATTCTAACTTCATACCAGTATTGGATTTCCACCTGATTTTTATGGATCATTTCTCTCTGTTAACTACCAATTCTAGTTTCACTATCTCCTATTAAAAGTAGCAAATTTAATGTAGCAAATGAGAGACTATTGGAGCTTAAAATGGCTGCTTACAGCCAGGCAGTAAAAAATATTTTTTTCCCCAAAAAAACTCACAGCAGCAGATTTTTGAAAAACCCAAAGCATGATAGTAATAGCAACTACATTCTGGAATGGCTGCTTTGTGCCAGGCCCCTCACAGAGATCATCTCATGTCATCTTCCCAACTCCTCTACTGAATAGGTATAATTGTTCATAGCCACGTAGGTAGAAGTAGAGGAGCCAGGATCTGAAATCAGACTGATCTTCTTCTAAAGCATCATTTACTAAAGACAAAATAGCTCCTATCGGCATTGCCTTGTTATGTGTCAGTACTCACAACCCTGGTGTGAGTTCATGATTACAGTACTGACCTTGGGTTCCAGAAGCATTGCAACACAATGGTTAAGAACACCAGCTTTGGAGCTTGGGTGCCTGAGTTTGTGGGTTTGAGTCCCAGCTCTGCAATTTCCTACCTGTGAGAGTCTAGGCAAGTTGCTTTTTAGCCTCCCTGTGCCTCAGTTTCCTTCTCTAAAAAATGTAAATGAAAATTGTATCTGCCTCATGGAGCTGCAGTGCTGATTAAGTAGTTACTCCAAGTAAGGCACTTAAAACAGTATGTAGAATTCAATAAATATTGGCTATTAATTCTGAATTTTGACCACGTGCCTTGAGGATATAGATGAAAGGAAGGAAGGAAAGAATATTTTTAAAGAACCTAATATGCTGATATTATATGGGCACAATTATTTAATTTAATCTTCACAAGAACCCTATTTAGGGGGATGTCCTCATTGCATAGAGGAGCAAAACCTGAGGCACAGAGAAGTAAAATAATTTAGCCCAGTCACCCAGCTGGTAAATGGCAAAACCAGGAGTCCATCCCAGTCCAATTATGCTGCTGCAGGAAGAAAATACTGAGATATATTTACTGTTCTGTTTTTAATACAACATGAAAAGCTCTCCCCTAAGTTGGCAAGCATAATGGGCACAGAATTAAGTTTAATCAACACAAATACCAAGAGTCTGGCAAAGCCCTTTTTTCTGGCTCCTGGCCCTGCTGTGTCCCTGACCCAAGCAATCTTGGCTGAAGCTGAAGGGTTCGTATCCACCCAGGCTCCCCAGCTGTCCAGGAGTAACTTCTTGGATCTGCTCTTCCGCCTATGCTGAGCACTTGACACAATGTCATGACCTCTGTCAAGCTCTTATTTCTTGAAGAGCCCTCTCTGGTTTCACTAGGCTTTTGGTCTTATTTACCTGTTTTGTTTTTTGTTTTTAGAGAGGAAGAGCGTGTGAGAGCACGTGGGGAGTGGAGGGAGGGGCAGAGGGAGAGAGAGAAAGAGAGAATCTTAAGCAGGTTCCACACCCAGCAGAGCCCATCAAGGGACTTGATCTCATGACCCTGAGATCATGACCTGAGCCAAAATCAAGAGTTGGACACTTAACTGCCTGAGCCACCCATGTGCCCCAACCTGTTTCTTTCTTTACCCCTTATTTTCACATTTCTTCTCTATCTTCTCTTCTCTCCTCAGGCACTGCCAAGGCTTCCAAAGCCTCTCCTCCATGGTCTATAACTATATCATGGGCATGAGATACCTTATTGTCTTGAATTCTCAAGCTTTGAATGTTGACTTTCTATTTTTTTTTTTTAAGATTTATTTATTTGAGAGAAAGAGAATGCATGCAAGTTGGGGGAGGGGCAGAGGGAGAGAGTCTTTAAGCACACTTCCCACAGAGCACAGAGTCCCACGCGGGGCTCCACCTCATGACCCATGAGATCATGACCCGAGTTGAAACCAAAAGTAGGAGGCTTAACTGGCTGAGCCACCCAGGCACCCGAGTTTTCTGGTTTTTTTCTAGTTTGATTTGATAGCAGTATTCAAAGGTTCAGAATTTTTAAAACATAGCAAGTAGTCACTACTTAGAAATTCTCTTTGGGGTGGAGGTGTCACTGTTTTCATTCGTAAAATTCACTGAAAAAATACTGTCCAAGTAATGTTTTCAATCAGAAGAATACCCAAATGTCATTCGTGTGTTCTTATTTCAGTCCAACTTGTATTTCTTTGGCCTTGAGTCTCAGCTCCATGTCACAAGAGACCATTGATGAATACATAAATAAAAGCTAGTTCATAGTAAACCATAGGGCAGCAACAATATACCCGGCTGGGATGTAGAGAGAGAGAAATCACGAACAGTACAAGGACGTGGCTGCATGTAGGTACCTTCATATACCTCAGCAGGCTAAAACCAGAAGAAAGGATTTTGAGTTTCCTTTGGTACCTGTTGGTACTTTCCCTGGGCTTGGTCATGGGTTGTTAGTTACACCTAGATCACTGCCTCCAACTTGTTAGGAAACCAGTCTTAAGCTGTACTACTATAAAAACATGTTTCAACATTTTTATCATCTTTTAAAATTCTTGCTTTCTTCTTTACTACTACTGTTGTCATCATAGTGGTAGAAGAAGAAGAATCTATTTCCATATAATATAAAATGGTTATCAAGCACCTTCACAATAATGCTACCATTTTATCTCCAAACTCTGCTTAGATGGTTTGGCTAGAGAGTAGTATCTTCACTTTACAAATGAAAACTTTGAAACAGGTACATATGTGCTTATTATGTCAGTCCTGAAAAGTGGAGGAGCCCCTTCACTATAAACTACTTAAAGGTAAGAATCATGTCTTATTCACATTTATCTTACTTCTTATAACTCCCAGTTCTAAGCCTAGCACCTCTTGTTGATTGAATAAGAGAATAAATTGTTGTAATTTGATGTTTATCTGAGTTACTAATTTGTTTAAAGATTTATTTTATTATTATTGTAATTTTCTTTGAGAGAGAGAGAGCACAAGCAGTAGGGGCAGAGGGAGAGAGACTCTCAAGCAGACTCCAAACTGAAAGCAGAGCCTGACATCGTGGGGCTTGATCCTATGACCCCGAGACCAAAACCTGAGCCAAAACCAAGAGTCAGATGCCCAACTGACTATGCTACCCACGTGCCCCCGAATTACTAATTTTGATACTATTTCCTGCCTTCCATGCCTCCTTTCTCAAACTTTCTACTCTCCATCAGTGTTTGTCTAAGATAAGGCACATCGTCTGCAATGACTCGGATTAGGGACTGCCTCATCCTGCAATTTCCACACAGGACAGTCCTCAAAAATCCTCTATCTTTATAGTTTCATTTCTATGAAACCTCGAACCTCTGCTTCCATTTGCAACTGAGATGTCTCTATTTTATATAACATTCTGTTGTTCATCACAGAAGCCTCATTTCACTGTGTGCATTATTCCAGTTTGATAGCTCCTTTTCAGCTGAGTAACCTTCCAGTATGTAACCTGATATTTGGTTAACTTCAGTAACTCTTTGCATTCTCAGAGTTACTATTTAGGCCTTAAGGTATTCATTTAGAATTAAGATTCTTGGGGTTAAATTTATTAGGCATAGAGTGATCCTTCTCTTATGCTAGCAGTACCGTTAGATGGAATTAGGTTATCAACCTGTTTACTGTGGAACGTATATCATAAAACACATTTATTCTGAAAGCAGTGCAAATTCAGTTCTGTAATTAGGCATCTATTCATAGGTTCATTAATACAATAAATGTTTATCATCATTACAGCGTGCTTAGCACTGTCTTAGGTACCAGGAATTTAAAAATGAGTAAGGTAGTCTTTTCCATCATAGACCCTTACTTACTCACTGTGATTCTAACCCATCTCCTAACACCTAGACAAGTGACTCAGAGTTCAGAAGTTCGTGATAAGAAACAGAGAACTAGTTCATTTCATGTTGTGTTTCTCAGAGGAACATACAGATGGCTTGATGCCTTCACAAGTATTCCAGAAATTTAATAACAAACAGAAAAATAAGCCTGACTTTTTATTGAAAAAACTTCCTAGCACTAAGACTCAATTGTAAAAAAAAATAATAAAATGCAGGTTTTTTTTTTATCAAAGACATCTGACCAGTCAGCCAGAATTGTTATTCTTGAACTAGATTAAGAAGTAGATGTGAAATGTGAAATCATCTGAGACACCCCAGACACATTTCTGTTGACTTTTGATTTGAAACTCATCTACTTTCCTTTAGTATATAAAGTGTTCAGTTATTCTGTTATTAATTTAAAAATTCAGTTGAACACTTATTACATGATAGGTATTTTGCTAGGGGCTGCAAGAAGATAGTCAAAGATACATAGTTTTTGTTCTCAAGAAACTTGCTATTCACAGGAAGAGACAAGACTTGTCTTTAAAACGCTACCATAAACCACATCAGTTGGCTCATTTAGGCTTATTTTTAACCCAAAAAGAGAGCCATGAGATATCAAGGCTGCAAGTTACCTTAGAGATAAACCACTCTGAAGTAGTTTACTGTAGGACAAAGAAGGGGAGGGTCAAAAAGGTTGAAGGATTAATGTCGCGCCCCAGAGAATAACAGGCAGAGGTGGATCTAAAATCCATTTCTAAGATTTGTAGTTGCTGTTCTTCCCTGTGCTGTACATGACTGCCACTGCTAAAGGAGTCAACTCAAAGTAGGTGAATGGCATTGCCCAAATCTGCCCTTGCCGGAAGGCAGACTTTGTTAATGTGTGTGTGAGTGTGTGAATGTGAGTATGTGCAGAAGGGCAGTGCAGGGCAAGCTAGTCCTCTCTGAGACAGATCTGCTCTGTCTGACATGGTTAAATGTTAAAGAGGCAATTTCTGACTTCCAAACTTTGAATGCTTAGCAAAGGACATTTCTTGTTGTATGCCAAATAGTCTCAACAAATGGTGGTTGAACAAAATCAAGTACTTCATCCTTATTTAATTAGTGTGGCTTGCTAAAATTAAATGAAGCTCTTAGATGAGAGATCATGCAAATTAGCTTCTGCACTATTTTCTAATCCAACTGCATTGGAGTAGAAAGAGCAAGAGCTTTGGAGCTAGACCTTCCCTGAATTGGTATCATGCTTGCCATGCATTAGCTGTGAGAATTACATAAGTCCTTTTGCCTTTTTGAACCTTAGCTTCTTCTTCTGTTAAATGGAAATAATAAGGATTTCTTTGGCTAGATTGTTATACTGTGTAGCAACTATTTTTTAAGATTTATTTATTTACTTTTTGAGGGAGCAGTGCACAGAGGGGGAGGGAGAGAGAATCTCAAGCTGACTCCATGCTGAGTGGAGAGCTCAACATGGGGCCCCCAACACAGGCCCAATCTCACAACCCTGATATCATGACCTGAGCCAAAACCAAGAGTCAGACATGCAACCCACAGAGCCACCCAGGCCTCCCAGTGTGTAGCAGTTATGATAGTTCATCTCTGCGTCAATCTCTGAGCTAGGTGTTTTCCATACATTTCTCTATTGATGCATAATGTAAGTAAGGCATATAGTAGAGTGCTTGGCACTGAACAAGAGCGGTACTCTACCTTATTACTACTTACCTTATCTTCTCTTACAGAATTGTCATTATTCCTACATTTTCTTTGAAAATCAGAATCTTATTTATTAAAGCCTAAAGCAGATTTACAAACCCAACAAATGCAACCAATCCATTGACTGTTGCTGGGAGTGGGCACGTAACTATGAAGCCAGCCTGTGATTTCACTGATAAGCCTTGGATATCCCTTCCTTTCCCGTGAGAACCTCGGGTAGTGTCTTCGTTTTAATCCATTATTGCATTCCCAGCACCAAGCACTGTACCTGGGAGCTGGTGGGCATTTGGAAAATATACACAAATGTGAACTGAAAGCTTTCTCCTTTGACTATCTGATCACCATCCTTGGACCTAAAAAGTCCAGGGTCTGCTTGAGTAATATTCTGATTACCTGGGCCTGGCAGCCTTGAAACCAAAGCACAACTGCCAAAGGTGGCAATCCATGTGTTTACCAGGGTAAAGAGTCTAAACTCAGAATACCAAATTCAAGCATCTCAAAATGAGAAGTGAAAGATAATATGGAGCACCTAATATCTAATATTCCCTAAACCCAATTTCATGTATTCTCTTAGGTTTTTATTCGGTGTTAGTAAGCTTAGGTAAGGCAAGGCTGGGATCAATAAAAGGGACTCATTCAAAAGAACAGTATCTGTTTCCTTGAAGAACATCTGATTCTGCATCAAGAGCTCAACATGGGGCCCCCAACACAGGCCCAATCTCACAACCCTGATATCATGACCTGAGCCAAAACCAAGAGTCAGACATGCAACCCACAGAGCCACCCAGGCCTCCCAGTGTGTAGCAGTTATGATAGTTCATCTCTGCGTCAATCTCTGAGCTAGGTGTTTTCCATACATTTCTCTATTGATGCATAATGTAAGTAAGGCATATAGTAGAGTGCTTGGCACTGAACAAGAGCGGTACTCTACCTTATTACTACTTACCTTATCTTCTCTTACAGAATTGTCATTATTCCTACATTTTCTTTGAAAATCAGAATCTTATTTATTAAAGCCTAAAGCAGATTTACAAACCCAACAAATGCAACCAATCCATTGACTGTTGCTGGGAGTGGGCACGTAACTATGAAGCCAGCCTGTGATTTCACTGATAAGCCTTGGATATCCCTTCCTTTCCCGTGAGAACCTCGGGTAGTGTCTTCGTTTTAATCCATTATTGCATTCCCAGCACCAAGCACTGTACCTGGGAGCTGGTGGGCATTTGGAAAATATACACAAATGTGAACTGAAAGCTTTCTCCTTTGACTATCTGATCACCATCCTTGGACCTAAAAAGTCCAGGGTCTGCTTGAGTAATATTCTGATTACCTGGGCCTGGCAGCCTTGAAACCAAAGCACAACTGCCAAAGGTGGCAATCCATGTGTTTACCAGGGTAAAGAGTCTAAACTCAGAATACCAAATTCAAGCATCTCAAAATGAGAAGTGAAAGATAATATGGAGCACCTAATATCTAATATTCCCTAAACCCAATTTCGTGTATTCTCTTAGGTTTTTATTCGGTGTTAGTAAGCTTAGGTAAGGCAAGGCTGGGATCAATAAAAGGGACTCATTCAAAAGAACAGTATCTGTTTCCTTGAAGAACATCTGATTCTGCATCATGGAGTCACTATTTACATGGAGACATATCCTAGATTCAACTTTATGTAGATTCAAAACTTCCACATAGGACTCTCTTTATTTCCATCTAAATTAGGGACAAGTTTTGCTGGAGGAAAAACAAAAAGTTTCCCCTCTAGAATCATACTTTNGAAGAAGCAGGCTCATAGCGGAGGAGCCTGATGTGGGGCTCGATCCCAGAACGCCGGGATCACGCCCTGAGCCAAAGGCAGACGCCCAACCGCTGTGCCACCCAGGCGCCCCCCACATAGGACACTTTTTATTTCCATCTAAATTAGGGACAAGTTTTGCTGGAGGAAAAACAAAAAGTTTCCTCTCTAGAATCATACTTTTTTTTTTTTACCTGTGATGACAAAGCTAGTCAATATTTGATAAATGAACATGTTAATTCAAATTTAGAATAGCTCTTGTGTCTTCTTGCAACAATGTATTTTTTGAGCTGAAGTGTTACTTCCTCTTGACATTTATTTGGAGGTGATTCTTTATCATAGAACAGAACACTTTGCTTATAGAATTATTACTAAACTTCCTGATTAACTGTGTAAATCTCTGTTCTTATTCTCTTATGTGAGGCTTTCCAGTGGGGAAGGATTCTTCTCTTTAAGGCAATAGCCCCAGCAGGACTGTTAAAATACACTGATTTAAGTCCTTCTGTTTGCAAGTGATTTATAAAAGAACAAACTCAATAAGCTTAGGCAAAGAGGGGGCAATTTGTCTTATAGACCAAACAGAGGGGATTAGAGCTGTGACTCAGGAACAGGAACCAGGTATTTGGGTGCCACCAAACACCTAGTCTCCCATCTCTTCTCTCCACTTGGCAGTTTGATTTCACTAACTAGGTACAGATTTGTCCATGAATATAGGAACTTGTCGCTCATAGTTCCCAAGTTATACCTTTTGAACTTTCTACCCTAAGAGAAACTTGTTTGCTCCTCACTGTGATCCCACAGTGAAAGAGGGAGGAGGTGGGGGAAAGAAGGTTTTTGATTCCCTTAGCCTTGCGTAGGTGCTCTCCCTTCAGAAGCCAGAATGCAGGTTCAGGTAAGAATATAGCAATTCCTATGAGAATTTTAATGTTGAAACTTGGGAAAGGGTAGTAGTACTGACCAGACAAATATAATACCCGGTGTAATGTATCACTGTTAATGAAGTAAGTTTTACAGATTTACTGTCTTTATAAATTAGGTCAGATTTAAAATGACTCGTTTATTGATAACCTCTTCACTTGCTTGCATCCCAACATGGCTCCCTTGAGTGGGAGCGAAAAGTAGTATATAAATTAGGACTTTATTGACCTGGGCTCTAGTTTCACATGTACCAAGTACATGTCTATTTTCATTCACCCCAGTGCCTAGCAGAGAGGAGCGTTCAATCAATGTTTGCTGAATTAATTATAAATCCAAGGCTATGCTTCAGCCTTTGGTGGGCAGTTTTTCCTGATAGCTGTAGAATTTAGTAATTGTTTTAGAGATTAAGAATTATTATTTTCATACTAATTTCCTTTTCTTTCAAAATTTAACCATTGGCATGTATTTTAGTAAGGAAGAAAGCAAGTAGGGAGAAAATATAAAGAGTCCAACTCCATCTACATTGTACATGCGTACAGTGAGGCTGCAAATATTTCTATCAGAAATGGCACAATTGAAAATGGGCAAATAAAGTCACATGATGATACAAATGAAATTTGCAGGGATGATGCTCAAAAATAAACACTGGGGANTTGAAAATGGGCAAATAAAGTCACATGATGATACAAATGAAATTTGCAGGGATGATGCTCAAAAATAAACACTGGGGAGGGGGTGCCTGGGTGGCACAGCGGTTAAGCGTCTGCCTTCGGCTCAGGGCGTGATCCCAGCATTATGGGATCGAGCCCCACATCAGGCTCCTCCGCCATGAGCCTGCTTCTTCCTCTCCCACTCCCCCTGCTTGTGTTCCCTCTCTCGCTGGCTGTCTCTATCTCTGTCGAATGAATAAATAAATAAAATCTTTAAAAAAATAAAAAATAAAAAAAATAAACACTGGGAAGTTCTACATATTGTCATTTAAAAAGTGTGTAAGTCATAGCTCTGTTTCCCTTCAGTAGCACATGCTTGCCTATATTTATTTTCTTTTTAATCACTATTGTTTTTTGTGAAAATACCATTTTCTTCAATCTTCAAATGTCTGCTTTCACTTTATACATTCTTATAAGATGCTTTATGAATAATATACCAAAGAAAAGTCTGCAAAGTCTGCACATAATTTGTATTATTTTTGTCTTTTTTCTTTTTGGTCAGAATCTGGGTATAGCCACAGGAATGTGGCATACTTCTGAATGTCATCCAATATGCTAGTTTTACAAAGATCAAATAGCAAGTAAGAAAAGCTGAGTAAATAGAGCAGAAATATGATATAATTGTACTAGCTTCTACAAGTGGAGTCATTTCCAGAGCTGAAATTAATGTATAGAAAAAATAGGACATTTTTTCCAAATTATGTGCTGTCCTGAAGTTCAAATGTTTGCACTGAGAATTTTGCTTGCCACAACATATTGTTTCAGTTAACTGGTCCTGAAGAAATGCTTATTCTTGAAGTTTTGTAGAAGAGCAGAATGGAGGCCTCTTCCCTATCAGATAATTGAGAGAAAGGATCCTTGAGCCATGTGGGTCAGAGAAAAATCAAAACACATGAGAGGCAACAGGGAGGAACATACCATGGAAGAAATGGATCTGAGTGCTGGGCAGAACTTGATGAATGCTAACTATACTGCTAACTGCTTGTGTGGTCCAAGAATGTTCTTTGTATGACTTGATTCCTTGAGACTTGTTTTATGACCCAGACTACGATCCTGTTTGGCAAATGTTTCATATGCACTTTAAAAGAATGTATTATGCTGATGTTGGAGGAATATTCTACAAATGCTGATTGAGTCAAGTTGGTAGATAGTGTTCAAGTTTTTGTTATGTATTTTGAAGCCAGTATTACATGCATTATCACTTAGGATTGTTATGCCCTCTATATGAGTTTGTACCTTTGTCATTATAGCACCTTCCTTTTTGCTGGTAATATTCTTTGCTCTGAAATCTGCTTTTTCTGATATTAATATGGCCACCCCAGACTTTTTTTTATCCCCAGTGTTAGTATGGTATACCTTTCACCATTCTTTTAATGTTAACCTTGATGTGTCTTTAGACTTAAAGTATCTCTTATATAAAAAGCATATAGCTGGATTTTGCTTTTATATCCACTCTGATAATCTCTGTATTTTAACTGAAGTATTTAGAACTTTTACATTTAGTGTAATTACTGATTATGATTAGGTTTAAGTCTAATTATCTTGGTACTGTTCTTTTTTCTCTTTTTCCATCTGTTTGGAGAATTAATGAATAATTGTTTTAACTCTGTTTTATCTCCTTTGTTGACATATCAGCTAAAACTCTTTTTGTTGTTGTTTTAGTGGTTGCTTTAGGGTTTATAGAATAAGTCTTTAATTCATTTCAGTCTAATATTATCATCAAATAGCATTATTCTACTTCATCTATAACATTAGAATCTTACAAAGTATAGTTCCATTTCCTTCCTCTGGCTTTTGTAGTTTTGCCATACATTTTATGTGTATGCATGTATATATTACGTTTGTATGTACATAAAATAAACTCCATGATACATTGTTAGTATTTTGGGTTAACCAGTCAATTATGTTTTAAAGAGGTTTAAATAATAAGAAAAAAACTTACGTATCTGCCCACATAGTTACCATTCCCAATGCACTTCTTTTTTGAAGTTCCAGGCTTCCATTTCATTTTCCTTCTGCCTGGAGGATTTTTTTTTTTTAACTATTCTTATAGTATGGATCAGCTGCTAATGAATTCTTTCAGCTTTCTTATGTTGGAAAATATCTTTATTTGGCCTTTGTTTTGGGTAGATAATTTCTCTGTGAGAGAATTCTGAGTTGACTCTTGTACTTTAAAGATGTTGCTCCACTTTTTTTTAACTTGTATTCTTTCTGATGAAAGGTCCATTGTCATTTTTTCTTTGTTCTTTCTACATAATGTGTCTTTTTTGGCATAAAAAATTTCTCTTTATTACTGGTATGGGAGCTGTTTGATTGTTATATATCTTGGTGTATTTCTCTTCATGTTTCTCATGCTTGTAGCACATTGAGATTCTTAAATCTGTGGGTTTATAGTTTTCAATAAAATTTGGAAAGTTATTGGCCATGATTTCTTCAAATATTTTTTTTTCTTTTCCTCCCTCCTTTTTTTGAGAGACTCCAGTTACACATGTATTAGGTCACTTAGAATTGTCCCACAACTCACTGGTTTCCTTCTCATTTTTTAAACCTTTTTTTCTCTCTGTTTCTTTTTAGATAGTTTCTGTTGCTATATATACATATCCATTAATTTTTCTTCTGCCGTGCTTAATCCACTGTTAATTTTATCAAGTGTATTTTTCATCTCACACGTTGTTTTCATCTTCAGATGTTCAATTTGGGTCTTTTTAAAAATATCTTTTATGTCTCTAACTTTTTTTTTACCATTTGGAATGCAGTTATGTTACAGGTACTGCTTTAATTTTTTTATTCTGTCAATTCTAACATTTAATCAGTTCTGAGTTGGTTTTGATTGGTTAATTTTTCTGTTCAGTGTGGGTCATATTTTCCTACTTCTTTGTATGCTTGGTAGTCTTTGACTAAATGCCAGACATTGTGAATTGTACCTTTTTGGGGCCAGATAATTTTGTATTCCTGGAAATATTGAGCTGCATTATGGGATGCAGTTCAACTATCTGATCCTTTAAAGTCTTTCTTTTATTGTTTTTAGGTAGGACCAGAGCAACATTAGATCTAGGGCTAATTATGTCCCACTACTGAGGCAAGACCCTTCTAATTATGCTGCTCAGTGCCCTGTGAATTGTGAGGTTTTCCAGTGTGGCTTAAGAGAACAAGCACTGTTCCCAAAACTTTGTAATTGCCAAGTACTGATCCCCCCGGTCCTTTCAAATGGTTCTTTCCCTGGCCTCTGGTAGTTTTGTCACACCTACATAGGCAGTACTCTGCTGAACACTTGAATTTTCTTTCTACATAGCTCTCTTCCCTCTAGTACCCTGTCCAAAAACTCTAGCATGCTGGTCTCCTTAGATTCTTGGTTCCATCTCTTCAACTGATAGAGTCTGCATTCTCCTTCTGAGTTCCTTCTCCTTGCCTGGTGGCCTGGAAACTTTCTAAAGGCAGTAAACTAGGGCAATTATAGGACTTACCTCATTTGCTTCCTGTCTATTAAAGGTCAGTGTTCTCACTGTTCGATGTCCAGTGTCTGGGACACCAGTAATTTTTAGTTTGTCTGATTTTATTTCCTTTAGATTTTTTGAGGTTGGAGGTGAAATCTGATTTTTATTATTCCATCCATCTTGCATGGAAATGAAAGTCCTTTCTTATACTCTTAAAGCTACACACTACATATCACACATGCCCTTGCAAGTGCCATATTGCTGGGCTATCAGATATAATTTCAGTTCTACCAATTATATGCAGTCAACCAAGTCTTGGGATATAGAAATGAGTTGCAAGCTTTACTTCTTTTAGATATGATATTTTTTCGGGAAGCACACTGGTTTTAGAGATGTTTGGGCTTTTTGAACTGTGTTATCAGAATTTCCATGGTTTTGGAAATAGCTTTAGTAGTGTCAGGAGGAAAAGCTGAGGGCATTCCACTTTTTACCTGTGCTGATCTAGGAGTTCTATCACGTACTTGGAGCTAACAGTTTCAGTGGCAATCTCCTGGTTCCTGCAGTGTAGCCAAGACTGTGTGCTCTTGGAGACAACAGTTCTGGTGGTGTGTTCTTGTGGCAGAGGAAAGCTCATCCATCAGCTTTGGAATCACAAGAGTTTGATTCAGTTCAGGATAAAGTGAATCTATGATATGGTGATTGTTTTGCTTATTCAGAGGGACATGACAGTATATAGAGACCACCTGAAAATAGGCTTAAAAGGGTGACTGGAGAAACTATCAGATCACAGCAAACAAAAATTTAAAAAAAGAAAGCTTTTCTAAAAGTCAGAGTATGGCTATATTGGATACCCTTAAGCATTCATTTCCCACCTTAAAAAAAATGTCCCGGGGCACATGGGTGGCTCATTCAGTTGAGTGTCCAACTCTTGGTTTTGGCTTAGACTATGATCTCATGGATTGTGGGATCAAGCCCTGCAGTGGGCTCCATGCTCAGCAGGGAGTCTGTTTGAGATTCTCTCCCTCTGCCCCCTCCTTCCTCTCACATGCACTTTCTTTCTTTCTTTCTTTCTTTCTTCAAATAAATCTTTTAATTCTTATTTTTTTAAGATTTTATTTATTTTATTATTTGTGAGAGAGAGAAAGAGCACAAGAGGAGGAGGGTCAGAGGGAGAAGCAGACTCCCCACTGAGTGAGAAGCTCCACATGGAACTTGATCCCGGGACTCTGAGATCATGAGTTGAGCAGCGCTTAACTGACTGAGCTACCCAAGCACCCCACAAATAAATCTTTCTTTTAAAAATGTCTTATAGGCAATATTTGCACTTTTTTAGTTTTACATGTCAAATATACTTGGAATAAATTCAGTGCCTATATATACAGGAATATCTTTCCAAAGATATTACCTGAAAACAGAATTTAAATTGCTTGAAATATGTCCAAATGATCTTTAAAATCAATACATGCTAATATAGAAGCTATATCTGCAAAAGAAAGATACTTTTGATTTCAAAGGATTCTCTGCTTCCTCCATCTCAAATTTCATAACTTTGTGCCTGCCAAAGAATATAATGAAGACAGCATGGTGAAATACCTTCTCTAGGTTTAGCTAAAGAGTTTAAAGAAAGAAAATGCATATATGCATTTGCCAGGCTCTGATACATGTTTTTTTGTATTAACACATTTAATTACTACAGTAACCACTTGAGTAGGTTTCAACATTATTTTACATATGAGGAACTTGAAAGTCAAAAGTTCAAACACAATAAGAAATAAAACTAGAATTCGAGCCAAATCCACCCATATTAAAATCTTCTTTCCCTTTGCTGTACTACAAGCATGGTTATAAACTTAACTGTGCTTCATCAGTGATGAACCATATATATTCATTGTACATCCAAGGAGAAAACTTTTCAGCCACTGTCCATTCAAATGCATCTAATGATATGTAGTGTCTGGGTTCAATTTGCTCATTGCAAATAAAATGTCTCTATATTTTAGCAAAAGGTAATGTTAAAATGAGAAGAGACAGAAAATAGGTAAATAATAAAATGTCCACTTATTCAGAATTATCTAATTTTCTGAAAAGAAAATGTTACCTTTATTAGATTAGATTTTCCTCAGTCTTCAAAAGTTTTATGTTTCTGTGAAGGAAGATACTGATTTTTGCGTTTTTGTGAGGAGATGCAGGGTATTGTCAGTCTGTTCTATAAAAGAATGAGATTGTGTTATTCATCAGAGCAGTTTTAGTAATATATTGACTTTGAGATAAGAAAGAAAGGTGTTTTATATTGTTCCTGAATTATATTCATGCCACATAAGTAATTATGATCCTCTCCTGATGAACTCAGTATAAGATACTTGTAGCCATATCTCTTGCCATCATAATAATTTGAACATTTATATGCTAAGAGATGCCTAAGACATGAATCTAACTTCTGTTGGCGGCTGTAATCACTATTTTGGAATTGCTCCTTTATAATCATTTTGTTGGGGTAAATCACATGTTACATAATTATGATCATAAATTCGTTCTAATAATGTGATGACATATTTTGCGCCTCTAAAGTAAACAAACAAAAAAGACCTATTACCTGGGTTAGACTAATAAATCAATTAGTTGGAAAACAGGAGTAAAAGACCATACCATTTTCAAGTCATACAACTAGGTGGCACATGAAATATGTAATCAGGCAGAATAATGAACCAGAAAGCCCTAATGATGCCATAAAGTAATGGGAGTAGTAATCTTTTGCAATCAGAAGAGTCAAGTTCGAGTCCTTAGTGTCACTGTTAAGTATTTGAATGACTGTCATGCAGAAGAGGCAATAGACTTGTTCTGTGCTACCAGAATTCAGAAGTTGGTTCAGAATAATGAAGAACTATTTTATCTAACCAATGAAACCTCACCGAGTGAGTTGGCTCCCCACCTCAGCAGATGCTCTAGCAGAAGCTGCGTGGCTGTCCATCATGCATGGTAGAAAAGGATTCCTCCAGTGATTGAGCATGGACCTGGAATTCTCTAGAGGCCCTCTGGTTTGGGGTGTTCTTACACCCTCATTGCATGTGTAGTTTCCAGGGTTCTGAGCCGGGTATACAAATGGGTTGAATAAAGGGAGTAGGTCTGCTACCTGTCTGTATCATCCTACTTTCTTCTTGGAGATTCTGAGTTTTATGTCTGGTAAGAGATTCATATGATTTTCTAGACTTAGGGCTTTCTGTCATTTTCCAGACATCTTTTGTAAATTCTTGGGTTATGCGGATGGTCATACTGTGTCCCCTATCACTGACTCTCACCCCTGATCTTTTCAGCCTCTAAGCTCACTGGATTCCCCAGTTTCTACTTGTAACATACACCCCCAAGATCTTGTCCACAATAAATGTTCTCAAGCTGAAAGGGTCCCTGCTTTTCAAATGTGAAACAAAAATACATGAAAAGAATATCTTACAGTAAGTCGGAGTGAAGGTTCTAGGGTTCCCTATTTGAAATAAGAAGTTTTTAACATTAAAAACACTATAGAAAAGTAGGAAAGTAAAGAAAACTACGAAGACAAAGATAAAACTCACTCATAATTCCACCACTCAAAAGGAAGTGGTTTTTTTGGTGTATAAACTTTGCATCTATATATGTATGTAAAACAAAGTTAGAATAAACCATATAGAGAGTTCTGCCTATTCCTTTTATTTATATACCATTATTGTGATCATTTCTCCATACTATTATATTTATTATAGAAATATATCCTCTAAATGGGTACTTGATGCTGTAAAAGCTAAATAAGAGGGGCACCTGGGTGGTGCAGTCGTTAAGCGTCTGCCTTCGGCTCAGGGCGTGATCCCAGAGTCCTGGGATTGAGCCCCACATCAGGCTACTCTGCTGGGAGCCTGCTTCTCCCTCTCCCACTCCCCCTGCCTGTGTTCCCTCTCTTGCTGGCTGTCTCTCTGTCAAATAAATAAATAAAATCTTTAAAAAAAAAAAAGCTAAATAAGAAATGTGAATACATTAAGATCAACACATCAGGCAGTCATATCAATGACATTAGCCATTAAAATCCACCTCTGATCTCACAGTGGATCTCTGTCATCCTCCTGACTATAGTCAGCTTCTCACTTAGAATTTTTTACAGCAAGAGAATGCAGCAAACAGCCTCTGTCCATTCATCAGTAATATTTCTCACTATATGATTCCAGTTTATTAACACAACATGCACACTTCTCTTCTGCCAAATAACAATACCTTACATTGGTGTGGTCCATTTTACTCAATCCTCACAAATTCCCTTGAATAGACAGAGTGAGTGGTGCAATTTCTCCCTCAAAGGTGAGGAAAAGGAGGCTCAAAATGGTACACAAATTGTTCAGGGTCACATTTTAACAGGGCTGGGTACCTCTTGCTGGAGATGGGTTTGAAAGTTCTTAAGGGGAAGAGGTGAAGTTCAGAGCAGATAACTTTGTTTTCAAATTCCAGTGCTTTTCATATATGGCTCCGTGGTCTCTCTCACAGTAACTTGCACAGTTAACAACTGCTTATGGACAGAATTACTGGAATTAAATAAAATAATTGAATAAACAGAAACAAGTTTATTTAAAAAGCAAAACCAACAAATATTTACTTAAATATAATGGCTCATCTGTCATTTAACCTAAGCATAGGTTTGCCCATTGTCCCCATTACTATTTACCTATTGGAAGAAGTTCTTTGGAGTAAAATGATTTAAAAAATTGGCCTAAACCATTAAGAAAAGTGTTTTCCTGAGTATTCCAAAAATAGCAATAAGGAGCAATAGTAATAACCGTATTGACATTCCTTCGCATTTGGATAATCATATGCAGTTCACAGAGTGATTACATTCTCTTCTTAGATCCATTACAGGCATCCTAGGAATTAATAGGAATGTTTATCCCTATTTTGTGGGTTAATAAACAGTGGATCTGAGAGTTTTACTTCTGCACCATGGGCGTAGACTTCTCATGCTACCCAGTGGATTTTTGTAATTGGCATATGGGTTAGAGGGGGTATAGGTTAAGGTGCCAGACTGAGGGGGCCCATGTTCAGTATGCTTAACAGTTACAGGTTTTTAAATAAGTTACCATGTACCAGACACCGTACTAAGTGCTTGAACAAAAGACTATGTGAAGTGACCAAACATAGATTTAACTTCTTTTTATAGACAAGGGAAAATAAGCTCAGCTCATTCTCCACTTTCACAGGGGAATGGCTTGAAAGTCTGGATCTTACTTAACATATCCTCATGAAGCTATTCCCACAGAGCTGTCCTGTTTAAACAGATGGCCCTGCTCTCCTACAGCTTGAAGAATTTTTCAGACAGTATGAATTTCTGTGATGGGCTTGGCCAAGTCCTTCCACATGGCCTCTGCCTTAAAGCCATCTTTCTAACATCCCACTTTGTTAAGCCAGTCCCCTTTCTGGGTGATGTTTTCTCCCTCTGATGTGCCCTCTGTTCACTCATTCACCCCTCTCTTGCTGCCTGGCTCATAAGAATGAAAAGAAGTACCTGGGGTTTGACCCTCTCTGCCCTCCACAGTGCATCCTATCCTGGAAAGATCATTATGTACCAGAGTTTGCATCTCGAATCAACAGCTCATCCAGAGTCTCTTGTTGTGAACCTAGGCAAGTCACTTCACCACTCATCTTCAATATCCTCAGGTGTAAATGGGGATAAAATGTTGGGAGGTTACAATGAGCTAATATGTGGAAAGGGTCTGATGTATAACAAACACTCAGTAAGGTGGCTATTGTTGCGTCATACTTTTATTCTGAATCGTAATCCATAAGTATCTTTTCTATACTGTTCTAACTGCCCCGTACCCCTCCTATAAGATTTCTGACAGAAACAGCACTGGGATTTATAATGGCCTTCAGGGACTGTCTGGAGAATTTAGATGTACCTCATTCTTTAAACAAATCAAATTCAGGACAAAACACAGGGAGTAGAAATCTTTTAATAGCAATTTGTTTTACTCAACTAAAAATAGATTTTTTTAAAATTTTCAATGACTTTTTAGGAATACTACTTCTCAAAGAAAGAAAAACCTGTATTTCATATCTTTGAATGCCTCTGATGATCACACTTGAAGCTAGGATGTTGTGAAAACGAACATTATTCCTTTGTGACAATGGCAAGTAATTTAACTCATTCTGGGTTGATTTTCTCATTAATAAGTAAAGGAAGCATGAAAGGTAGATGAAGATAGAGGTTCTGCTTAAACCTCTTAAGTCCTGTGATCATTGATTTACTTTTTTGTCTTCCCATTAGATTGCCTTGCTTTTCCTCTTATGCCAGTGCCCCAGTACCTAGAACAGTGAATCCTTTGCACTTGGGAGATACTTAATGTTCTTTGGATGAAATAGCATTTTATAGTTGAGAAAATCAAGACACAGAAAGGCCAGAATCTTCTCATTAATACATGATGGAGACAAACCAGGTTCCCAGTTTTCCAGCTCTTTCCTCAACATTCTTCCACTGTGTTGCTGCTTCTGAAAAAAAAAGTAGCCTCAAATAGAAGGTTAAAAAGAACTTACATAAAAATTTGAGCTCTAAGCCGATGGGGCCGCAGCAAAGAAAACCAGTGATTTGGTGAGGTCAAGTAAATAGGCTACTTTCGAATCCACTTAGATGTGTCTTATCCTTGTGCCTCCCATTTGAGGTTGTACATACTGAGCTTTGTCATACCTGTTTACCCCAGGCCTGCAATGAGTCATCCAAAATGTAAGAATCAGATGACTCCTTCCTGTTTTTGTCTCCCTTGTTTCCATTTCTCAGAGGTAATAGTTTTCAATTGGATTTGCTATTCCTGGGCAAAAATCACTAGCCTTCAGGATGGAGTCAAGATAAAGTAAAGTGTTCTTTCCATGTATTAGCACAGCAATAAAACAAATTTATGTACTTAGAGTGGTGACAGTAAAGGCACCTACTCATTGCTTTGGCACTGTTTTCAGAAATTTGCATTGTGCATTTCGTTTATCTCATATAACCCTTTCCATAAGATAAAATAAATTACAGACACCTACTGTGGGATGTTCATCACTTACTAGGAGGCATTTAACATACTGTTTTTGAATGAAAATGTTCTTGGCATTGTGGTGAGTGAAAGAGAAAGAAAAAATGTGTATGTGTGTCATACCTACTGTCCTTAGCTTTTAATCAAGTTGGGCAGATTGGTCTAGTATCCAAGCAAAAATTAGAAAAACAGTTATTTCTTTAACACTTTTGTACTAGACACTGTGCTAAGCATTATATGTGAGTATGGGTGTGTGTATGTGTGTGTGTGTGTATGTGTGTGTGACTCTTCACAGGAATACTGTGAGGTTTCCTAGATGGTCAAATAGAGGCAGAGCCAGAATTCAACTCTAGTCTACTTAGCTCTTCCAGCTCCATCACTTGGCATTTCAACCAACTGAGATCAGTAAGGAATGTGGAGGACAGCAAAATGGCATAGAAATTGTCAGAAAAGACTTGGTAGGAGAAAATCAAACAGGAGTTAGACTTTGAAAAGTGAGACTGGAATCAGATGGGCAGAGAGGAGGAGGGAATTCCAGACAGGTCAGTGGGAGCTTCAGCTTCAAGACCTATTGGAAAATGGACCTCATGCCTCTATCCTCATCATGCTTTGTCATTGTAGCTCTGTTTTTTGTTTTGTTTTGATTTGATTTTTTTTTAAAGATTTTATTTATTTATTCAACAGAGATAGAGACAGCCAGCGAGAGAGGGAACACAAGCAGGGGGAGTGGGAGAGGAAGAAGCAGGCTCATAGTGGAGGAGCCTGATGTGGGGCTCAATCCCGTAATGCCGGGATCACGCCCTGAGCCGAAGGCAGATGCTTAACCGCTGTGCCACCCAGGCGCCCCTGTTTTGATTTGATTTTTACCAGATGTTTCCATTCAATAGCTGAGCAATTATCCTTCCATTATTATATAATGCCTAGAATGTGAATTTTAAGCCATCCTTCTCTTGTATAATCTTACTCGGGAAAATTATATTTTCTAGGAAAATCATTTTATACTAGAACTCAAAAGTGTCTCAAATAAATTAATAAACAAAAAGTATGTCAGTGATTGCAATCCATTGCATTAAAACCGCCATTAATTATTGGGCAAACAGGGCTTCTTTAAGCAGAAGGGACAGTGTTACTGCTGCAGAAAGTTCTCTCATTGGCCAGTAGAGGCATATGTGGCATAGTGGAAACAGGTGTACTTTTCTGGAAAAGAAACCAGACTGCCTGAAATCTACTTCCTGCTTTATATTATGTACTCCATTTCAATATCCTTGAAGAAGTTTCCTTACTTGTAAACCATTCTGTATACCTGCAAAGTGTCGGAGTTGCACTAAACTAGCATTTTGTAAGAAGTGCTCTTCAAAATCACTTGTCACAAATGTTTGTGACACAATTGGGTATTATATATCCTCCTTATAGGTTCACAATACAGATGATTATTTTAAAGGCTCTGAAAGGCCCTGTAACAAACAGTGTTTAATCCAGCTTTTGAATAGTTATTTAGTGACAGAACACACTCTAGGAAATGTGCTGCTGTGTACTCTACGTTGAGCAGAAATCCCTACCAGTTCTGAGAAAATTCAGTTTGCTTTTAAATATGATTTATAGGTTGTGTCTATCATATTCCCAAAGGCCCTGTTATAATATACTGTCTGCCTTTTTCTTCTTCTCAAATTTCTGTCTGCAAATCAAAGTGTTTTCTAGAACTCCAAAGGCAGTGAGGTAAGGAGAAGAGGAGGTATAATGTCTTTGGTTCACTTGCTGAGTAACCAGTTTGAGAGTTGAGTTAAGGATGTAGCTATCAACCCTACTGAGGGCCTCAGATTACAATCTGAACTGAATCGTCACCACAATCATAGTAATATAACCTCAGATGTAGCGGAGTTCGTAGTCTCAAGATCAAATAATAGTTAGCAATGGTTCATTAATTATTCTATAATGAGGGATCTGTGTCAGAAGCTATGCTAGTTACTGGTAATGCCATAGTCATTAAGATGAGTCCGTGCCCTCTAGGAGCTCGCAAGACAGTGGGGCAAACACAATCAACTGCACAATTATGACAGTTATGTAAATTCCTTGGATTAGAGTATGTATGAAGTGCAATGGCAACTTGACATGAAATTCCTTGTAGACTACGACTAGAACATGTTTAGTCCAATCCCTTTCCTCAATCCAGTCAATTCAGAAGAAAATTAATTGTTCTTGTGTTTGTGACCAAGTGCTGCCTTTCTTGGCCAGCACAATGATGATGAGGAGGAAGGGGAGACACTATGAGACATTATGACAAATGGAGATATTTTATTTAATTCTTGTGGAAAGATAATCAATCCTCTCAAAACAAGTAGATAACACACTAATAAAGCAAACAGTCTTTCATTTACATCACTTTTTAAAAAGTTTTTTTTTTCAGTAGTTCCCTCAGTAAATAGAGGTCCAGAAGCACAAGTAGCAGTCTTCTTTCCTTACTTCCCCTAATACTACCTGCTGAAGAGCAGAATTTCCCCCAAGGGATTCTGGCTCATCCTGTCAGGTTAAAAAAAGAGAACTAAGGTCCTGGAGCACAGCATCCTCAATGTACAAGTAACAACCTTGAGAAGCAATGAGCAGAAGAATGGCTCAAGCAGGGACACCCAGATGTTGAGGAGAGACTTTGGACTGAGACGGAGACCTTCTGAACCCCCATTCCAGGGTCTCAAGACTCAAATGTTTACAGTTTTCACCTATTGAACCTTATATTTTGTTAAAATAAATGATTGGGCAGAAGTTTAAAAAAAAGAATTCCGAACTAACACCTGAGCTTGTCACAAGAGGACAATTGTACATCTTAACTTTACCATAACTGACATGGACATATCTGTCAATGGTTTTATCATAGAAAACCCCTAACCATGCAAATAATTAGGACTGTCTGACTAATTTCCAAGAATATGCTGGAACAAGTCCATGGTGAGCAATCAACGAATTCTGGCCAACAGACCAAATATCTGCTGTTTGATAAATTAAGTCAAAACAGTGAATCATGTCACTGTCAGTTTTCTCTCAGACAGTGTTTCAAGAATCCAAATTCTAAGGAGATGGTAAAATGCTTGAGAGTAATATTGAAAGGGGAATCAAGATAAGATGAGTATTAATTTAAACAGTAGCTTTGCACCATGCCAAGCACTTGGTAAACAATCTCATTTAATCCTCACAGTGACTCTATAATATAGATAAGCTTTCATTTTTGATCAGATGAATCTTGACTCAAGCTGAACAATCTTTCTAGACTTTAATTTCCTCTTTCATAAAACAAGGATAATAATAAAAACCCACCTCCTTGTAGGATTCTTGTGAGAACTTGAAATAATGGCTATGAACTGCTTAGCAGAGAGCCCATCACATATTCGTTGCTAAATAAAAGTAACTCTTAGTATAATTGTTATTTCCCAAAACCCATCAGGTTTTACCAAAGGTGGTATTTTACAATTTCTTCTGCAATTCTTAGAATATAGAGAGCAGATAAGGTGAAGCAAGAACTTTCAAAATCCTCACTTACAGCTATGTTAACACCAAGTGGTTTTCTTTATTAAGAAACTACACCACAAGCATCCTAAACTCCTTTTGATTTTATTTAAAGGATCCCTCACAGCTTAAAAGGGGATGATCAAAGAACTTTGAATTTAAAAGAACCAACGTTAAACCCAGTACTAAGGAATTGGGGGGAAAATGTTCCTGCCAATTACCCTTGTGGAGGGAGCGACCTACTAACGGGATCCCACAGACCAAATGCAGATCAGTAAAATACATGGGAAATGTGAAGAATGGGAGTTGCTGTACAGATTTGGTCCATGTTAGTTTAAACTTGATTTCTATTTAGAATAAAAAGAAACATGAAAGAACACCAGAGTTTTTGGAGAAAAGGAAAAACCTACTTGTACCTCACCAAGTTGTCCTTTTGTTCTCCTTATTTATTCTTTCAATTTACTGAAAGCCTAGGTTGTACTAAGCTGTGCATTCATTTGCGCAGAAACAATGTCAAATAATTCTATTAGCACGATAAAATAAACTGATTACATCCCATATTTTGCCCTGCTCTATAAACATTCTTCTCATTATTCAAATAACGACAGTGATATCCTTATATCACTATAAGTGATTGCCAGTTATATAGCCTTGTGTTTCTAGCTCAGGCTTCTTTCAGGGGTCTCAGCAAACTGAATGTCTCTACTGGTATCTTTACCATCTGACAATTCCCCAAATAAGTAAGGGTAAATGGCAGCTTTCTGGGACATCACAAGGTCACCCATGCATGACATTTATGAAGAAAACTGCTGGCAATGAGTGAGTCTCAGTGTACCATAAATGCCCCCCCAGTGTCATGTTCACTGTGATGGAAAGGAGAGGGCCAAGGACTGAAGTCAAAAGACCTTAGTTTGAATATTGACTCAACCAGTTAATAGCTGCGGGACCTATAAGTCACTTCAACTCTTATAATCCCAGTTTGATGGCCTATGGATGGAACTACTAAGTCCAACTTTGTAGAATTGCTGTGAATTCCTATGTCATGTCTTATACTTAATAGCAATTCAGTAAATGATCATTATTTATATTATCATCATATTCATCATCTTCTCTGGGTCTCAGTGTAAATCAGAGGGAATAGAATTGTTTATTCCATGCGGCTACCATGAAGACTGAATAACATGTGAAGGTGCTTTGTCAACGACTATCAGCACGGTATATCATTCTTGAAAATAATAATTAACAAACAGACCTGAGCATCCAGGAAACCCTTACCGCTGAGCTACAATACAAATAATAGAGCTTACGATCTTTGAGGAAAGCCAAAATTACCCTTTATCGGCAGAACTTGGAGAGGTCTCCTCACAAATGGCTGCCAGCACTTGGATCTGAAGGTCTGTGGGAGGGAGAACCACAGACAGAATGCAGGGGATAGGGAGCGGGCAACCAGAGACAAATCCGGGTTCAGTTCCTAACTCTGCCATTTACCTGCTAAGTAACCATGGTCAGTATCTGTGAACTTCACTTTTTTAAATTTGTAAAATGGAGAGATTAGTAACAAATTCACAGTGCTCTTAGTATTCACTGCCAACATATGAAAAGTGCCTCTTCTGGTAGCTAACCGATAGCAGGTGCTCAAGAATTATTACTTTCCTTTCTCATTTCCTCCTCGTCTTGAACCCCAAACTACCATATAATAGACTAAGGCATCTTTACCTGGGGAAAAAAAAATACATAACGGGTGTTTTTATGTTGTATATCAAAAGAGACTGACAGGGACAAAAATAAAAATAAACTTCCAACAGTTTTATAAAAATAAAAATAACATTATTGAAAACTATTTAAAACCACCAAAAGAGTTATTTCTTAAATGTATCACTTTGAACAAAACAAAAGGAGACAGAGAGAGAGAGAGACAGCAAAGAAACCTCATAAATCCCAGCGAGAAACTTTGGAGTGAGAGACTACGATAGAGCCAATTTAGAGAAATCATGAACTTTGTGACTTTACCATGAAATTATAAAAGCCCACATCTCTGTGGATTATCAAACAAATTACTTCACTCAAATACATATTTCTCTCTCTATTTTATAGATTCCATATCCAACCCACTTGATGTTGGTAACTCTGTCTTCTCTAACTGATTAAATGAAATTGAAAACGGCCCCTTGTGGATATTCCTTCCTGCCAGAATTGATCTAAATCTGTCCTAGGCAATGAGCTTCTTCCTTGCCAAACAGTCTACTCTGATTAACTTCACAACAAGTTGATTCCCTTAGGATGCTCACCCATCTGTAAAACAGGAAATCCTGCTCCCCACTACCCCAAATTACCAGTCTGCAGGGCATTTTTCCAAAACCTAATACCTGCTTTCTTTTGGCAGATTTGATGGGAATCAAGCATTCATCTTACCTAATTATTCCACTGCCAGTTACTGTTATGCCTAAAACCCAATGATGAAATAGCTATGAGCAACATAAGCCTGTTTGCAGGTTTTGTTTATCATTTCTAACCTTTGATGCAAGACAAGAAGTACACCCGCCAAATATATGGCCACGATGCAGACCCTAGAGGACTATTATTTCTCTGGAGCTTGTATCAAATAACCAACCCTGCTGAAATTAGAGGTGATAGAAAGTTCCCAAAGACAGAGGAAATTCCAGCTATAAAAGTTATTACCCAGAACTTGGGTTACAAAACCTTTCCTTTGGCTCTGTGGCTTAATCCCTGGCAACTATCAGAAGCCGCTTATGATCTTGTAGAGCATGAGATCTGGCCAGTCCAATAGAAGTGGCTGACCGCGGGAGAGTGTCACACAATTTAGAGTGGGCAGCCCTTGGTTTCCTCTACAGATTGTAATGCTTCTACTGGTGCATGTAATAAACTAAGTATAATTGATTTGCTTACAATATTGTCTCACCTACTAGACTCATACATCCGTGTGAGGGCAGAGGTACTACCTCACTCATCTTTTATCTTTAGCACTGAGCACAGTATTTAGGGCATTGGAGAAGCATCTTAATAAATAACAGGACCCAGATGAGAAGAGAGAGCAGATGGAGAACAAATAAAGGAGAGAAGCCATTTCCAAGGTGGTGCTCAGGCAATGTTACGACCACTGAAAATGAGACTGTGGGAAGGGAAAGGGCAGTTCATGGCTTCACTTATGGGCTGGGGATTGGAGCTGTGGACCTTGCTGTCTCTAAGGGCCACTATCCAGCAGTCAGTCTGACAGCCTGCATGCTTCTCACATCTAGTTCCTCATTCAACATCTTCCCCAGCATCATCCCAGCTGGCCTTCCACTGAAAGCTCACTGGTCTAGGAATAACTATCATGGCCAAGTTCCTGTCATGCTTTACTGTCCAAATGATACACTTCTATCAAGTCTGATTGGTCAACTTCAAGTTGGTTTCCCACTTGCTTCTTTATCAAACCCCAGCTGTGGCTAACATGCAAAAATGGTATCAAGCAGCAAGTTCTCATTCTTTCCTCTTATTAAAAGAAATGTTTCTCCACCCGTCAAAGTGCTCTCAGTCCATACACATACTTCACTGGATGGGCTGTTGACTTCCTCCTGGGAGCTTTCTCTTGTTCTTTATGAATGTGTTGACATTCTAACAAGAAGATTTCCCTTCTTCTGAGGAACTATCTCCTGCTTGTCAGTATAAACAACCTCTGAGAACAGAAAGGAATCTACTCCTCAAAACATATGCAATAATATCTGTAGAAATGATTTCTACAGATATTGAGTGGTGCTATTTACTCTTTGAGAGAACTAATCACAATTCCATCCTGTAGAGTTCTGTAATTAGAGTTCAGAACACTAGAGCTGGTACAGCTCTAGTTATCTCAAAGAGGCTTTGCTAAATTCTCCCAAAGTTCTCCAAGAAGAATCTCTGTCAAGCTTTCATTTTGAAAGCAAATGGACACCTGCGGGAATTGGAGATGGGAGCGGGGGTGTCGTGACATCAATAAGAGAGAGGTTTCTTCATTTTAAAGTGCTTGGGAACTAATGTACTAAATTGAAGATTCTCATGCTCTGATTTAAGGAGCCTCAGGGTTCTTCTTAGGGGCCTTTGGGTTACTGCACAGTTGGAATGGAAGAGGCCATCCGGTTTCCCTCTCTGTTTTCAATCAGACATTTGTTATGTTTTTAGAAGCTTTCCTTTAAAGAAAAAAAATGGTTTGTTCTGGTAATAAAACTTTGAAAGCATTGCTTAAGATTATGGTGAGAGAGACATTGGCTAAAGTAAATATCTGGAACTTCTGTCTGTCCCACTGCCACCACCCTGGTCAAGTCATAATCATTAGGATCACTGCCTCAGCCCACTACCTGGGGTCTTGGCATTGGCTCTTGCCCAGTCCACTTTCCACTTTATACCCAGAAAGATGTTTTCAATGCAAATCTGATCATCTCAGCGTCCTTCTTAAAATCCTCTAATAGCCTCCCATTGCCATGAGGAGAAATTGTGCTTCATAAGACTGCAGGACCCTTCAGGACGTGGCTTCTCATCTTGGGCCATCCAAGGCATTTGTCTTCCTTGAGATTCACTGCCCGCTATTACCTCCTTCAGAGCCTCTGCATGTATATTCCCTCTGACTATATCTGCTCATCTTGCAGGTGTTAGATTAGATAGCACCTCCTTCTGGAAGCCTCCCCATCCATTCTGCCCACAGTACTTTCCATTTCTCTCCACTATATACTCTCGTGGATTATCTTCCCATCTGCTTTTTAAGATGTGTCATAATGATAACTATTTCTTATATATTTGTCTTTCCTCTAAATTCAAAAAGTACTCTTGGTTTTCTTTTTTCACTGCTATAATCTAGCATAATGCCTTGGCACACAATGGGCATTAATCATTAACTGTGACTAAAAGAATGAATACGTGGTTTCAGGCACTTAAAAGTTACGTGTATTGGCTTTCTTAGAGCAGTCCCGCAGGAGTATCTGATCACTTTAGCAAATGGAATGACAGCAGCAGTAGGGAGAGCAAGGCCCATTGCCCAGTCACTCCAGCCCATGTGAAACATCTCTACACCAAGCTCTCCTCACATTTACTGCCAAGAGAACCACTAGCACCAGGTCTGCCACTTAGTAAGAGCCAGACAAATGTTAAACAGATAGATCGATATTAATATAAATGCAAATTGGAATTACATCATTCCCGAACCCCGTAAAAGTTGAGTTGTAACAGAGTTTTCTGTGCCAGGACATATGATTCTTGCAGCTTTCCACATAGCTATGCACCAGGCACCATGCTGCAGGAGTTTCACATGCTACCTCATTTGATCCCAACAGTGTCTGTTAGGCAGATCTTAGTTCAAGTTGCTACAACCATGGACTGGATGCCTGATAAACACCAGAAATTATTTCTCACAGCTCTGGAGGCTTGACGTCTGAGATTCAGATGGGGTCCTGGGGTGGGCCCTCTTCCGGGTTGCAGACTACCAGCTTCTCTCTGTCCCCTCCCATGGCAGAGAGAGAAAATGCAAGCTTTCTTGTGATTCTTAAGGGCACTCATCCACCCTCATGACCGCATCCAATCCCAATTACCTCCCAGAGGCCCCACATTGGATGGTTAAAACAGTTTCTATATAGGAATTTTGTGGGGACACAAACATTCAGTTCATGGCAGCCAGGAATTAGTCTTTCACTTATACAATAAGAAACAGAATTTAAACCTTGCCTACAGCCATAGACCAAGTAACGTGCAGAACTGGGAATTTCTCAGGTCTGACCAACACTCCATTGTCCTGTTGCTTGGTGCATAGTAGGTGTTCAATAGATTGTGAATGAATGAGTGAATGACTTACACTAGGTGTATGGAAAATGCCCCAGCTTGAAAACGTTAGCACTAAACTTAAACGATTATACTCTTGGAATAAAGTGCTACTAATATTCACAGAAACCATAAATACTAAAAGCTCAAACACTAATATTCTGGATATCATTAGTTCTGTTTTCTTTCCCTAAATTCCTAAGCTGTGAGCAAAGCTGGGACATTTCCTACAGACATTTCATTCAGCTAAGTGCAACTGTGGAACAGAACTCTTTCCGATCAAGTCAGGCTATAGGCAGGCATTTGGTCCCTCAGCACTTCTGAACAATCATCGAGAAGAGAATACTACAGGGGTTTGTTTAAAAAAAAAAATGTGTACAGAACGAAGAGTGGAAGGTGGGGTGACCCACAATGTATAACAAGAGCAGTTTATGATCTGAGAGCTTTTTTTAAAAAGATTTATTTATTTATTTGAGAGAGAAAGAGAACACTTGGGGGCTGGGGGGTGAGGGGCAGAGGGAGAATTTCAAGCAGACTCCATGCTGAGCATGGAGCCCAATGCGGGGCTCAATCTCAAACCCTGAGATCACGACCTGAGCCAATACCAAGAGCTGGGTGCTCAGCCGACTTCACTATCCAGCTGCCCCGGATCTGAGAGCTTTTTGATCTATAATTCATTAATCCTCACAAAAGTCTGTGAGATGGTTCGTATACTTTTCAGTGAATCTAGGTTGTCATTGATTGTAAGATGCACTCCACGTGTCACCAAGAAAGCAGAAATGCACTGATTAAATTATGAGATGGTACTGATGGTAAGATACATCCTAACAGTAGGGGTGCCTGGGTGGCTCAGTTGGTTAACCATCTGACTGTTGATTTCAGCTCAGGTCATGATCTCCTGGTTATGGGATTGAGCCCTGTGTTGGACTCCCCACTGGGTGCAGTCTGCCTCAGATTCTCTCTGGCTCTGCTCCTCCCCTGCTTTCTCTCTCTCTCTCTGAAATAAAGAAACAAAATCTTTTTTAAAAATGCTTAAAAAAAAAAAAGATACATCCTAACTTGTAGAGACGGGAATGAAAAAAAAGGTGCATCTTAAAATTGATAAAATATAGTATTTTTAATCCCTTTTTACAGATGAGGTAACTGAAAGAGACCTAAAGAGCTGAAGTAATGTTCCCAAGGTCACACAGCTTGGGTTCTGAATTCAGTTTAATTCAATTTAGCCTTGTGTTGTGATCGCCTCCCACTCTGCGCTCTGTTTAAGAGACACACAGATGAATGATGAATAAGACTCTGTCCTTACCCTCAGGAACTGAGCAGCCTAGAAGGGAAAACAGACCCACAGGCAAATCAACTAAAATGTAGCCTGCTGAGGGGCGCCTGGGTGGCACAGCAGTTCAGCGTTGCCTTTGGCCCAGGGCGTGATCCCGGGGTCCTGGGATCGAGTCCCACATCAGGCTCCTCCGCTATGAGCCTGCTTCTTCCTTTCCCACTCCCCCTGCTTGTGTTCTCTCTCTCGCTGGCTGTCTCTATCTCTGTCAAACAAATAAATAAAATCTTAAAAAAAAAAAAAAAAGTAGCCTGCTGAGTCCAAGAACAAGACCATGGACAAGGTAGCAACCTGGCTGGGAGAAAGGAATAGATAGCCCTCTCTGGATAGGCTCAGGGAGGGGTTCCAGAGAAAGTTCTGAGTTTCATAGAACAGACTGAAATTTACAGAATGCTTGTTTCTTTCTAACTAGTCAATGCTTTGACTTTTTAAATTATGTTAGGAAAACTTCTTGCTAAAAAATTCCTCTGCAAGGTGTGAGCTGTGGTAGAGTGTCTAAGAGAAGGGAAGGTGTTCCATGGCCCAGCTCACGTGCCTTCCTCCAAGGATGCAGGAGAGGCTGAGGGAGGAAGCTGAGTCCTCAAGATGTGAGATGACTACTGACAGAGATGAGATTCCCATTGGAAAATGCCTGAAGAACACGCCTGCTCAGTAGGGTGAGCTAGGCAGGTGAGCTACCATTATCACCTCTCAGCTAGTAGATCTGGGAGAACTGTCCATTCAGCAACTCATTTCTGAGCACCTGATGGGGTTCCTGCTCTGTGATCCTGTAGCCCCCCATACTAATTCCTATGAGAGCATAGACTGCACTCAGTTTTAACTGTATTTGGGGCCTTTGCACTGCCTGTTCACTCTTCTTAGAACACTTCATCAGATGTCTTTGTGGTAACTCCCTTACCTCCTTCAAGC
The DNA here is from genome assembly GCF_002007445.2 of Ailuropoda melanoleuca. Classification (NCBI taxonomy): domain Eukaryota; kingdom Metazoa; phylum Chordata; class Mammalia; order Carnivora; family Ursidae; genus Ailuropoda; species Ailuropoda melanoleuca. The sequence continues at coordinate 46,159,395 of NC_048225.1, forward strand.
CTTGCCCCACCTGTCTCTCAGCAAGTCCTACCTTGACCACATCCCCTGTTCAAAAATGCAAACTGCACCACTACCACAGCTCTACCTGTCTAAAAATCCTAATTTTTACTCTGCTCTATTTTGCACTTTTCCATAGCAAGTATTAACTCCTACTATACTGTGTACTTATTACCATGTCCTCTCACTAGAATATAAGTTCCATGAAGGCAGGAATTTTTGTCTGTCTGCGTTCATCGGTAGACCCTAAGCTCCTAGAATCATCATTGGTACATGCTTGATAAGTATTTGCTGAATGGATAAATGAATGTGTGAGTAACTGAATGAATATACCCTTAGCTCTATTGTCAACCCAACATTAAGCTCCATGAGAACAAGAAGCAAACCTCTTGTTCACTGCTGAATCCTCAGCAAATAACACAGTGATTGGCACATAGTAGCCACTCTGTAAATAATATTGCATTAAATGACTATTATCTCATATCCATATGTGGAAGTTAAATTACATCCTGAACTCAATGTTTTTACCTGGGTGAGAAGGGAACCATCTTCTATCTGTCCTCATTCAAAAAGTGATAAGGGGAGCATTTATGGACATAGGTGAGATTTTGAGATGAAGTTTCCCTCATTCCAGATCTACCATTGCCTCAATCCAGGCCTGTTGTACCCATCCAGTTTTCCGAAAACTCACAGACAAAAAAGCAGGCTCAGTATCAGGGGGAGCTGAAGTGATAGTCCAATCTGGTTTTGTGATATGTGAATTTCATCACCAACCAGTTAATCTACCACTAAGGATTTGGGGTAGTCATGTCAAATGTTCTTGCGTGTCTTTCTCCCCTTTCCATATGCTCATGAGAGAAATGAACTTTCTCCAGTATCTCTTCTAAGCCAGGCAACATACCAGCTGATCCCACTTGTCAGTCAGTAGATACTTACAGTGTTATTGGAAAGCAGAAACTTGCCTTGCTTTGTTTGTGCTCTAGTGAGCAACACTAGAAAAGAAGGAATGGAATTTACGGGGAAGAAATTTAGATTTTACACTCAGTTAACAAATACTGAGCGCCTGTTGGGTTCTAAAATGTCTTGTATGTATAATTCCCATAAGGACTCTGTTGGATAGGGATCTTGCCTCTCATTTTGCATCTTTGGAGACTCAGGGACAGAGATGACAGGCACATAGCTGCTTGAATGGCAGAGCTGCTGTTTGAACCCGGGATTATCCTATGTCCGTGTCTCATGGTCTTTATATGTGTCTTCTATAGAAAGATTCAAATGTTTAAATGATAATTGTGTATCAGCAATAATGAAATTCTGTATCAAGATATTTCCTGGGGTACCTAAGAGGCTCAGTCGGTTAAGTGTCTGACTCTTGATTTTGGCTCAGGTCATGATCTCAGTGTCGTGCGATCAAACCCCCCACATCAGACTCTACACAGGGCGTAGAATCTGCCTGGGCTTCTCTCTGTCCTTCTCCTTCTCCCTCCCTCCCACTTGCTCTCTCTCTCTCAAAAAAAAAAAAAGTGGTATTCTTTTTCTCTCACAGAAAGCTTACTAATTTGTGGCAGTGAGACCCTAAGACATGAATACCAAAGCTTGGTATACATTTTCAGCTTGGATCAGAAATAAAAGGTTGCAGTCAGAGCTATGTCAGCCTTTCTGAAATATCTTGATTAATGTATTTTGATTGCCTGATAAACAAAGCCAGCACATAAAGGCTTTTCGAACTGTCCTAAAGCCTGGGCTAGTCATCCTGGCAGTATTCCCTTTCCCATATTTCAATCCTGAGTGGCCAGCTGATGGCATTTGGGAGGAAAGACAATGATTTTAAGATGATTAATTTTTATAGCCTCACCTAACCCTGAAGTCTAAAGTACCATTTGCTGTGGTCTGTCGAGCCCTGCCTTTGGGCAGGTTCAGATTTGCCCCTGCTTCCCTCAGATGAGGTCCTGTCAGTCGGCATGGCCCCGTATACCACCCTGACAGTTTGCTAGGACACGCTGAGAGAGAAAGCAGGCTGGAGTGGGCCCTGTCCCTGGAGACTGATGATGCCTTGTCTGAAATGATCAACACGCAGGCCTCCGGACACAGGAAGTCTGCTCTGCTCACCCTGTGTCCCTAGGGGATGGGGAGCACTGGTGACTCAGGAGAAATTCAGAGAGAGTTGTTGCCCCGAAAGTAATGCTTCTTCCCTGATTATCATCAAAATGCCATAGCTGCAGAGAGGCCCAGGCTGTGAGGACCTCTAGTTGGTGCCCAATTAGTTCCATCTTTAGTCATGACAGTGACTGCCTGATTCCTTGGGTACAGTAGAAATTGACGGTTTCCCAATATCCTCCAGACATAGAAGGAAGCCATCTGGCATGACGAGAAGTGTATCTTTACAGAGCACAAACCTGCCTTATAAGGTTATTAATGACAAAATGGCCTAACCCATGTGATACCACAGTCCATGGCACACAGTGCATTTACCCTTCTCTCAACTGGAGACAATGCCTACACTTTAAGGAGTAGAATCTCTTGAATCACAGATAATAAATACCTAGAGCAGTGCCTGGCACATTGTAAGGCCTTTGTGTGCTCAGGAATCACTGAGAAACAGCATCTTGGTCAATGCCCTCTTAGCAAGGACTGGCAGAAGCTAATGTGTTCTCATGCACTAACACTGATCTGTGGGTGGATTCAGCCACCCTTTTCACTAATGACAATTCATTATCGAAATAGATGGGGAATTAAGTGGCCACACCAGACCTCAATCAGCCTGGATATGGTGACTGATCCACAGGTGCACATATGATTCCTCGAGGAGACATGAAAAGTAATCAGTACAGAACTGGGTATTTCCTTCTACCCTGAGATGAATGCATTCTGACTTGAAAAAGGAACATTGCATGAATCTTCATCAACTCCTAAGAAAGGCAGGGAAGCCAGTGCTAGGTGCTATTCAGGCTTTCCTGTTGTTTCCAACTGTCTGTGCCTTCATCAGAAAAAATGTACACAGCTGAATTCCAAAGATTGCCCTATGAGAAGTATAGGTGACAAGTGTAATAACAGAAAATAACTTTTATTGGACATCTGCTATGTGGTAGGCCCTGGGGATAGGAGGAATATAAACCTCCCTTGTCCCCCATGCATATACAAACTAGAATTTGCAAAGATTAGAAATCACCATACAATGTGATATAAGAGCCTATGAGAGGCTATGCCCAGTAGGGGTGGAGGGAAGGGGAAAGAAGTTCCAGGGTTGATGGAGGAGATGGCACAGAGCGGAGCGATTTTCACAAAGCAAGCACAGTCCTAGGAGACACATACACTACCAGCCACATGGAAAGTTAACCTGATTGCCCCGCAGTGCCTTGCAAGACAAAGGCATAGAACATGACAGCTGAAACATGCCGTAAAGTGCTTTGGGCCTGTTGATTACATAGGATCTGAAGCCCAGAGAGGTTCAGTAACAAACTCGAGATCACATGGTGAGATTTCGTTGAAGCCAGAACCAGAGCCCTGCTCTCCTAACTCCATCCAAGCTTCTTTCTATTTCCAGGGTGCCATCTCTGTGTTTGAAATATTTATTAGATTTGTGAGGGGGCGAATGAATGCTTTTAAGAAGAAAAACTACTGGAAATGGCTGATTTTTAAAATAATAGCACCTAAATTTCAGATCTCTCTGCTCCCAGTGCAGATTCCTTTCCCACATCCCCCTGGTGGGAAAATGTCTTGAGAAAGTTAAGTGAATATATGTATTTTTATGTTATATTTTTAAAGCACCATATTATAATCTCCTGCCAATACTTATAGAAATATCTCGCTCATTTCTAGTGTAGGGAAGAGGTGAAGTAAAGCAGTTGTTGGTTGGCAGTTAGTGTGCTAAAGGCTTTTCCTATGTCACCTCATTAAATTTCTCCAAATGTGCTGAGACCTAGGATGATTAAGCCCATTCATTGATAAACTAAGGCCAGACTGGTTGTGGACCATTCTCAGTGACACTCAGGTAGAAAGAAGTGTACTCACTTGAATGTGTCTCTTCACTCCAATATCTACACTTTTGCACGATCCTCAGCTGCATACCTTAGCAATGGAACAGCGGCATGGAGTAGAGAGAAGACTTTATCTTCTGCTGCTCTTCTTCCTCTTGCTGCAAAGAGAGGTGAAAACCTCTAATCAAGCAGAAGCCTCGACTTCTGAAGGGAAGGAAATTGAGTCAGAGCACTCTGCTTTGTGGGTCTTAAAGTTGTCATGGAAACAAAAGCTTCTCCAGCCCAAACAAGTTCACTGCACAGAAGAGAGTAAGCTAATTGGTTGATTTGTTCATTTATAAAGCTTCTGCAAGGACTGTGCAGAGGCTGGACCTGGGAGACCCTGACCTTCAGTAGCTTCTAATCCAGTAGAAGAGGTAAGACACATTCCCATTCAAAACTGGACATTGTAGGCTTCCCAAGAAAGGTGCAAGCAGAGTGCTTTACATCTTCAGAGAAGGAGAGGCTGCTTCTTTGCCTCAGTTTCCTTGTCTGAACATAGGGACAAATAATATTTATCTCATAGGGTTTCTGTGAGAATTGGATAAAGTATAAGAAATTAAAGCCATAATTTTTTTTATCTGCAAAGTAGAAATAATCATACTTATATGCCGAGCTATTTACATGAACTCAATAAGATGAAATTATGTAACACAAAAGTGCTTTGCACATGGCTGGCCAATAACAGGCATTCAGCAGACTGTTATTATTGTTGCTGAGTAGTTGTTTTTATTGCAAAGAAACTTTGGCAGGGTCATCAAACTGGTGGCCTTTGCCTTCTACCTTCCCTCTATGAAATCACCCTCTCTCTTGTCCTCTGTTATTAGTTTGCTATTGCTGCTATGACAAATGACCTTCCTCCGTCTTCAAATCCAGCAATGGCCGCCATGTACCTCTCATGTCACATCTCTCTGACCTAATCTTCTGCCTTCTCTTCCACTTTTAAGGACTCACGTGATTGGATTGGGCCCACCCAGATAGTCAAGAATACCCTTCCCATATCCCTTTTCCCATAGAAGGTAACATATTCTCAGGTTCTGGGGATTAAGGTGTAGACATCCTCTCAGAGAAGGGGTTAGGGAATTATTTTCCCTGCCATATCTTCAATAACCATGAGGCACATCAAATAATTTTTTCAGTTCCTAGTGGCATGGTCCCAGGAGTTCTCTTTACCCTTGTGATTCTCTGCTATACCAGCCTTAAAGTGTTTCAGCCGGAACTTGATTCTCTGACCAACACAGAAAACATGCGTGCTATTATGGTCCACAATCATTAAATATCACTGCAGCCTAAGCCCAATAGAAAATGTGGGTGGTTTTGGTTGGAGAGGGTTGCTTGCAAAAACAACGCATGGGTTGGTGAAGCAAGTCTATAGGCCTTGGAGGCAGACAGGTCTTGCATTCAGTCCTGCCCTGTCACGTGATAGCTGGTGTGATACTGGACATGTTGCTTAAGTTATGCAAGTCTGTATTTCCTCATCTGCAGCACAAGGCTAATCCATGCATTGTGGGGCAGTTGTGAGAACTGAATGTGCCCTCCATAAACTACTCATGCCTCTCTCCTGACATCTAGTCCATTATAAATGCGATCACCAAATCATGAAATCTCTGGAGATGAGGTCTAAGCACAACATTCCTTGTCAGGAATTGCAAGCTGAATTCTACATCCAGGAGCATGGGCCTTTGATTCCGACACATCTATCTATATTTGAATCTTGGTTCTGCTACTTATTAGCTTTTTTTCATTTCAGCTCTTTGGGTCTCATTTCCTTTATGAGATAAAAAATGCTGACATGGGAAGATTGTTGTCAGAAATAATAACAAAGTGATCCCTATGGAGGGATCTTCGTTACAATCTTTGGAGTTAATGCCATCATTCTCTGCATTTCGTAGTTGAGGGAAGGGTCATCTATGGTGAAGAGATCATCGAGGAGGTTAGGTAACATGCCCCAAATTCACAACTAAGAATAGCAGAGTTGGGACATAAACCCAGGTCTCTTCTCTCTCCCAAGCTTAGCATATAACCCACATGCAGCCTTGCCTGTCCAATACATTGAGTGAGAAGATAAATATGAGGTCTTTAGCACCTTGTGGGACACTTAAGCACAATTTCTGTTGAGTGCTCAGGTGTCTCCCCATCATGTTGCATAGCCACGAGGATGAGCAGCGGCTTCACTCCCCTTCCTGGGCTTCCCCGGTTGGCAAAGGGCCACCACATGGTGAAATGCAGGAGGTCCAGGAGGGATGAGAGAGACGTTGCATTATTCCTCTCTAATTCTACTTGTCTAATGGACTTGTTAAAAGCACCCTAGGTGGAAAGTGTGAGTCTTAATGGCATTTTATAAAAGTTGCTGTGATGAATTAGCACATAAAGCAAATTAAAAACAGCTTATCGCTTTTTAAATTAGGTGATGGGGCACCGTAGCATTTCTCCCAGGCATGAAGATCCATTAATATCCAAAGGAGCCGGAAGCTGCCGAAATGTATCAGCTGTTTGTTTTCCAGGACCTGACAAGTCTGAAATCTGTGTAATCCTCGAGGGGCGGGTTGCCTGAGATAAATAGAACTGGGGAGGAGCGTGTTACTGAGCCTGTTCTTTGGGGATACCTATCACTCAAGGCAGGAGGGGGACACCTTCCCTTGGGGATTCTTGGGAATAAAACGGAGCACAGTAGATTGAATGTCTGGCCTGGAAGGGACCACCAGGAACAGTCTCTCCTCCCCTCCCTTACACATGGGGACCCAGGCTTGAGAGGAGCAGGGCTTTCAGAGTTCGATCTGAAAGTGAGGATCTACGTTGTGCCCAGTGCTGTACTAGACTCTGAGGATAGAGCGGGATTGTAGATGTCCTTATACACAGTCCACAAGACAGCTACTAAGTGGCACAGTGGGGACCCAGATCCCCTGATTCAAGGCCAGCCCATTTTGCAGAAAAACAATTATAATAGTAATAGTAGCTGCCATCTATCAAGCACAGCCTGTGCCAAGCTGGTGTCGCAATACTTTCCATACATTATTTCATTTAATCCTCACCGCAACTCTTTGAAGTAGGTGGTGTTACTATACGCCGGTTTTACGGTGATGAAAACCTGAAGCCCAGAGAAGCTAAGTAACTTGCTTAAGATCACATGGTTAAAAAGTTGCAAACCCAGGCAGTCCGACCCTGGAGCCTGCCTTCTTGGTGACCACCTGCCAGCTTTCCTGACAGCTTTTCTCCCTCCGCTCCCCACACTTTACATCCAGAAGGAGCCTGGAGCTAAACCAGAGGTTCAAAGACTTTGAGGATAATAAATACTGAGACAAGAACTGAGCCATAAGGGAGCTTCGGGGATTTGGGGGCAAGGGGTGGCGGAGGTTGGTCAGCCTTGAAGGGAGGTGAAGAGTTCCTGGTACTTCTAAATTGTGAGCATGGGCAGAGGAGAAACAGGCTGGGAAACTGAGCCATACAATGAAATGTCCAAGAATGTGGATTTTGGAGCCAGACAGACCATATTCTCAATGCAGTCTCCACCACATGTATACATGTGACCTGGGGCAGCTGCCTTAATGTCCTGAGCTTCCTTCCCTCATCTGGAAAATGAGGATACTTATTTTTACCTTCAGGTTCTTATGATGTCAAATAAGACAACAGATACAAAGTGCCAAGCTACCTACATGAGCATAAGTAGTGGTAGCCGTCAGGGTCATCATCCTTGCCACCTTGTCACCACCTCTCAGACTTGGGGGTGGGGGTTCTGATGGGGAACGAAGTAAAGAGCATTACACTAGGACTCCAGATCAGAAGACCCACGCTCCAGCCTGAGGTTGCTGACCCTTGTATGCTGAGGTTAGTCTATCCCTCATCTATAGAAAGGAGATAATACTGTATCCATCATCCTTCTTTGTGGAATGGATTGAGTCACAAATGAGTAGTGTATGTGAAAATGATTTGCAATCTATAGACCCTCAAGACAACCCCAAGGGTCGATGATTCACTGGGAGGGCTCACAGGATTCAGCATAGTCATACTCAGGACTATGAGTTATTACAGCAAGAGGATACAAAGCAAAATCAGCAAATGGAAAGGAACTTGGGACAAAATCAAGAGGAAACTGGGCACACGCTTCCAAGAGCCTTATCCCAGTGGAGTCACATGGGACATGCCTAATCCCTCCAGCAACAAATTGTGATACTAGGTGTAAAATGTTGTCTACCAGGGAAGCTCATGAAAGACGCAGGATCCAGGGTTTTTGTTGGGGGCTGATCATGTAGTCACCTTCTGCTTAGCCCATACCACAATTCCAGACTCAGAAGAAAAGCAAATGTTCCCTTCACATGTTGTTTATACAAACAGTTTAGGCATGGTGAGCCATTCCTAACAGGAAATAGTGAGAACCTTCCCAAAATCTAATTTCCCAGATGTCAGCCAAGAGCCATCCTTGCGGGCAGGTCTTTTTAAAATAGCAGCCTCAAGCTTGCTATGTTAACTCTTTTTTGCACAGAGTAGACTCTATAGAAAGGATTTTTATGAACATCACCTGACAGGGGAAAGGCGAGAGAATAGTGACAGTTCATACTTGACGATCATCACTGTGTGCCGGGCATTGCTGTGCGTGCTTTATTTTTACATGTATTACGTTATGTCACATTTCATCCATACAACAGTTTCATGATGGGGGTACTGTTATCATTGCTGTTATGTAGGTGAAGTAGCTTGTGTGGATAATGGAGCTGTATGACTGGCAAGACGTAGTAGGACCAGGAAAGGATGTGGACAGTGTGACCCCGGGGCTTCTATTCCTAACCACTATACTCAGCTGCTACGCTGCACCTACCATGAGCTGGGAGCCTCGTATGTCTTATTAGTGTTCACAGCAGCTCCGTGCAAATGTAGTTATTGGACTAATTTTGCATTACAAAAACCTGTGGCTCTGGAGTGCTCATTCATTTATGTCACCTCACCCAACCAGAGAGGTGACAGCATCAGAAGTGGGCCTCTGCCCACTCTCAGCCCCCTTTTGCCTAGGTGGAGCTTTGCCAAAGTCTTCAGTAGGGAAGATGCAGATGGTCAAGGTGGAAGTGAGTCATTCTGGGAGCTTCGACCGAGAAACTCTTCCCCGATTCCATGACTTAGGGACAGAGTTAGTGGAAGAAGGAGCTGTGTTGCAAGTAACTCAGATTTTCCTGCAATATTTGAGAGCTCTTCATGCTGTCTTCAGCTCTTTTTGGTTGCCATGACAGCAGATGTGACATTTCTTTCATGAGGGGAAAAAAAAAGGAAGAAAGGAAAAGAACCATACTTGGTCCCCAGTGATCTTAGAAAAAAATCTGTTCCCCAGATCTATCTAGTTTTGCTTGCATAGTGGGTTACACTCTTGTCAGAACGGTATCAAAGGGGAATAAGCAGGGAGGTGGCAAAATCTGCTTCTTCTGAGAACTTTCATGCTCTATGTATCTGGTAGTGGTTGGTGAGGGGAGATACAGGAGGAGGCAGGCAGTATAAGATTTGACACAAATTGTCAGCTACATAAGGCAACACTACTAAGGTCTTGGTCATTTCCATTCTGTTTGCAATTCCCTCACCCCACCAATTTATACATGTCGCAGTGTGTTTGGCTTAGCAAAGGCTCAGCATGTGCTCTTTAGTGAGGGAAACATGGTACATAAAGAAGGAATTACAATTCAGAGTGATGAGCAGGATGCTGAGGTAGACAGCATTCTGCGCAAGCAAAAGGATTTGTCTTATTCATATAATCTTGATCTGTACACATATAAACATGCATGTAATTATATTTTTTCATTATTGCATTTTGAGCATTTATTCATGCCATTGGATTAACCTTAGCCACCATTCAATTTATTTTATTCTTTATTTATGTTTTTGTGGTTTTTATTTGCATTTTCTTTTTTAAAAAATTGAATTCCAGTGTAATTAACATACAGCCTTATATTAGTTTCAGGTGTATAATACAGTGATTAAACTGCAACCATTCAACTTCAGTAACAGTCTGATAGTCCCGTGAGTGGAAGGATCACAGTCCCCCATGGGATGACATTTAAGTTGTTACCATTTTTCCCCATTACAAAGGAAAGAGTTGTATGGACTGATACATCTGAGAGGATTTGTTCATAACACAAAATGCTTCATTCAGAAAGATGTCCATGTTTCTCTTCATTATTTCCTTCTCTGTAGTGACTTTTAACATTTGATTGTAGTGGGAGTGAAAATAATCTCAGGTACTGAACTGCCTTTGCCACATCTCCCATTATCACCTCGCCACATAGGATGGTCTCCAAGAAAAGAAGCAGAACCCCAGTTTTAGGGGTCCAGAGGCTGCCCCTGTAGCCTCCAGGAAGAAGAAGGAACTAAGGATGATTTGTGACCATGGTAGTGGGAATGTAGACTGCAATTCTGGAAGTCATTCTGGGAGTGCTACCGAATGGATGAAGGATTCTCAGGGCAAGAGTGGGTAGTCAAAATGGTGAATTCGAGATCTGTGCTGCAGAAGTTCCTAATGATGTTCTCTCTTGTCATTTCTACAGAGCCATGTTTGACTATGACAAGAGCAAGGACAGTGGGCTGCCAAGTCAAGGACTTAGTTTTAAATATGGAGATATTCTCCATGTTATCAACGCCTCTGATGATGAGTGGTGGCAAGCCAGGAGAGTCACGCTGGAGGGGGACAGTGAGGAGATGGGGGTCATCCCCAGCAAACGGAGGTAAAAATGCCTTTTCTATTTCAAAGTGTTTGCTTTTCAGCTATCTAGGGGGTGGAAATAGGGAGGATGAAGATATGGCAAACTGTTACAAAATAACAATTTGAGTGGGATAGTCAATCTGTGGGGAAATTGTCAGTGGTGACAGGTGACATGATTAAATATTCTCACTCATCTCATATTAGGGTTTTACCAAAACTGGTGACTATGATAAGGCATAACGAAAGAAAGGGAATCAGCTTACAACACCTTCCTAAAACATTTACCAGCATCCACATGTTCAAGATCATCTTATCAGCACGTATGCTGACTTACACACTCAGGTGTTATTCCAGAGGTTCAGATTTAACAGATAACCTTACAGAAAGTTCAAGTGAAAGCCAAATAAAGAACAATATGCTAAGTGAAGGTCCTACCTATGTATTACGTTCAAATATTGATGGGAGAAAAACTAAAAACCTTAATTTCAAATTCAGATGCTTGGGATACAAGTTGTTTGAACATCTGGTGAGGTCTAAGACTGGGTTTATAACTGTTTGTTACTGTTTAGTTACTCCTGTTCCCCACCCACCCCTCAACTCCCACCTTCACTCAATCAGATACTTAGTTCCGTATGTGTTTCCTGAGTCAAGAGAACCATGCTCTTTCTCTTCTAAACATTTAGTCAGCTATGCTTTCGAAAGGCAGGAATATACTTTGGAACAGCCAACTCCATCATGCATTCCAGCAGCTTCTAATAATCATGACCAGGGTGGAAATTTCCTTCCCATGAACCTCTTTTTGGCACCAAGATGCTGTCCATGAAACACATTTGTCTGTACCCCAGTAAAGAGATACGATTATGAAATTAAAGTCAGGAATAACATTTATTCAAGGCAGTCACCAGCTTTTCTCAAGCTACAGGTTTCTCAAAGGGCTTTTCTCCTCCTCTCCAAACACCCCAAATACCTCTGTAAAGAGTTCTCAGTGGAACTGAGTGCTCTAGGCTAAGATCCAGTGACGGAGCTAGCACAAACCATAGGAGGAAGTGGTCACTCATACCCAAGAATAACTCTGTGGAGAATTAGCACCCCAGAGAAGACTGGTCCTTCTCTGCCTCTGACCACACAGCCCAGGCGGAATGCGGGGAGAGGGCAGCAGGCTGACTGTCACACAGATGCTTCCTCATAGTTAGTGGGGAGGAGTCACAAAGAAGCTGCTGAAACTCCAGAGAACCTCCCTACCCTCCATGCCCCTGTGTGGATCCCCTGCCAGCACATAGTTCTCTGGGTCTCTTTAAACCTTTGGGCTCTGGGATGCTTGGGTGGCTCAATCGGTTAAGCACCTGCCTTTGGCTCAGGGCACAGTCCCAGGGTCCTGGGATCAAGTCCTGTGTCCAGCTCCTTGCTCAGCCGGGAGCCTGCTTTTCCCTCTGCCTGCCACTCCCCCTGCTTGTGCGTGCTCACCTTCTATCTCTCTGTCTCTCTCTCTGTCAAATAAATAAAACCTTTTAATAAAAATAAATATAAATAAATAAATAAACCTCTGGGCTCCACAATAGTTGCTTCACATTGCTTTGAGAGGACATTTTGAGTTTGTACTGTGGCTTGTAGGGTTTTCTCAAAGGGTATATATTCAAAGCAGTGACTCTCAGCACTAGTTTATATTCTGTTTTTCCATTTCCATTTACTTCCAAAAAAAGGTCACGGCAACGTGCATTTTGGTTTGCTTCTATTTAATTCATCAGAGCTATCTGAGTGGCTGCTCTGTAGAAGAAAGAGCTATCTTATTGAATATGGCCCCAAGGATAGAAGTGAAGTGGAGGCAGGAAAGCTATGTGGGAATAGATTTCAGCTCATCTTAAAGAAATTCTTTTACTGGCTGGAGCTGTGTAGAGATGGTATGGATTACGTAGGAAGATAGTGAGCCAGAACAGTGGTTTTCATACCAAGGGAGCATTATAAAAGCTTAGACATGCCTGCTCCCTCCCTCTCTGACCCTCTCCTCTGTGTATGCATGCATGTGTGTGTGTGAGAGAGAGTGCACAAGCACACGCACACACACACACACACACACACAAATATTCTAATTCAGTCCATCTGGAGTGGGTCCTGGAAATCTGTATTTGTTTGTAAATCCCTCCGGGTGATTCTGATAATAGAAGGTCTGGTGTCAGGAAATATAATAAAAGGGACTCAAGCTTTGGATAGAGAGTTAACTACACAATTTTTCAGGCCCTTTCCAACCCAGAGGTTCTGTGATTCTAACCAGCTTTGTCAATAGCCCTTCATTTGTTCGATTATACTTCATTTTCTCCCGAAGGAACATTCTCAGTGCTATTCCTCTTGAGGCAATTTTCCACCTCCTGGTGGTTATTGTCAAGTTGACTATCTTTTTTATTTTGGATAAAAACCATCTTAACAGCCATACTACAGCTAGCCTGAAAAAGAAGTTTGTCTAGTGACTCTAATGTTGATATTTATTTGCATTCTATCCATGAATGTTACAGTAGCTTCCCCCTCTCTCTCTCTCTCTCTCTCTGTGTGTGTGTGTGTGTGTGTGTGTGTGTGTGTATGGCTATAAATGAGTTCCTGTCTACTTTTCTCCTTAGGATTTTAATCCTTTCAAAAAATGTTATTATTATTTTATATGTTTATAAAAGTAACACAAACACATTTTACTGTAGGAAAGTGGGAAATTTTTGAAAAGTAAAAAGAAGAAATAAAAATCATTTATAATCCTACCCCACAAAGAGTTCTTACTGGAAGGCTTTCTCATTTCACACTACATTTAGCATCTTACAACTCTAGCTCAAAATAAGTGGGAGTTGGTACAAATGCGATTTACTATTTGATTATTATTATCTCCATTTTACAAATCAGGAGGTTGAGGCATAAAAAGGTTAATTACATTACCTGATATTGCCCAAATAGTGGCAGAGCCAGGTTTTGAATCCAGGCTACAAAATTGATACTCTTCTTTATTTTTAAGGAGAGAGGAAAAGAGAGGAGGGGAAGGACAGAGGGAGAGGGAGAGAGAGAATCTTAAGCAGGCTCCACGCTCATCATGGAGCCTGACATTGGGCTCAGTCTCACAACCCTGAGATCATGACCTGAGCCAAAATCAAGAGCTGGCCACTTCACTGACTGAGCCATGCAGGCGTCCCAACAGAACTGATACTTTTAACTTATATGCAATCCTTCCCCACAAAGTTACAAAAATAAGACTTGGCAAAATTTAAATCCGCAAGCATTGTTTAAGCAGTGTCTGTGTGCCAAGCACTGTCATTGGGTCACTGGAGCCCAACTGGAATCACATGTTTGTGGGACTAAACATGTGACTAAGGCACAGCTACACTTGATTAGGTTAATGAGGGCTCTTTCTAACTAAAGGTACTGTCCTAGTCAGCTTAGGCTGCCGTAACAAAATGCCATAGACTGGGTACTCTTAACAGCAAACATTCATTTCTCACAGTTCTAAAGGCCTAGAGAGTCCAAATTAAAAGGCACTGATTATTTGGGTTTCCAGTGAGGGCCCTCTTCCTGGTTTGTGAATAGCTTTCTTGTTGTACCCTCACATGGCTAAAAGAGATCATTTCTCATGCCTCTTCTTATAAGGGCACTAATCCATTCATGAGGGCCAACACATTGAGTCCATAGCAGGGGTCAAGCGATGTGAAAGGAGAGCAGACAGAAGGACGAATCCCATCTGATGATCACACAAACCATGTATGGTGCCAAGTACTTTCAGATACACAATTTCACTTCATCTTCACAAAAGCCTCATCAGGAAACTGAGGGTCCAAGAAGTCAAGTAACTTGCCCAAGGATGCACAGCTAACCACTGGCTGAACCCAAGTGTCTCTGATAGCAAGACCAGATGGCTTTCCACTCTACCAAGAGTATGCTAGAATTATCAATTAAGAGTTCTTAATATGAATCAGACACTGGGCTAAACAATTTTTATATTATCTTATTTAACATTCACTGTAATTTTTTGAAGTCTGTGTCAGTACTCTAAGCTTACTGACATAAATCCTGAGATCCTAAGATGCTGAATGACCTTCCCTAAGTCACAGAGCTAGTAAGTGGCAGATGCAGGATTCAAACCCAGACTTGTATGATTTCAAAATCTGGGCTCTTAGAATAGAATCACTGTTGCCTGAGACTACATAGCTTTTATGAGTGGCCAAGATATGATTTGTTCAACAGTCTCTTTATTCATTGCCCCATAGTGATGGTCACCTGGGCTCTCAGATGACAGGTTTGTAGCTAGCATCGCATTAAGGTTTGCTCACCTAGCCTTCACGCAGAGTCTGTGGCCAGTCACATGGATGGCATTTCCATCCTTGTAGAGCACGGGTGCAGGAACACCCAGCACCAAATGATGCTCCCACCATCCAGTGTTCCAAGCCTGACCTCATTATGTGTTTGGCCAGGACCTGAAAATGCCAGATGGGATATGGGTGAGAGGGCAGAGGGAGACAGTTGGGCTCATTGAAGTATGACCATTTGGTACTCTCCGGAGATGCTAGTTGTCAGAATTGATTGCTCAGATTTTGCCATACAGTTTATATTTTCAGCATTTTGGTAAGTGACCAAACTAGGGTGGAGAATATTATTTCTGCTTAAACAATCTAATTAATTGCTTGCCTCTTGAGTGTGAGAGAAGTAAGACAGTATTTCTCATCTCAATTCAGTCTTTCTATACAGATGGTCCACCATTTCCTTAGGTAAAGACCTGTGGGCTTTAATATCATCTATTTCTGCCAAAAGAGTCTTACTTAGTAACATAATTAGAGAAGGTGATGCTAAACTTTAAACTTTTGTAGATTCTTACCAAGTGAAAAAGTCATGAACTGGTAAGTAATGTTTCATTAAAAACACTGTTTGAGGGCAAGTCATTTAACTCTTGAGCCTCAATTTTCCCAAGAACGCTGCTTGAGGGTTTATTCATGCATTCGCTCATTCATTTGTTCATTAAGCACCTACTATATGCCCAGCTCCATCTTAAGCCCTGGATCATTGTGCAGTTATTGATAATATAGGCAAAGTGCTTAGAACAACATTGAATACTTTGTACACAATCAAATGATGGGTGATTTCCTTTCTTTGTATTTGAGCTTTTAGTGCTTGAAAGAACACACCATTATTTAAAGCCCTATTTCCCAGCCCTAACTCTTCATTTGAGCAGTAAACCATCCACCTGCATCCCAAGAAGCACTAGAAGAGAGGAAGGGGCTGAGGTAGGTAGGAGAGAACACAAGACACAGCCACCTACCACTGAGAGAGGTAATTGACATGGGCCTCTGTGATGGGAAAGCAAAACTATGATGGGGTTACAGTGAATGCAAAAAGACTGCCAAGGAGAGAAATTAATTCAATATTTATGATATAATTAAATATTTATAGTGCTACATATAGTCATTTAGCTAACCTAAATTTCAGTGTTAAAATGTATTCTAAATTTTATTTTATTTTTTTTAAGATTTTATTTATTTATTTGACAGAGAGACAGACAGCTAGCGGGAGAGGGAACACAAGCGGGGGGTGGGGTGGGAGAGGAAGAAGCAGGCTCCTAGCGGAGGAGCCAATGTGGGACTCGATCCCAGAACACCGGGATCACGCCCTGAGCCGAAGGCAGATGCTTAACGACTGCGCCACCCAGGCGCCCCTAAAATTTATTCTAAATTTTGAAGCACAGGGGCCCCTGGCTAGCTCATTTGGTTAAGCATCCAACTCTTGATTTCAGCTCAGGTCATGATCTCAGGGTTACGAGATCAAGCCCTGCATTGGAATCCACAATGGACGTGGAGTCTGCTTAGGATTCTTTCTCTCTTCCTCTCCTTCTGCCCTCCTCCCCCTCTCCCCAGCTCTCACACTCTTAAAAAAAAAAAAATGAAAAGCCCAACCTGTTATGGTATGGTGTTATGTAAGTGATTAGGTTATGGTTTATTTAATTCAGGACATTTGGGATATGGGCATGCAAGGGAGAATGTTGGTTATCATTTGTGAAAAACTTAATGCAGATTTCTGAAGAACTGTATTGGCCTTAAAACTGTGTATGACTCATCCAAAATCTCATTTATGTTGAGAATTCCCATTGCAGAAGAGAAACATGGAAGGTCTTGAACGCTGTTTCCCAAACTGAGTAGATGTGAACAGACACTCAGGTTAGCTTTTAGTAGCTGTGTGTTCAGGCCCTATTTCTACCACTTTATAAACTTGGCAAGCTTCAAGTCTCAGCTTTCCCAGCCATAAAATGGGGTCAGTAATACTTACATCACTTGGTTATTGTGAGAACCAAATGAGACGTTATAAGTGTAAAGGAATTTTTTTACTAATAATTATATGTGAAAACTTCAGCCAACACTTGTATTATCATCATTATCATTAATGAAACTTCCAACCCCAAGAGAAAGCGAAACTTTCCAACCTCCTTCGTGAGTGAGCCAAAACCATGCCACCTACAGTAACACTTTAAAAATGGTTTTTTCTATTGCCTGTTTGAAGATTAATAAACCATAGCAGATAATAGGCGTGTGTGTGTGTGCGTGTGTGTCCATCTGACTTAACATTCTCTGAAATCCTCTTAAGATTTAAGGGATGAATCAGTAAAGATAAGGGATGAATCAGTAAATATAGCCTAATTGGGACATTTCTTAAGAAATCTGAAAAGGGTGAGCTTAGAAACCAGGGGGTAAAAATTAGAATGTTCTGTCCAAACTGTTCTTAGAATCCTGACTTCAGCCTAATACATGTTTGGAGCCCTGTGAGTTCTGTGGGTCTGTGCACAATTTTTTGCATAGCCTAATCAAATAACCATGTGTCCTCTGCGTGTCATTTTGGCATCATCTAATGTAGTAGTGTTTCCCATAATTATCCTGGTTAATGCAAAGAAGCCAGGATAAAGTCAGGGCTGTAAGAATGGTTTTAGAAGGATCCAAAGAGATGAATATGAATTAACATTTGCACTTGGATTAAAACCGGGAAAAGCTGAAGTTGCTCAGAACAGGCATTTTCTGAGTGAGCATCTTTCCACTTGGCAGCTTACCTTTTTTCTGAAGTCTTGTGCTCTTCCCAACTGTTGTCTGTAGAAACTCTCAGTGGAACATATTGCTTTAATATCTGAGGTTAGATATGAAAATTTTTGTTCAGCTGTTTCCACTCAAATATTCTCCTCTTGCAATGAAATATATTCTGAAACTGTTTCTGTAACTATAGAAACCCCGATCTGCATGGTGTTTCAACTGGGAACACAAAAGAGCTCTTAGTTAAAAAGCAATATGTTGTTAATTATTGATCTATGAATAGCTTAGTTTTTATAAACCATTAATTTCTGTAGATTTGGGGTTTTTCTTCTCTCTCTCTTTTCTTTCCCCATTTTTGAAATTAGAGTTGGCAATATTTAAGCAAATAATCAAGTCAAAACAAGGCATGGAAAATTATTTTAGTTAACAGCAATTTGTTGAGGATTTGCTCCAGGGTGCTGCAGAGTGACATATGGGTTCGCCCTCAAAGAACATACAGCTTTGTATGTGCGCTAGGAAAATAAACACAAGGAAACAAGAGATAATACAACATGAAGATACAAATAAGTACTGTAGTGTCTTAAAGGAAGGAGTGATCATGTCTAATTAGAAAGGCTCAAACAAACAAACAAAAATCAAGGATATACTTAGCTTCTCTTTACCTCTTTCAACCCCATCCTTCAAACAGGCACAAGTCCTACCAATTTTAGTTTACTGCTGTTTCTTAAACCCTTCCCTCCCTTCTACCTCATTATCATTTCTGGCCGGGATTGTGGCAGTAACTTCTCAACAGGCCTCCTGCTTCCCACTGTCCCTTCTCTCTTCCAGCCTATCTTCCTCCTCCACCATGGTCATTTATTCCAATGCTAACCCATTTGGTCATTTCTCTGCTTTATGTCCTTTCATAACTCATGAAGATTCCCCAAGGAAAAAGCCCGAGTCCCTAGTGTGGATGGATATCTTTTATAAGGAAACCTCACCACCTCACTGTCCTACATCCCATCCTGTATATACCCTATACCAGAATTTTCCACATCTTTCACTTGTTTATATCCTCATAGTATGTGTTGTTCCTTCTGTCTGAGAAATTATCCTTGAACTTTTCCTGCCAGCAAGCTCTTTCTTGTCCTTCAAGTTTCACATAAATTGACACCTCCTCCAGGAAGCCCACCCCAATGCTTTCTACCCCCTCCTTCTCACCCTCCAATGAGATAGATGCCCCTCCCCCATTGCTGTCAACAGTCTTACTACAGCATTATCAGTCTCTTTATGTCTTTGTTCCTACCAGGAGCACATTCCTGGGTGTTTATTGCAGTCATGCTTTTTAATTTTTTTTTCTTTGTCCCCCAACTCCTTGCTTGATACATGATAGGTACTCGATGAGTGTTTGATGAATGAATGAAGTGTCAGGTACAATGATGAAATCTGCAGAGATGACAGGAGAACAGGACTGGGGAAAAGGAAAAAATTCAAGATTACCCATAACCTGTTTGGTTTTGAGGTAAAGGTAAATACCATAGTGTTGCTAAGGGAAGGGAAAAAAAAGGAAACCAAAAGAAAAGAGTAGGAGAGATGAAGTGTGCAGAGGTGAACAAAGGAGAAGAAAGAAGTTTATTTAGTCTCCACTTAGGTGTTCATCTCTGTGGACTGTGATTTCTTATAATAGATTTTTGTTTGATTTATTCAGGCATTTAAGTACCTATTAGTTTTTCTCCTTTTTTGTTTCTTCCAATCACTGTGATTCAGTACACATCACACAGAAGTTTCAAGGGATGTGTTAGCCTCTTAGAGACAATATACCAAGACTTTTTTTTTTACCAAACGAAGAAATGGGAGTACTTTAGAATGTATTGCATTTGAGCTGATAAGAAGAGATATTCTTCATTTAGTAAGGAACTTACTCATAAATGCCTTGCCGTGTGATCAGCTCTGTATTTTCAATTTTCTTTAGGGTGGAAAGAAAGGAGCGTGCCCGATTGAAGACAGTGAAGTTTAATGCGAAACCTGGAGTGATTGATTCAAAAGGGGTAGGTACAAAATAACTGAAATACTAAGTTCTCTTGGCTGCCAAGGGTTTAACTATAATTAATATTTAGGCTTTCAGTAACAAAGAAATTATGGAGCTACCAGACAGTAGAGTACTGTTATAAATGTACTGCTAAAAGTAATCATGTATTCTCTGATGAAGTAGATTTGTGGTAAATATATTAAATACTGGGGGTAAACCTGCCAGTCGTCCACAGAAATGATGTGTTGATGAAGGTGATGTAGTGATTACACTGAAGAAGAGAAAAGATAGTTTAGTGTTTTCATTTTTTAAATTTTTTCTGTTAAATTAATTGTTCTAAAAGGATGGATTTTATTTAAAAAAATACCTACCTGTTCTTCACAAATATGTGTAGTCTGTTACATATTATAAAGCTAAGACAGTTGTCATGGAAATATATGTATGGATCATCTAAGTGAATACATGGATTGTTGTGACAGACATAGAAGAGAACTGACAAGTGAAATTTAATCACCAAAATTAAAGTATTATGTGCACATGTATCTATTTTAATAACAGCTTTAATGAGATAAAATCCACATACCATACAATTCACTAATTTAAAGTATGCCATCCAGAGGTTTTTAATATATTTAGTTAGACAGTCATCCCTATAATCAATTTGAGAACATTTGATCACCCCATGAAGAAACCCTGTAACCATCACTTCCCATTGCCCCCCCAGCCTCACCCCCACCTCCGCCCTACCCAGTCCTAGGCAACTACTAATCTATTTTGTCTATAGATTTGCCTATTCTGGATATTTTATATTAAGTGGTATTATATACTATGTGGTCTTTTGTGACTGCTCCTTTCACTTCACATAATGTTCTCATGCACAGATAGTGTGGCATATATAAGTACTTTATTTTTTTCGTTGCCAAATAATATCCCATCGTAAAGATACATCTCATTTAATTTATCCATTCATCAGGTGATGGATATCTGGGTTCTTTTCACTTTTTGGCTATTATGGATAATGCTGCAGTGAACATTTGTGTATATATTTTTGTGTGGACAAGTGTTCTTACTTCCATTGGGTATATACCTAGGAGTAGAATTTCTGGGTCTTATGATAACTCCATGTTTAATGTTTTGAGGAACTTCCAGACTGTTTTCCAAGGTGGTTGTACCTGTTTATATTCCCACCATCAGTGTATGAGAGTTCCAGTGTCTCCACATTCTCACCAACACTTGTTATTATATGTCTTTCTGCTTATTTGGTCTGAAGTGGTATCTCATTGTAGTTGCAATTGACATTTCCCTCATGACTGTTGGTGTTCAGCATTTTTTCATGTGCTAATTGGCCATTTCTATACCCTCTTTGGAGAAATGTCTATTCAGATCCTTTGCTCATTTTTAAATTGGGCTTTTTTGTTATTGTTGAATTGTAGAAATTCTTTATATATTCTGAAAATTAATATCTTATCAAATGTATGCTTTCCAGTTATTTTCTATCATTCTGTAGGTTGTCTTTTCAGTTTCTTGTTAGTGTCCTTTGATGCACAAAAGTTTTTAATTTTGATAAAGTCCAGTCTACCTATTTTTTCCTTTTGTTACTTGTGTTTTTGGTGTCATATAAAAGAAACCATTACCTAATCCAAGGTCATGAAGATTTACATCCATATATTCTTCTAAGAATTTTATAGTTTTAGCTCTTCCATTTAGGGGTTTGATCCATTTTGAGTTAGTTTTTTTGTATATGATATGAGGTAGGATTCCAGTGTCTTCTTTTTTTTGCATGTGAATTATCTTCTCAGTTTCATTTTTATTCTGTTCATTTCAAGTTTATAGGAATGTAAATAGTTTTTATATCAATCATATCCTCCTACCTTGCTGAAACTATTTATTAGTTCTGATAAATTTTTTTGTAGATTCCTTAGCACTTCCTACATACAAGATCATCATGCATAAAAAGAGAGTTTTACTTCTTCCTTTTCAATCTGGATGACATTTTATTTCTTTGTCATGCCTGATTGACCTGGCTAGAGCCTCCAGATCAATACTGGATAGAAGTGGCAAGGGCAGCCATCCTTGTCTTGTTCCTGACCTTATGGGGAAAGCATTCAATCTTTCACCACTAAGTATGATGTCAGCTGTGGCTTGTACAGTTTTTAAAATCTATTTTTAAGTAATAAAACAAGTATCTCATTGCTGTATTGTAAAATACTGCCCCCTACCTACGCTCTCTCTTCCTGTGCTTTTTCTTCATCTCCTTGCCTTTATCTTTCTGTCCTAACAATTCTGGCTTGTGAGCATCACACAGAACCACAGATTATGGTCAATAGATGTCACCATGAAAAACAAAAAGAAGAAAGGCTGTCATTTCTCAGGACTTTTGAGCCCCAAATCACAACACTGCCCCTTGTATTTTGAAATAGAAGTGTCACGGGGCAGCCCAATCATTGATACAACAATTTCATTCCCCTAAAACATTCGGGTGAAACAGGAATTTATTTAAACATAAGGTGTCCCTCTTAAAAAAAAAAAAAGTGAGGGTATGTGTCATCATGCATGGAGTCCTTCAAATAAATACTATTTATAAGCAAGGGAGCAGGATTTTTCACTGATTCTTAGTGAGAATTTAAGGATAGAGCCCCTGTTTGTTTCATACACATAATTGAATGTATCAGAAAATTTTTCTTGAATACCTGCCATGTGCCAGACACAGGGCTAGAACTTGTGAAAGATGCAAAGTGTAAACCAAGCCCTTGTCTTCGAAGCTTATAACATCTATGAGGGCCCAGATGTCTTTTTGATAAGCCTAAGACATGTGTACTGTGCTTTTTAATCATATTGTTAAATACTATTAGGTAATGCCAAAAAATAGGATATAAATTCTAGGACTTGAATGACTATTGAAGGAGGACGGGTGACTGTGTGAAAAGGGAAACCCTGGACCAACAGTCATGAGGGTCAAGTAACTTGGGTTCTAGTTTGAGTTCATTATTAAGTCACCACTGCTCTTTGGCCCTCATTAGCAAAATAACAGCTTTGAACTACATCAAGGATGTCAGGCAAGTTTCACTACCTATATGATGGATTGATTGTGATGATGGATTGATAGTTTCTTGTGGACTGATAATTTCTACATGGAATATTATGATGAAAATGATTCTGAGATCATGTATGATCTCAGCAGGAGGAAAAAAAATTCCATGATTGACTATCCGTGCCTAGCACAATGTTGAGAATTGTTCTATGTTTGAGGTTCCCTAGGTTCAATGATTTTTAAGGTGCCTTCCAGCAGTAATTCTTCATGAGCCTATGAATTAAGAAATAATAAACCAAAGTTTTCCAAATCCCCATGAAAACAATACATCAATGAGAAGACTCTTGCCGAGGGTAGAAAATAAAAGACGATTAAGAGAAAATGTGCTGAAGAAAGAGAGAGACTCACTGTGGGGAGAGTTGAGAAGTTGGGTCAGGAAAAGCCACTCACCCTGACCCAAGGACATGGACTACAGAACTTAGTTATTGTTACAAAAGCCTGTCTGGGACCTAGGGGTAAACTCAACGTAAACTGAGGACAAAGGGGCACCCGGGTGGCTCAGTTGGTTAAGTGTCTGCCTTTGGCTCAGGTTATGATCCCAGGGTCCTGGGATCAAGCCTGGCATTGGGCTCCTTGCTCAGCGGGAGTCTGCTTCTCCCTCTCCCACTCTCCCTGCTTGTGCCCCCCCAATAAATAAATAAAATCTTTAAAAAAAAAAACACTGAGAAAGAAAACTACTTGGAATCAGAAAGAGAGTGGGATATTTGAAAGGACTTTATCATCAGCTGGCATTTACACATTGTGAAACATGAGCTCAAAGGGAAAGCATGGTTGCTGCCCTGGAGAAGCTTAAATCAGTTAGTATGGATGAAGCAGGTAGTGACAATGGCCTTATTAGAAGTATGTATACCATAAGAATTCAAATTAATGGGTGTAGGAGTGGCCAGAAAGCACTTCATAGAAGAACTTAGACTTTAACTGACCTATCAGTGCTTGAGTTATTTTTCCAGAACTGTCCGTTGATTTAAAAATACTGAATGCTATAAAGCAGCGGGCATTGTGCTAGTTGCCTTGTAGGGATAGCAAAATAATTAAAAAGGCAAGGTCTCTCATTTCAAGGAGCTCGCAAAGAGAAATAGAAGAAAGCCTAGCAATACAGCATCACTGATGATCCTCATAAATTTAGGGAGTTCACAGTCTTTATCTGAAGTGTCAGGAGACTGGGACTCAAGAAGATGAGCTAGTTTACCCAAGATCACACAGCTAATAGGTACAGGTGTCAGGTTTGTATTCAGAACATTTTGACAGCAGAATGTCCATTTCTTCATACTATATTTTGTTGGAAGTCAGAAGGACAGTTACTAAACATGCCTTGGGTAAGAGAGAAAGAAAGCTTCCAGAAGAAGGTGGTACTCAGCCAAGATCTTGAAGTCTGAGTAGGAGTGTGCCACATACAGGACAGAGCATGAACATGACGTTGGAAACTGAGGCATGTTAGAGTGAGGCCAAGCAGACCAGGGACACCAGATGGATGGTGTGGTTGGTGGAGTGGTGGTTGTAGCAAATGGGGCTGACCAGGAAGGTCTGGGAGGTCAGGCAGCTTGTATGGAAAGCCTGGTTTAAGCTTTGAAGCTCACTGTATTTTGAGAACATCTAGGAGGAAATCTAAGGCTCTCCGTTTGACAGTACTCAGTTGCTACAAATAAAGTGCCCAGGCTTTTTGTCCACTGCACATGCCTTCACAAAGTTTGTGTCTACACATGCAAAGGGCAAGTGGACAGTTGTGTCAGTAACCCACATAATTCCAGCCTACCCAAGACCCCTAAGCTCAAGGTGGCCATCTGTTTGGATGGGTCTCCTTGAGAACTATCTCATTTTCTCAGATCCCAATGCAGGCAGGCTTCCATGAGAATGTCAGTTAATTCCTAAGGAGTCTCCACTCAAACTAGCCTCTGGTGAAAACTTAATCACTCCCTTAATTTCTTTCATTGGTCTTTTAACTTTTTTCGTCAATTTCATAATCAGCCATTCTGTTACTTACTGAGACATTTAGGAAATTGTATGATCTTCACAATCGAGCTGTTCTCCATTGAAAATCAATGCGTATTTAGTGATTTATGCTAAATTTTGTTTCATTTTATTTAAAAATTCCTATAATTTAAAGAAGGGAAAGATACATCTGAAAGAGTATGAGAGTATCGATAGCCTTACTAAATGCCAACCGTGTGCAATGTGTAAGTGCCTCCTTTGCACTGTAAATCCTTTCTAACGTAAAGGAGGGTATAAGTAAATAACTAGTGCTATTTAGTCACAGGCTGGTACAAAACCGAGGTGATAGATGTTTTTCGAAGTAGTAAGAATGTTCATTGCAAAAACTCAGCTCACATAATCTCTAATAGCCACAACAAAATGTGAAGGGAAGTTATTTGTTCCCTTTTTACAGATTTGAGGAAACTAAGATTGGGGCACCTGTGTGGTTCAGTCGATTAAGCCCCTGACTCTTGGTTTCAGCTCAGGTTGTGATCTTGGGATTGTGAGATCAAGATCAAGCCCTGCATTGGGCCCGCACTCAGCAGAGTCTGCTCGAGATTCTTTCCCCTGCCTCTCCCTCCCCCTCTGCAACTCTCCCCTGTTCGTGTGCATTCCCTTGCTCTCTCTCTCTCCCTCTAATAAATAAATAATAAATAAATAAATAAATAAAATCTTAAAAAAAAAAAAAGGAAGGAAGGAAGAAAGAAACTAAGGCTTAAAGAGGCAAAGAAATCTGAACCCACGTCTGACTGATTCCAAAGCCCATAATCTATTTACTACAGCACGCCCTCTTCCTATTAAAACCATGTCACTTGGTGCATTTTAAGAAGAATGAAGAAGTATACTGAATTGGGTTTAGCTTTGTCAAAAACTGACTTGGGCATAAGCTTAAATCCTGAGAGGCAGAAGCTCGTTTCCTCAATGATGTACATCTTTCTGGGTGAGAACTCTGCAGTGAGCTTGGAGCTGCACACTTCCTCTAATTGTGACCTGCCAGAGGGACAAGTCTTGGCAAATGTGTTCATTTAGTCATTCAATAACCTTTTATTAGATGCCAGTACAAGCAGCTTGCCAGGCAACGTGGACCAAGCTGAATAAGATGTAGTCACTGCCCTGAAGAAGCAGGGATACTAGGGGAGAGAAGGAGTCCCCATAGGGAACAACTGATTAATACTAAACAAAAGGGACAAGAATCTTGCTCTGCAGTTCAGAGGACGAGATTTTGGCTTGGAAGCTGGGAGAATTTGAATTTGGAGGGTGGGGTGGGGGGACCTTGAAGTATTAGTAAAATTTGCAAGGGGGCAGACAGTGGGATAGGAATAGGATACAGGATACTTAGGAGGGAAAACATTGTTTACTTTCATTGCAAGCAACAATTTATGAAGGGGAATAAAAGGACTCAGACGTGGACAGTTATACTCAAATCAGTTCTGGTGCCTTAAATTTTCTAGGAAACTTGGACTTTATCCAAGAATTTGCAACCAAACCCAACCTAGTGATTTCCCCTGGGCTTGCGTGCTGAATGTACTTGTGTTGCTGCCCAAATGTCACTCCCTGGCAAAGGTCCAGACTTACTCATCTTTGTGCCCCTAGTACCTAGCATGGTGTCCACCAGAAACATTCTGTCTGCTCAATCCTCCCTTCTTGGAGGAAAGGAAAGTGAATGATCGGAAGTAGATTTCCAAGAGATCAATCTGGTAACTGTGAGAAAGACTGATTGGGAAATGTTTGAGAAAGCTATCCCAGCGTTCTGGATGTGAGATTTTGAAAATCTGAACTTAAAACAATGGCAAAAGAAAAGAAAAATAGGAAACGATTACTAAAGAGATCCGAGAGAGGACTGTCATCCTTGGATATCTGACCTAGTGGTTCCTAATATTATTCTGTTTTATTTCCCAAGCCTCGAGCTTCCTTTAAGAGGGGATATTGACTGTGAGAGAGGGCATGGGACAGAGACGGAGCTATGGTGATAGGATCATGGCAGCCTCCCTGAATCAAACTGGAGCTAGCACTGAGAAATCTCCGTTCTGCTTCATATTCTTGGAAGTTTCCATATGACCATTGATTCCTACTTTGTCATGTACAGATAAAGACACTGAGAATCATTTTTCTGGGACACAGACTTAGCAGCAGAGCCTGCCATTGTATCATTTATCAAAAAAGTGACTTGACAGTGAGTGCTTTGTTAGCAAGTAGGAATTATGTTTGCTTCACCGGGGTGAGTTACAAGGATTGCTTTCGTAACAACTTCAAAGTGACATTTGAGTTCCAAGGGAAAGGTTATTACCACCCTCAGAAGAACCCTCCTTAATAGCGCTAGTCTTCGGATGACTGGAGCCCCGTGAAGAGCTCAAATGTCCAAGAGTAAGTCAGGGATATAGGGAAGTGGAGTGGAAGGAGCACCATACTGCCCCACTCCATGAAAGCAGCATTTCTCCTCAGAATTCTTCCACCCAGAAAAGGCACCTCCTCAGGTTGCTTATTTTCACTTCCCTACTCTAGAACATCTAACAGATTCCTTATCGGTCTTCCAGCTCTCAGATTTCTCCTCTGATTCTTTCCCCATCCTAGCATACAGTGTGGTTTTAACCATACTAGCATTTTTTATATAAAGAACAAAAACATGGCTGTGTCCAGAGAATTCTTCAGTGTCCCTAGCCCATCCTGGGGAGAGCTGCTAACTCATCCTGTTTTGTTTTTTTTTTTAACGTGATAATCACATTTGTCCAGACCTTGAGCTCCCATGTCCCCTGAGAACCATGTGAGCAGCACACAGATCGTTCTCTATAAAGAAGTACTTGTAGTTTCTCTGAAGATGGCTCTCAGAGGGGTCTACAGTTGAGGATTTTAACAGAAGTTAGATGAAAGTTTCCACAGATCACTTCGCGGCTGTGCAGAATCAATTTCCAAAAGAAGGCAACCCTAGAAAGCAGGAGTCCATTTTGATAACGCAGGTGAGACACAAAGAAGGCCACCCCGGGTCCATAGAGTACCTATGGAGAGGAAAGAAGAGACCAGAAAATATTTAGCAGAAGAAAAAAAAAAAGTGTGTCACTTGGACCACTGACATCAACATTAGCTAAGACTCTTATTGAAAATGAATGTGCCCCGGCTCAACCTCAGTCCTTTGGAATCAGAACCTCTGGGGATGGGGATAGGAAAGCTGCATTTTAACAAGCTCCCCAAGGGTTTCTTAAGGCTTGCTGAAATTTGAGGGACATAAGCATAGCGGAAAGATTTGATATCAGATAGACTGACCAACTTCTGCCAGAGTTACCATAACACGTCTAAGCTTCAATTACCTCATGTGTAAAACTGGAGATTGTATTAAAAAAGATAATGTGTATAAAGTACCTAGAAATATTAGTCTATCTCCTCCCCCTGCCTGCCACCCCCCACCACTACCCACACATGCACCTATCTCAAACTCATCCCCTGTATAAGGCTAGAATGCGCAACCTCCTCAAAGTACTCTATTCCTTAGATTCTAACTCCCCTTTTGCACGGATGAGAGGAAGGGAGAGTTGCCTGCAACTTTGCCCTACACCCATCTGTATAATGGGTAAGCTTTTGACTCTGTGCTTGCTGACCTTGAGGTTAAGCGGGAAGGGGGAGGTGGCAGCAGGACTGATCTCACTCTGTCCCCAACTCCTGCCCCTGCCACTGCTGCGAGTCAGGGGTATTTCTGAGTTTTCTGCCATATTGTGTAGCTACCATGGGAAATTCTAGAATCCCTGCATTCCATTCAGTATACCAGTTATTCTGAACATCTGTAGATTGCTTTATTGTCTAAGGGTTTTTTTTTTAAGTAGGCATTGCTCATTTGTTTTTTACAAAAATCCTGTGAGGTATGTATTTTTAATACGCTCCTTTTACAATGAGAAAACTGAAGTCTACAAGTTCGTCGAGCTAGTAAGTGGCAGAGCTGGGCCCTGCATGGTGTCATATTGCATGAGCAAACTAGAGTAATTGATTCTTTAAGGCATTTTTATGCATGAACTCATTCTAGATGTTATTAGCATAGCTAATTCTATCTACTCAATTAGTGTTGCTACTAGGGCTAAAGTAATATAAATAGGAGACGTATAATTTGTGGTTATATAAATAACAAGTATAGTTTCATCAGATGAGAACACTAAGCTTTTGTTAAATTTTCTTCCTGCTATTAATTCAGAATGTTAAGTATTATTCAGAGAATTTGGCTCAAACCCATTTCTACTTTAAAGTTAATCATGAATCCATTCCGATTCACTACAGAGCTTCTTTAACCTGACTCTTTAAGGCAAAAGGCCCAGAGTCGCACCTTAGATTGTCCGTATTTCATTTTGCAGATGTTTTGGGGGTTTTTTTGTTGTTGTTTTGTGTTTTTTTTTTAAAGATTTTATTTATTTATTTGACAGAGATAGAGACAGCCAGCGAGAGAGGGAACACAAGCAGGGGGAGTGGGAGAGGAAGAAGCAGGCTCATTAGCGGAGGAGCCTGATGTGGGGCCCGATCCCATAACGCCGGGATCACGCCCTGAGCTGAAGGCAGACGATTAACCGCTGTGCCACCCAGGCGCCCCCATTTTGCAGAAGTTTTTAACCCACCGAAAGCTAAAACATCAATACTGAAAGATAAAGATGCAGGAGTGACTACCCAGTCATCTGACTTCCTCACTATGGTGATTAGACTCTTAGCAAGCAAAGATAGCATGTATATCTTGCCTCTTTTCAACTGTGCACTGTTTACGTGTGAGTAAGTTGTTTTTTAATGACAGATCATGTAATATCGGAAACATTTCAACAGCAGCTTCTGCTGTGTTCCTAATGTTCATTAAAAATACCTAATTACTTTACCCTTTCATTAGGGGGAAAAAAAGTAAACTCTGAAATGTAACTGTCCTGGATCCTGTATTTAGCTTTTCTAACGATGTAATTTGGAGCCAGTAGCTTCTCTTTCTGACACTCCGATGTTTCAGCTGTAATAATAAAATCTGGAGAGTAGACTGCAAGTTCCTTAAAGGCAGGGAATATGACTTATTTAGGGCCTAAAATAGTTCATGGCATTCAATCAATAATTATTAAATTAAATAATGTGAGAATAAAGAAGGTGACGTATTGAGAGAAAAGTTATGTAAATTAGAAGGTACAGCCCACATGGATTCTGCTGCAGCTTAGAGAACTGAACGATCTATTACTGCCTTTAAAGGAAGGTTCTCTTGATCTGAGCGTTATTCTCCTTTCACTGCAATGAATAAATTTTGAGTTTCCCCCATGTATGGGATGCTCCTCTGGCTACGGAGTAGGGACATGGATGAATAAGGCCCGACCTCTGTCGTCCCAGAGCCTCCCTTGTAGCACATACATACACCCGTTGTTAGAAACCAGCACCAGTTTGTGCAGGATACTAAAATAACCACTGAACTGAACTGGAAACCCACCCAGGGCAGAATCAGTAAAACTGTTGCTCTAAGAAATTTTTTAAAAAATGAAACCAATTTTAGACTGATTTCCAGGTTAAAAGCAGAAAGTGGGTTGTGATAGATCCACTCTTTGGGGATTGAGAAATTCTTCATGAATATTAGTTAATCTGTCCTCATATTTGCACAGCACTTTGGTACATTATCCATGTCACTGATGAGGAGGCAGGGGCGGGAGTGGCCTGTCCACAGTTACATAGACAAGGGCTGTCCCTTGGAGGTACATGAATACCATTTCGTTTATTCAGCAAAGGTTTGCAAGCTGTCTTTCATGACCAGCATTGTGCTAGGGACAGGAGAAAAACAAAGAAGCATGAGCCTTTGCCCTTGCTCTTGGCAAACATTGAATGGTCTGGGAAAGATTTGGATTTCCTAAGTAGTTGGCACTCTCAATACATAATCTGCTCCTCTCAGCAGTCAAGAGACCCAGTCCTGCAGTCCTAGCTGTGCAAGTGGCCAAGTCATCGAGGCAGGCCAGTTGTTCCTCTGTAAAATGGGACCATTAAGAGGTACAGTGAACTTGCTTCATTAAGATGAGAGATAAACTAACCTAAAGAGATATAGTATAAAGGATATTAAGGCAAGCCAAAATTACACTTCTCAAGAAAAAAATCCCTGTGTGACTCCTTCCTTATATCTCTATACATCATTGATCATAATGTAATAGGCACCATGAATCTACCCGTTCATGTGAAGGCATGAGAATGAAAAGCATATGATGACTAAGGATTATGAGGTATGGACAGCATTCTGTGCACTTGAGGTCCATTGAGGGGAAAAAGGGAAAAGTAACTTTATCCATGCAGTGAGGGCAATTGGTATCCATAGGTGACAATGGAGACCCTATGGGAAGCATCCTTTACTTGTTAGTAGTGGTAACATTTCTAGAGTTCTGGGAGATGTGGGTGAAGTGAGAACTCTCCCAGCGGCTGTTTCAAATGTCTTACAAGTACGAGTCAGCGTACCTTAGAGCCTGTCTCACTTGAAAAGAAGCAAAAAGCTTGCAGATACGCTGTTTGCCTTTCATGTTTTGACAACTGTATGAGTTTTTGTTACCACTTGTTGAATCTGGTGTTTGGGCCTTCTTGCTGTGAATGGTGGTTTTCTCCAGAAGGCCTCAAGAAGCCACTGTTTCTCCTTGTAATTGGCTTGTACCCACCTGTCATGAAGAATTAACACCTTAATGAATTTGGAGCAAATATTTCATGTGAATGGCACAGCTGTCACTCCTCATTCTGGGAGAAAGTGTTCTGTGAGCACCACCCAAGCCTAAACCCGCAGGCCCCCATAGAGGTGGAGCCCTGGGAGCACAAGCCCAATAAATTACAGTCAGAAAATAAATATGCTGGGGGCGCCTAACTGGCTCAGTGGGAAGAGCATGTGACTCCTGATGTTGGGGTCGTGAGTTCAAGCCCCACCTAGGTGGAGAGAATACGTAAGTAAAAAACTTCAAAAAAAAAAAGAAAACAAATACACCAATTTATGATTGCTACTAAATGAGACCATTGTTTTGTTAAAAGTAAAGAGCTCTCCTTTCCCCCAGGTGATCCCCAAAAGCTGACTAAACTTCTATTGTTTATCCCCTTCTCAGTAAAGGACAAAGTGCACATTTGGTACATAAAGGATTTGACTTTGATCACTATTTCTAAAATGTGAAAACAATGTAACTATCATTTACTGAAGGTATTTATAAGCCAGGCATTTTGCTAAATACACTATAAGGACTTTTCTCATTTATTCCTCACAACAACCTTATTAGGTGAGGACTACTACATAGGAGCCTCTTTTAAAGAAAATAATCTGGGACTGCCTGAATGGC
Organism: Ailuropoda melanoleuca; assembly: GCF_002007445.2. NCBI lineage: Eukaryota > Metazoa > Chordata > Mammalia > Carnivora > Ursidae > Ailuropoda > Ailuropoda melanoleuca. Next base: position 46,191,459 of record NC_048225.1, read on the forward strand.
TCAGTCGGTTAAGCATCCGACTCTTGATTTCGGCTCAGGTCATGATCTCAGGGTCATGCTCTAGGGTCGCGAGATCGAGCCTGGTGTCAGACACTACACTCAGTGGGGAGTCTGCTTGAGATTCTCTCCCTCTGTCCTTCCCCCTGCACTCTTGCTCTAAAAATAAATAAGTAAATCTTAAAATAAAATAAAGAAAATAATCCTTCTGGTCTCCCCTAGTGTTGACTAAATCTTTTTATGATGATACTTCCTAAATATATAGAAACAAAATTATGTACAAATACCATATGCTTATAGCTCTTATCATCTATCATGTTAAAATAAATTTACAAATTAAATGCCATATATATTTAGTATTTCTATATTACAGCAACAAAATTCAAAATCACAATGCTAATGTAGTTGGTGATGCTTCAGTAATACTAAATCTTCACCTGCTATGTAAACCTGGTAGCGCCTGCGATGTGGAAGTTTCTTTTGAATTGTATGGGCTTGGTGTTAGGTGAAGACTCCGTTCTCACACCGCTGTTTGCCTCCAGGATGCCCCCTGCAAAACCAATGCGGAGGTCCCAGGCTGGCCCTCACTCCTCGCCTTTTCCCCCCCACCAGCTCGGACCCCTTAGGAGTGAACAAGGAGCTCAGTTACCACACTACAGATGCCCTCTGGAACTGAATCCAATCTCCACAGTTTTCCTTGCCTGCCTCACCGTGCAGTGCTCAGCTGTACTCTCCTGGCAAGGTCTGCAGAGATGAGCCTGGAGCAGCACCACTGTCTAGCCCCCATCCAAAATGAATTATGCTATTTTTAATCTACTGTGGGCTGAGAGATCCAAGGAATAATCTTGCTTTTTTTTTCATTTAATAGTAGGATCTTCCCTGTGATGAAAATGCATAACAATTTGATGAGTAGATTTTGCAGCTTCTCTGTCAGCTGCAAAATTCTCCTTCTTTAAAATTTATAATCCAAGTACTTGAAGTTGCTGATTCAGTGGTAAAAGAATGGTTCTGAACTCTACATCTGATTTCTGTAGAAAAATTTATACTGATCATGCATTGCTTGATTACTTATGAACAGAAGTAATCATTCAGTAGTACCACATGTAACTGAGGGGTCCACAGTGCAGGCCAGAGCTACCTCCCGAGTATCTTCCCACAGTTTGTCTGAACCCCCCCCCACCCCTAAATCCTACACTCCAACCAGAGAAGTTCCAAGGACAGAGAAGAGTGCAGTGGAAAAGAGGTGGCTTTGCGCCCCCTGTTGGGCAGGCCTTTCCTCTGCCCAAACGGAGCTTTGCTATTCTAGCTCCATGGGCAGTCTCCTACTCGTTCTTTAAATCCCATTTGAAATGGTGCCCCTGGGCCTTCTCCAGCTTCCCAGTGGCCCTTGCTGGGCCCTCCTCAGTGCCCTGTTATATACACCTCCATCGTAGCAATTATAACACTTTGTGGTAATGATTTGCTTAAACTGTGAGCCCCACATTTTGTGTCCCCAATGTTTATTCGAGCCATATTGCTGCAGAGGGGACACACCTGGAGGGCAAAATTCATCCCACATACCATTCAGCAAGAGCCAGCCTGAGAAGGTGAGCAATTCCTTTTCCCAGAGGGGGTCCCTTTTCCCACTTTGCACCAGACACTTTTGCCTTTGGAGCCCTGAATATAGTGTTTGGCAAAAACAATAAATGCTTATAGAACAAAAAATACTTATCATTTATTGAACACTTACCATGGCTAAGCCCATACATGCACGGTTGCATTCAGCACTACAATAGCCCCTGATGGAGGAGGTATTAGTATCCCACTCCTTTGGAGTCTTCAAGTAATGGATATTGCTGTCAAATGTAGTATCTCCTGCTAGGATTGCATTCTTCATCCCCTGCAATGAGAGTGGATAAGGAGTAATAATGTTATTAGATGCTATCTCCTGGCACTGTTGTATGTGATGCAAATACATTTTCTCACAAGCAGAACACAATTGTTATGTGAATGGTATGTGTAAACAAGCTGCAAAAAATTATTCTTGAATCAGGACAGTGGGAGGAAGAATGAAGAAAAAGTGACAGAAATTCACAAGTAAGGAATCAAGGATGATTACAAAGTTTCTGGTGGATGCCGAGGGGAAAAAAAATCCTCCCTCCCACAAGAAGCATTCTCTTCAGCTTTAGAGTAACCATCAGTTACAGTGACAGACTCCCCCTGAGATCCCTGGTGTCTCCTATAGAAATAACAATGAACCTGCTTGGCTGTGTCAGCCAACGTGAATAGGAAGGGGGTGTGTGTGTGTAAGAGAGAGAAAGAGAAAGGGAGGGAGGGAAAGGAATAGAGTGTTCTTAAACGGAAGTGTTGGGGGTTTTGAAGGTGTTTTTATTCCCTTGAGGTGTATCTGCACACTCTATAATCCTAGAGGAGTTCAGATCCCCGCCAAGTGAAAATCTGCACTTTTATCAGCTACTATTTGAAGTTTGGCAAGCAATGTTCAACTTTTCTTTCTCCAAAAAAAGAACTATTGAAAAATCTTTGGGCTACTCATATCTCTCACATTAGAACTAAGATATCTCTCCTCATGAGCTGTACTTGACTTAGAAAACACAATCCACTAGCATAGCATTTGAAGTGCTCCTCAAAGGAAATGTGTAGACAGAAGGCTCAGCATGGACTGAACAATAGTGTCCCAGACAGAAACACCTCTCCCTCACCTGCCTCACCCCTGAACTCACGGTGAGAGTTCTAACCCCTGTGACCTGCTAAAATGGGGCTATTGGCTGAGGGCCCAGCAGTTTCAACTGTAATGGATTTGCCTTCATTTGTGAGTCATCCCTCCTTCCAGAAGCAAGCAAGGGGTGAATATTATTCAACCAGGCACAACTTTAGAAAGAATACTATTTATTACTGTGCTTTACATATTAGTTTGCCCGTAATTCCTCCTGACACATGAATGCTGCAAGTGACGTCTTGTGCTCTGGGTCCGCCATTGACATCAGATCGTGGGAGACCAAGAGTAAACTGTCAGCTTCCAAAGCTGAGTCATCATCCAAGAGGGTGAAGCTGGAAGAGTCCAGCTAAAGGAGGGAAGGAAAGGGTGGAATGGTCAGAGGGAGGAGGAAACATCTTCACAGCATAAAGGACCTTTGAGGTCATTCATTTATCTCCCTGACTGACAGAGAGGAAGCTGATGCTCAGGGAGGGGAAATGACTTTGCTAAGCTCAGGTAGGTAGGTAGGAGAGGCCGGGCCAGGAGTCTCTTCTCTGAGTTTTCAAAGCACACATAGCCTGAATGTCTGCCTGTTGTCCAGCACTAGACAAGCCCCACAAGCAAAGCAAGTTACCTCTCTGAGCCTCATGTGTAACCAGTGGCGATGATGATAATGGTGATAATGATGATGGCATGAAGTAGACATTATTATTAAATTTATGATACAGATAAGGACAATAATCCTCAAAATATTAAATACCTAGCCCTAAGCACACATGGCCAGTGAATTGAATCAAACTTGTTAATAAGGAAGACTCTCAAAAAGAAAAAAAAGTGTGACTAGCAGAGAAGCAGTGTCCCTGGGCCTCTCTGACCCCAAGACTGGGCTCTTACCTCTTCCCTGTGCATAATCGTCACTTAATAAATACCTGGGAGGAGATACAGTTGCTAACCTCACCCTATAACATGACATGGCTCCATTTGAACAAACCAGATTGTGAATGAAGTCACTGGTCCCTCCCTTCCTGCCTGCAAAACAACATAGCACAGCTCCCCTGCCACAGACACCTAGCTATTGACCAGTTCTTCCCTCTGCCAACACTGCTTAGGCAACTGCTCTGTACTCAGCCCTGGGAAAATACAAACAGAAAACAAAGTAGTAGTGAAGTCTGGGTTTTGGAGTCTGAGAGAGCTGAGTTTGAATCTGGTTCTGTCAATTACCAGCTAGGCAAATGATATCCCCTCTCTCTGTCTCAGTTTTCTCATTTATATACGTGTAATAATATAGACAGAGGGGTGTGTGTGTGATGGAATTGTGGGGAGGATTCATTGACATTATTAGTACAAAATGGTTAATAAGACATATATTAACAATGACTCAGAGAAAGCTCAATAAATATTTGCCACTAGTATCAATGAGTTTACATTCAAATTGGAGAACAGATACAATTTGAGTTATCAGAGAGCAGTCAAGAACTCTGCCTAACTTCTTCGGCGGATGGAATAATCTCACTCTCTTTCTTCCTATTCCACTTAGTGAGCAATGACCTATCCTTCAATATCTAGTTGACATTTCACCTCCTGCTCACCTCCACAGCAGAAGTTATTCTGCCTTCCTCATGCCTCTCTAGTACCTTGCACACACTGTCACAGCGTACTAGTAACTTAAGAATCTCTGTCACTGAATTGTGAGGTCCTTTGGAGTTTATTACACCTCCAGTGCCTAGCACAGAGCCTGGCTTATACATATGCTCAGCATATATTTGGTGCATGAATAAATGGAAGTAACTGCATAGAATAGAGGGGACTGTAGTAGTTAGGAGAGCGTTCTGTCAGAAGAAGGTCCATGAGACATGAGTTACTTCAGAAGTGCTCTGACAGACAGTAATGAAAACAAGGGGAAAGACAATATTTTGTTACTTTCTTTTTAAGATTTTGTTTGTTTGTTCATCTATCTATTTATTTATTTGAGAGAAAGAGCATGCATGCACATGCACAGGGGTGAGGGGCAGTGGGAGAGGGAGAGAGAGAATCTCAAGCCGACTCTCTGCTGAGTGGGGAGCCCAATGCAGGGCTCAGTCTCACAATCTTGAGATCATGAGCTGAGCTGAAATCAAGAGTCAGACATCCAACCGGCTGATTCACCCAGGCACCCCAATGTTTTGTTACTTTCTACTGGTATAAATCAATGTATGAATTTGAGTAAGGGTCTTCTCCTAACCCAGGTAGGGTAAATCAGTTTATAGCTTCCCTGCTGGCCTCGTGGGATCACATCACCTTCAGTGTGAGTCTGTAAGACCAGCCAGTAAAGAGGAGAGGAACCCTTGGGGAAATTGCAGAAGAACTGGTATTCCTAAGAATGAAGAAATGAAACTGAGGAGTGATGTGCTTCCTGAAAGTGAACCTAGTACTTCTTACTACTACACGGCATTCACTACTCTCATAGCCCCTCATGGAACCGTCATGGAAATCTCATTGCTTGACTTATTTGAAAATAATAAAGCAACAGAAATTATGTTACAGACATAAAGTATAAAATTCCATGGAAAGTCATTTGCTGGCAGAAGTTCTCAGCAATGGTTACCGGGGCTATATGCCAAAGGTAGAGTGCAAAAAATACTTGGAATCTTTGCAAACAGTCACAAGAAAGGCAGTAAGTATTGCATAGTGGTTAAGGGCTCAACTCTGGAGCTAACTACTTGGGAATGAAACTCGGCTCATGAATCATAGCTGTGTAAATCCTGGAGCAAGGGATCAACCTCTCTATACTTCAATTTCCTTATGTATAAAGTGTGGACACAATTTCAAGCCACTAAATAGAAGCTGATGATATTTGGAAAACACTTAGCATGGGAGTCCATGTAAATCACTTATAAAAGCACCTGCCATGTAGGTTAGCATTTTAAAAATGTTAGTTTTAAAAAATGCTATTATGGGATTCCTCTGGCTCAGTCGGTAGAGCATGCAGCTCTTGATCTCAGGGTTATGAGTTTGAGCCCCACATTGGTTGGGTGTAGAGATTACTTTAAAAAGTAAAGATAGAATTTTTTTAAATGCTATTGTGATTACCAAGTCCCTGTTACCAGCTTCGCTCCATGCATCGTTCTGGGGCACTGTGGGAAGTACGAAAGAAAACTTTAAGACAAGGTTGTATTCCTTACAGAGTTAGGCTGAAGATGAAGCATAAAACTAACATAAATAAGGCAATTAAAGGAGTCTTAAGTCCCAAACTGGATGACTCTGGGTGGTGAGAAAGGAGAGGACTGAAACAGCCAGAATAAGCCTAACCTTGTGGGTGCTCAATTAAAGTTCATTGAGGATAACTAATATGGGATTTTGTTCAGGTTAGGATTTTATCAGCTATGTTGTCAAACTCCAGATTTTGGAGGAAAAAATATAAGAATAAGAGAACCCTCTCAATTATCAATGCGTTTAGAGAATGCTAAAATAGAAAGGGAAAAAAAAGAATTCATTTAACTTGATGTTGAATGAGGTTTCAGAATTTGTGAGTGGTAGAAATAAAAGAAACCTCATGGTTTGGGTGGTCTGTTTTACAGATGGAGAAACACCCAGAGATATGAGGCGACTCCCAAGTCACACTGGAAACCCAGGTCTCTTTCTGCTCAGTCTGATTCTTGACTCCCTGTAGATGTTTGCTGGCTTTTGTGGCTTCTGAAAGGCATTCTTCTTGTCTAATGTCAGTCAGCTGGTTGGACTCCCATCTTTGAGTCCTAGAGCTTTTCCTGCCTGTGCTCACTACTGTTCCTACTGAGGCCAGTTATTTGCTGACAGCCACAGTGTGGAGGCTTAGCCCTCCAGGCACTGACAAGAACCTTTGAGTTGTAGCAAATAGCAAAGGATAGAAAGGGAGGGAAATGAGGGACTGTGGGAGGGGGAAGAGGAAATGAAAGGGAAAAAATTAAAAATCATTAACAAGGAAATGAAGAATTCAGCAGTGTGACCAACTTCGGATCCGCAGAACTATTC
>NC_048225.1:46198237-46414073 GCF_002007445.2 Ailuropoda melanoleuca
AACCACTGATTTGATTTCTACCACCAGAGCTTAGTTTTTCCTGTTCTGGAACTTCTTATAATTGAAGTCATCCATAAGTACTCTTTTGTATCTGCCTTCTATCACTCAGCATAATGCTGTTGAGATTCATCCATGTTGCTGCTTTTTATTGGTGAAGTAGTTCAATTCTCTTTATTGCTGAGTAGCAATAACAATATATTGTGTGTATCAATATGCCACAGTTTATGACTTCACCTATTGATGAACATTAGGGTCGTTTCTCATTTGGCGTCATTATAAATATTCTTGTACATGCCTTTTTGTGATATATGTTTTTCTCTTGAGTAAATTTCTAAGGGTGAATTTCTGAATCATAGGTTAGCTATATGATTAACTTTATAGGAAACTGCCAAACTGTTTTTCAAAGTGGCTATACCATTTTACACTCCCACCAACAATTTCTGTGAGAGTTCTAATTGCTTTGCATCCTTACCAACATCGAATATGGTTAGTCTTTTTAATTTTATCCACTGTAGTGGGTATTGAGATGGTATCTTGCTTTGGTTTCAATTTGCTTTTCTCTGATAACTAATGATGTTTTTCATGTTTTTTGACCATTTGTATATCTCATGTTAAGTATCCAGTCAAGTCTTTTGCCCATTTTTTATTGGATGGCTTTTCTTTTTATTGTTCAATTGTAGGAGTTTTTAAATATTCTAACTAAAAATCCTTTATCAGGTATATGTATTATAAATATTGTTTCCCAGTTTGTTGATAGCCTTTTCACTTTCTTAATGACCTCTTTTGAAGAGCAAAAGTTTTTAACTATGATGAAATCCAATTTACCAATTTTTTTATTTATCATTTGTGCTTTTATGTCCTATCCAAGAAATCTTTGCCTATCTCAGATTACAAATATATTCTATATTTTCATCTAGAATTTTATAATTTAAGCTTTAGAATTGGCTCTGCAATTCAGCTGTAGAAAATTTTGGTGTATGGCACAAGTTATGAAAAATTTCAAACTTATAAAATATATGGAAAGAATATAATTATGAACATTTTGTACCCATTACTCAGCTTCAACGACTATCAAATCATAGTCAGTCTTGTTTTGCATATTCTCTTATGTATGACATATATATATATGAGATATATGAGATATATTTGTAAAATTACCATCTTTTTTTGGTATAATCCAGAACTTAATCCAGGACCATACTTCCTTAACCTCCTTTGATCTAGCATGTTTCCTTAACTTTTTATGTTTTTCAAGACATTGGCATTTTAAGAGGATGTCTCTTAATTTTAATTTTTCTGATTATTTCTTCAGGGTTAGTTTCATCTAATGCATTTTTGGCAGGAATACTACATCAGTGATATTGTATACTTCTCAGTGCTTTCCATCAGGAGGCACATGGTCTCAGGTTATCCCACTTTTCAGTGATGCTAAGTTTGATCACTTGATTAAGGTGGTATCTGCCAAGTAACTCCACCAAAAAGGCACCTTTACTCACCTTTTTAATAATTAAATAATCTACGAGGAGATAAATATCATGTTCCTCAATAAACTTTCAACCAGTAGTCTTAGCACCCACTGATGATTCTTTCCTGAATTGATTATTATTATGGTAGCTGAAAATGGTGAATTTGTGTCTTTCCCATTCCTTCTTATAGTTGTCATTCTACTATAACAAAGAACTTTCTCTTCCTTCTCATTTTTGATTACTTAACTTAGGTATTTTTGGTAATCTGCCTGGACTCATGAATTTCTTTTTTAATTCAGTGTGTTACACTCAGTTACTACCACTATTCATTTTAATATTTAAATTATCTAGATTTGGCTGGTGCAATCCCTTTTAAACTGGCTTTGGTGTCCTTTTGACATGCCACCATTAGTTTTAGGTTTCTTAAGCTTTGCATTGTTTTTGTGTTTATGTTTAGTACTTCTTACTTGCCAGTCCAACAAAATGTTTCAGACTCACCTTATACTTTCCCTGCTGATGGGATGAGCCATTTCTTCAAAAAACACTAGTTCCTTTTTTTTGCAAAAAATGGTATTTAGAAACAAAATCGGAGCACCAGATATGATTTTTGCTCCTGGAGTATCAGTACATCTAGGCTTCTTTCTTTACTGGACACAGAGAGGAAATAAAATTTTTTAGAATACCTTAAGTTTATGTTAGATGCCTTTAAGTACTCTTCACCATCATAAGATTCTTCCTGTCCTTCCCCCATCGCACATTTGTAACTCACTCTTTCACAGTGACAACCCCACTTCCCAGCAACATCCATGTGTTTACTCATTTGCTCATTACTCACATACCAAATGGTTTCAGAATTCAACTAACAATAAACCTGCTAAGTAAAGTTTAAGATTTCTGTATAATTCTATCTTTAGAATATATTCTGAGGGTAGTCACAGATTATGTTCCTTTCATATTTTCTGAAGCAAATCCAGTGTGTCAAATCATTTCAATTGTAAATATTTCAGTATGGCCTGGCCACAATGCCATTATCACACATAAAAATTAACAGTTTCTAATTTAACAAATATCCTGGGGAGGGGAGTTTCAGGTTTCAAATTAACTCATAAATACCATAAATGCTTTTTTGTCATTTTGTTTTGTTTTACAGTTTATTTAAACCAGAAGTGAAGTTTATTGTAATTGGTTGACCCATCCTAAATCTCTTCTGATTTATATGTTTTCCCTCCATTCTTTTTTTGTTTTCTTTCCATTTTTATAAATAAGAAACTAGGTCATTTGTCCTACAGAGTTTGCTCCAGATTTTCCTTATAATATAATTTATCATGTTTCTCTATCTCTTTATTTCTATAAACTAGTTGTTGGATGAAAGGTTTAATTATATTCAGATTCACTGGGGAGAGAAGGGTTTTGTTTTGTTTTGTTTTGTTTTGTTTTGTTTTGTTTTGTTAATAGAGGTTTACAGAATATTTTATTCTCCCATCAGGAAGTGTGTATCATCTGATTATCTTTTTGTGTGTGTGATGTTACCAGCTATTGGTGCTCAGTGCCTAGATCAATTGATTCATTAGACTGCAAATGGAACCTTTTTTGAATTGAACAGTGTTCTAGATACACATATGTATACACACATCCATATAGACACGTTTCTGGGAACTAATGTATTTCAAGCCAACTCTTGTCTTTCCTTTAACAATCTCTTTATTTCATTCTTACTTGTTCTTGAACCTCTCTTGTTATAAAAATCTCTTCTGTACAAAAACAAGATATGTATAATACAAAGCGATGGCCCAAATATAGTAACAACTTTCCAAAAGGAATGCAATTATCTTAAAGAAGGGGGGACAAGAGNTTGTTCTTGAACCTCTCTTGTTATAAAAATCTCTTCTGTACAAAAACAAGATATGTATAATACAAAGCGATGACCCAAATTTATAGTAACAACTTTCCAAAAGGAATGCAATTATCTTAAAGAAGGGGGGACAAGAGTGAATTAAGAGGAGAGAAGCATTTATAAAAGATAAGGAGGCCCAAAAATTGTGTTATCTGGGCTCAGTACAAATTTAAATCAAAATTCTTCTCAGGGAACTTTCATATCATGAAGGTGACATTTTAGAGCAGGAAACGTTTGATATTTGAACAATTTGAACAGAAATATGAGAAGAGAAACTGAAACATACCCCTAGTTTTAAAGTTTTCAGCATGAAAAGGACAAAAATACATCGATTCACTCATGTGTCTTTGAGAACATGGGATTCAAGTCAAAGAAGCAGCAATTTGAGTTTTTTGTTTTGTTTTCTTTCTTCCTTCATGAAGCATGTATTATCTTAAGCCAGTTCAGCAATGCCATTACAACTTAGGGTCATGCCGAGTAGTTTCATGCCACTGGACCTAACAACTTAGAGATTTTTGAGTGACAGTGATCATATGCTGACTCCTGGTATGGGTGTTCTAATGTCTGTCACAACATGAAAGGTATTCATTTAACAGAGGAACAGCAGAATCAGATAAACAAGGCATGTGTATCTGATTGATTGCAAGGGTTGGGGAAGGTGTTTTCAATTCATTCGATTCAAGATAAAAAAATATTTGCTCCAAATAAAATTTAAAATATGATGTGTTTGTTTCCTCCCATCCTGTGGTGTAGGGGTTGGGGAGAGGTTCCTTTTTTTAATGACTTTATTGAGATATAATTCACATAGTATACAGTTCACTCACTTAAACTGTACAGTTCAGTGTTTTTTAGTATATTCATAGGGTTATGCAACCGTCACCACAATCTAATTTTAGAACATTTCATCTCCCCTAAAACTAACACCATGCTCATCAGCTGCCACTTCCCACTCGCTGTATGCCCTGTCCCCAACCCTAACCAACCACTAATCTACTTTGTCTCTATAGGTTTTTGCCTGTCGTGAACAATCACCTTTTAATTGCCATTCATAGCTTGTCCCACTGAAATTCTTTTTATTTTATTTTTTTGCATTACCATAAGAATAGAAATGATACAAGAGAGCCCTCAAAAACTTGAATGAGTATCAAAAAAAAATTGTAGCAAGATAACCCACAAAAATATTGTTGAATCTAATAGCTTCTGATAGCTCAAATAAATAACTACCAAACAGTGAAGCTGTGGGAATGATGACAGATTATGGTAGCATGAAGGTCAAATGCTAATAATTTTAAATATAAATTTGAAACAGGCTTGGATTGCAGAAGCTTTTCTTGCACATAAGAACAGCAATATCTGCAGCCAGTAATATTTGCAAATTCAAATCCTGACTTTACCTCTCATCAACTATATGACTCTGGACAAGTAACAGAAGATTTATAAACTTCAGTTTCTCATCTGTAACATGGGAATAATGATGATACCAACCTCCTGAAGTTAGCGTGGAGATAAGCACATGTAGAGCTTTTAGAACCAAGTCTGGGGCATAATAAGTGCTCAATAAATGGTGGTTGTATCACTTTTGTACATAAGAACTCAAAGATTCAGGTCAGTTCTTAGATACGCCAACTTGCCACTTGCCACATGTGATTGGTATTTTCAAAGTCTGTATTCAAAGAAGATTCCTGCCATGAGAGCATTAGATCAAGGCCTAAGATACAGCAGTGTAGAGAAAAAAATAACATTGATCAAGTATGATTAACAGAGCTGTAAACCAGCCTTCAGTTGCTTTAGAGCCATATGTTCTATAAATAGTAAAAGTGCTAATTTATTATTCTCACCTAACACTCATGTAACAGATTTTCCTTTTTTAAAAAATTACCAACAACAGAAAGCTTATATAATGGTATTATACATGTCTAATAAAAAAATAAAGACTAGTTTTAGAGCATTATAAACCACCTATAACCTCTTACATTTGAAATGTTTAGCTAAGCCCCTAAACGTGTGACTTTTAAGTCTATGAGTGTGAACGGAAGTTGTGATTTGGTTTTGTGTCCATAAATGTAAGGCCATTTAACCACCAATGATTCTATGACCTTCTCTTTCATTCCAATACAAAATGACTTTGGGTAATAAGACTAATACAATAGATAATTTTATTTTTGAGCAATTATTATGTATTTTCTGTTCTTTTAAAGATGTGGTGCTAAATATTATTATATCCCAATCAGATGACTCATGATACACAACATTTTCATACTTGGGAAATGTTAACACATTACAGATCCTTGCTTTGAAAAGAAAAAAGAATTAATCCCAGACAACACATATTCATTTTCCTTTGACCCCATGAGACAAATTAAATGATGTGGTTTGCATGCGGCCCCATTTTGGTTCCTCAGGTGCCTCCACACTGTCCATCTGTGTCTACATTTTCACCCCAGGCTTTACTCCTTTGGGCATTGTTTCATATTTGCATGAGAATTTGTAATTTTTTTTTTGCATGACAAGTCATCCATGATGTTGAAGTTAAATGTCTAACATATCTTGCAATACACATGTCATTAATTCTTACATAATTTTTTCTTTTATTTTCAGTTACTGAAGTTTAAATATGCTTGAAAAGTAAAAGTGGCATGAAACTGGAGTGATGCAAGAATATTTAATGTTCCTTTAAGGACTTACCATTTTTTAGCTGGGAAAATTTAGGGGGCAGTTCCCAGCCTTGTCCTTGGACACAATCCTCAATGACAAGTTCTGACAAAGCTATATTGAGCATAAGTGCTGTCAGCAGAGTAATAAATTCTGAAATAATACTTCTTTTTACTGTGAGAATGTATATCTAATACTTAACATGTTACATATAAAATTAGCTCCCTAATTTCAAAAATTATTAAATATTTGACTTATTGTTATTCTTAAAACCTTCTTAATGGGACATAAAAATTAAGCTCCACTGATTTTGGTGAATTTCCTCGCACCCAAAAAAGTAATAAATTACTGAATGACAGCACCAACATTTTAGCACTTTAATGTTTCCTAGATAAACATGACTGCCAAAATGGATATCTGATACAGAAGCAGATGAGTATATGAAGAAACTAAGTTATTTACACTATTTAGTCAAGCTTCAAACCCATAAGGGCACGCCACTGATTCCCACCAATGGATAAAATATATATATCCAAACAGTGCTTTTCCTTCCACGTAGTCACCCTGCTGGCCCTACATTTATTCCTACCAGTTGCCATTGCTAAGACTATTTTGGAATACCCCTTGTCAAATTACCGTCAGAGTCTTTGGCACATTCATTTTAATACCTACATGGTAACAAATCTTGCTCTTTGGAGAGTGACTCTCAGAGCCAGTCAAATAAATATGGTAATCAAGCTGGTGAAACATATTTTTTAAATGATAAGTGAATATGAAATTACTAAGACTTGCAGAGCCCATAGCTTATAAGACGACTGTGAACACACTTCCCAAAGAAGAACCCCACAAAGCATTTACATAACAGCAACAGTGAGAATAAATGAAATTTTCTTAAGGAGTCTTCCAGGCAAGCAAATGAATAAGTTCTAATATATATCTTATCTTATATATCTTATCTTATTTCCTTTAATTCAGCCTCATTTAACCACATGAAGTGGTTTACATTTTTAAGGACAGTCCTTCTTATAGTATTTTTTATCATGTCAGAATATAGACGAGTAACCATTACTTCTCCCTTGTTCGAGTGAATATTAAGTTAGTATCTTTTAATGTCAGATTTGGGTTGACAGCGTCCTAGCTGTCACCAACTACCTGTGATATTAGCAAGGGACTCAATCTGTCTGTGCCCCTGGTCCCCTGTTCCAGGATGAGGGTGTGGGGCTCATATGTCTTTAAAATCCTTTTGAATAAATAATTATCATAGATCTGTGTGTGATGCTATAAATATCATATATCATAAATCTACACACTTCTCTATGTGTTTTAAATTAAACCCAAGCCGAAGTAACTCACATTCAACTTACTAAAATGACATCCAGGCACCGATGTGTCTAGTATCTCTAAGAAAGTCTTCTCTACCTGATGATAAAGATGACATTTGTATAGCATGTTATGTTTATCCTGCCTCACTTAAGTCTCACATCCTAAGAGCTGCTATCATTATCCTCCATTATGCAGATGAAGAAGATAGTGAGATTCAGAGAGATTCAGTTAGCTGTCTTGGGCGATGGACTAGCAAGTTGTAGAGCCAGGACAGAGGCTCTGGCTCTTTGGCTTTCAATTTAAGACTCTTCCTCCATCGTCATTTACCTGCAACCAGTCTTTTCATTAAGAGGCACTTTTTCCAAGGTGTCATCATCCAGAATTTACACTTCTTGAAAATAAAATCTGCCTTCAGGAAGCCTCTGGCACCTCTTTAGTATCCACTTGCGTCACTACAGCTCTCTCTGCTTTTACAAACTAGTTGTTTTGTCAGCATGAGTGTGACAACAATTAGACGTCCCCTGTTTTTGCCCCATGCCTTTTCTCCTTCACAGTCATTCAATGACAAGCGTAAAAAGAGCTTCATCTTTTCACGAAAATTCCCATTCTACAAGAACAAGGAGCAGAGTGAGCAGGAAACCAGTGATCCTGAACGTAAGTAGATTCTCGAAGAGAATGTCACATGCAACACAAGAGAAAAAAATTCTTCACGGGCAACACGCATGATGTAGGCTTCCCCACGCCACACGCCTAGGCAAACAAACATGGTAGGCAGGCAGGTCAGGGCTTACTACTGTGACCAGTGTTTGGCTGCAGTCTGGATCCTTCCCTTGATGTGGCTTTTCTTTGCAGAATGCATTGGAGAGGGACTTCAGGAAGCTGGGACTTTGCTTCCAGCCAGCATCTTTCTGTGACCAGGGCTGGGTCTGGTTTGCCTTTTCTGTCATACAGCTCTCGAGGGCTTGAGACAAATTCTTTTCTGAACAGAAATATTGGATTCCATTGCCACGTGTATGTTTTTGAATTCTAGCTCATTGGGAGCGATTAAATTCTCTGTATTGATTTACAAGCCCTGTGTTTACACTTTCCCTCCCAGCAAATGTTAAGCACTCACTGAGCAGTGAGCTTGTATTTTTGGTGGATACTAAATCTAAGAATTTGTCTTGAAACTTGGGAGTGGAGCATTGTTCTGAGTGGTACATTTCTGTGGCAACTTTAACAGTGGGCAAAAATGGCATTTGGTGACTCTTCCTCTTTTTCTGTAACAGTCTTCTGATTTTTTTTTTTAACTCTCCATCTTTTGAGTTGCTTTACAAATCTTTGAGTCTCAGCCCAGGGAGTTTGGGGTTAAAGTTGTTTCAAAAGAAGAAAGAGTGGGATCCAGATTGCTTAGGCAACACGGTCTGTCATGGTAGTATCCATTTCAACTCCACTGACTTCTTCCTTCCTCTTCCGTGGCTGTTCTTCCTCTCTCATTGCTCTCTCTGGGGACTTCCATGCAGGACATCCCCGGATTAGGTGACGACGGTTATGGAACAAAGACTCTGAGTAAGTTCCCAGGAATGGTCACTGTAACTTTTCTTTTCTTTTCCTTTCCTTTTGAGTTTGGCTTTTGTTCCTTTTCTTGAGGGCCTTTCACTCCTAGCATGCACAAGATACGAGTTTTATGTTACCTAGCTGTGAATGCTCCTACAGAGTAATTTCAGCCGTTTTGTTCTGCATGTCAGCATTTAAAAGCAAAGTGTGTCAGGCACTGTAACTTCTGTTGCAGTTCACACCGTCCCTTTCTGACCATGAGATGTGGCCAACATGGTCACGATGCCAACCACGGCATCTCTTGCTCTGCAGCATAACACCTCCCAGAGAGCAAGAAGCCATGTTGAAAGAAAGGGTGAGCTAAATGTTCTAGAACAAGAAAGCAGAAATGTACTTTACATCCTTTCTTCTGCCTTGGTAGCCAGAAATATTTAATGAACTTGCCAACTTCCATAATTGGGTCATACTTTGCTAGTAGTAAAGGAGCTATTTTATGGTCGAAGGGAACATGCCTTCTCAAAAAATAACCATTAAGCTATTTGATCTTCCATGGATAATTCTTTGTTATTAACTATGATTGATTTTTTTTCTGACTTGCAGTGATCCTGCTTGAAACGTTTGTATGATAAAGTTTTAGATATGTATTAATATGTTTTTCTATCAGTCATTTATTAGCTGCATTACATATTCAGGTCTTTGTTTTATAGTATAGACTGCAAAATAAAGTATATTAAACCTTTAAATTTTCTAGTTATTAATGCCTTTAGTCTGTGTCTCATTGCACTGAGCAATAAAAATGAATAATCCTGTGTTAATATATATGCTATGATTTTTCTTTCTTTAATACTAACTCCACTGTGTAGGCACCAATGAAATAAGAACAGTTTTGTGTCTTTCGCAACTGTATCACATGCTCATTTTTTTATTTATTTTGTTTTGTTTTAATTTAACAGCTATGGGCAATATTTTTAGAAGCTGTTCATTTCATTTGTATAAAACAAAAGAGCATTGAGCTGGACTTTGTTTTCAAGAGCTGTTTCTTAACCCTGTGTAATGATATGCTTCATCCTTCAGATTGTTAATTTGGACTTTTTTTTAGATATAGATAGATATAGAAAACAAAATCTGATCAAGAGTAACTACTAATCTTTTTAAAGATGAAAACTTTATCTTTGAGTCTTTCTATGGAATATGTCACGAAATTTTTCTTGAATTAGTGGCTGAAGTTCAAATATCGATTTCAACATTACCTGGATAGCATCAAGTACCACCAGTTTCTAGATTTTCAGTGGGGGCGGGGTGTGGAGGAGAAGCATTTTAATATATTGTGAATAAATGAACATCACTGAAAAGTAGTTGCTATTAGAACATCAAAAATATGAGTGATGACCTTTTAAATCCAGAATGTGCAAATGTTTGTTTTGCTTTTTAAATATTGAACAGATTTCACTAGGCAAAGTTATTTGCCAATTAACGCTATTGTTAACCATCATTTGGACTTTCACTGGAACGTGTTTTCAATTTCTCTTTACCTACAAAATGGAAAAATTCTGTTATACAATATCTTGATACTAAGAGAGATTAGTTAAGTAAAACACTGCATAGATAGCAAAGCTTCATTCTCAGTTATTTTAAAAGTAACAAAAACAAAAACAAAACAAAAAGCCCCTGCCATCTCCAATTCAAGGTACTTAAGAGAATTATGTCTATGAAGACAGACCATTGTTGGGTGTGTACCTTGTCTTTTTTTCAACAACAGAAAACAAATTTGCCCCGAGTCATTCTCACATCTTTCCCTAGTGTCCCTTTGCTCCTGTAAAGTGTGTGCCTAAATTACCAACACAAAGAGAAACGATTTGTGTGATTTTAACCCATGTTTTGCTTTTCTCTAAAACTAATCCTTCCAGGATGCATTAACTCAATTGTGAGAATCCTTCCACAACATATACGTGTATCACATCATCACATTGTTCACTTTAAAAGTATCATAATGTATTTGTCAATTACACCACAATAAAGCTAAAAAAAAAAAAAAGACTACTGCAGCCAATTGGTGAGAACCTATAATATCAAATACATTTTAAAGCACTTTTTTACTATTAGAGAGAGAATAATGTTCTATATTCTTTTCCTTTTTCTGAAAATGTACAACAGTTGTCACTTTATAAAAGCCTAAAGTTACTGCTAATGAGCTTCAGAAATCAGTCATATATTCCTCATTTAATTAACCTGATATTCAAAGGACTTGATACGTTAACAAATTTATCATCTATAACTTAATACAGAGTACAAATGAAATGATTTTTGGAAATAAAAGCTCTAATTCTGACATACACATCCCTGTTATGTTAGCTAAACTGTATTTTTTATGAAAAAAAAAACCAATGTGAAATATCACTGTACAAGCCAGTTATTCCACAAGAATTAAAAGCATGCTTCATGCCAGGACCTGTGCCTGGTATCAAACCATTTACCCCCTGCATGTTTCATTCTTCCAGAACCTAATAGCTATCCAAGCAAGAATCTTAAAATAAAATCAGAAAATATTGAACTGATTCATAAACTATTTTTCAGTGACTCGTTTCTTCCTCCAAGATTTTCTCCTCACTCACTGAAGGAGGAAAAGTCTTCAACAGTCCCTTTTCATCCTGAGAATTCGTTTAAGAAGTATTTACATAGAAATAAATTTCACGGGGTCCCAGGAACCACCTGGCAATCTGAAATGCAGTATTTCCGCAGAATACCTACAGGCTAACACAGAGAAACAAAAAGCTTGTAAGCAAACAGTGCCTACACACCAGAAGCTTCAGGAAACATCCAGCTGAGACAGATGGACCCTTGTCACATGAAACTGGAAAATCAGGCCCATATGAACAGGGTAAAAAGTATGCATAAAAAGAAAAGCGCTTAGATTGACATTCTCTATTTTTTTTTGTAACTAAAAGTACTTTCCTGTTTGCTAAAAAGAAGGCCTAGCAATCAAGTAGTAGCTTCCTGTAACATGGAGATAAAGTTTTCATCTTTTGTATCTTATCTGAGATTTCTTAACGCCGCCTCTTCTGCAGCCTTCCCCATGCCCCCTGCTTACACTTGTAGTAGCCTTGCATGAGTGTTACTCCTTCACGTTCTGGCTGCTCTCCAGTGCTTGGTATTTCTTTAATTTGCTGTGCTGTTCTTGCAGAACATGTTTCTTCTAATGCCAGCGATAGCGAAAGTAGCTACCGTAAGTTACTGCTTTGGTTTGTGGTTCTTTTCTTTGCGATTGCTCCATTGCCTGTGGTGGTCATTTCCGATTTTTGCTCTTGTGTTTTAATCGCTGCCCTTTATCATCCTCATCCAAAGCAAATGGCTTGAAATGAAACCGTCGTGTGATGTGGAAAGATACAAAAGACACTAGAGCCTTCTGTGGATTCTTCTGTTATGTGTGCAAGCAGTAGCAGTCTTGCTGATAACCAGAAACAGTCCCAACCTCAGTTGGCTGCGGCCTCCTGACGCAGTTCTCCCAGAGAACGGGGATGGGGAGGAGTTCAATATGGCGGACTTGGACATTCTGCCCCCTAAAATAATTAAAACTCCCTGCAGGGTGGTTGAAAAGTCATCATGATTTTATTTTCCTTCTCATTTTGCCTTTTTCTTTCTGTTGCCAGCTTCCCTTTCCAAGAGAAATCTTGCAAAATTACGGTGTTCCTTTTAAATGGAGTGTAAACTTTTATATCTCTTCTCTCCTTGATTAATATTCTAAGGCAGATACTATGATATATCTAACTTTATATTTCTGATGGTTGGGAAGTGATGAAAAAGTTTCATCCTCTAAGGTGAAGGAGCTCGCTTTTTTTTTTTTAAGTGAACAAATCTTGGCTCAGAAAGCTTAACTTTCTGTAAAGGTAGGTAACTAAAAATTATTCCTGGTCTTTATCTTTGTTTGGTCACCTCAAGCCATTTGCTTAGTGTATAAAAATATTCACCAAGCACATCCCTTGGATGCATTCTTGTGGTTTCTTACCACCTACTTACTGGGTTTTGGTGACTACCATAGGTACATATTACCATGGGGATCCTTACAGCTTCTATAACATTTATTTGTCCTACTTAGTGAAATGGGCTACTCAAAAAGTGATTACTGGGGATATTAGAAAAGCGCAGGCCCAATACAATTGACCCACAGCCACCATGACAGAAATTGGTTGGGATTTTTCCCCCCTTGAATAGCATATTAATTGAAAACTAAGAGTTTTTGTTTTTGTTCTTCCATTACAGCATGGTATTTTAAAACACCATGCCTTTTTTGTGGTAGAGTGCCAACTGGTATTCTTGGAATATGACAAATTCAATGTGGATTTTGAGAAAGGCTTCATAGAATCAGATTGGTACCAAATAGAAAAAAAGCACAAAAGAGGAAAGGTGGCAGATGGAGGTAGGGGCCAGAGGAGGAAGCTGAAACATAGTGCAGAATGAAATGGAAAAAAAAAAGTGATGAGATACCCTTGATCAATCAAATAATATGAGAAGGACCTATTAAAGCACCAGTCAAATAATATGAGAAGCACCTGTCATTCTTCCTCAACAGAATGACAACAAGTCTTCTTGGTGACAGGAATCAAAGGGTTCTTATTCTCAACATGATCCTTCACATTTTCACATTCTTCACTCTTATAATTTTATGATTATCTCAACTTGGCGAAACACCTGCCTCCCCTTCCCTTCATTTAATTTTAAAACAGAGACACCAGGCCAAGAGGAAGTGACCAAAGATTGCCTTCCTGACACGTGAGGTACCCTCAACTTAGTATAAGGAAAAATAGAACTTGTTTGTTGGGTTTCATGGGACCAATGGCCCTAGTTTCTTTAATATCCAGGTTTAAGTGTTGTGTTTCTATCCTGCAGACACAGGCACAGAAAGGGGAAACATCAGACTATGTTCTTTCGTTTCTTTTTATGGAATGCATATACAAAAACTACCTTTTCCTTGGAAATCCTCTTTAGAGGCCCCTCTTTTATCTTTCATGGGAAGGAATGTTCTTCCCAAAATCATTAAGTTAGAAAAACTGGGCCAAGGCTTTCAGCTGCTTACAGGGTTTTTGGTAGAGGTGCTCTAAGATGACATTAATAACTCTTCATTACCAAGTGGTGGGTGCACACAAACACTTACTGAGTGAATAAAGGAACCACTGGCAAGCAGCCTGAATTATCTATGAGAAGAGAGAAGAATTGAAACTGGACTCCATGACATTATGAGAGCAAATGTGGAGCCAGTAATCAGCATTGGTTTGGGTCTCATCTGAGGTTACCGATCAGCCACTCGGATTGCTTTCTTTATGAATGAATGAAAGTGAAAACAGCCTTTGTCATAGCTTAGAGGGAAAAAACTGGTATTTCTTTCCCCAGGATGGAAATACAAGGAATTATAGAGGAGTATTTCTTTATTCGTTCAGCATGTACCATATATCATGCTCTCTTCAAAGGCACCGTGAGACCCAGTATGAATCTCAACCAACTCTAGAACTCAGCACACACATAGTGGGGAGAGATAACCAATAAACAAAAACAAAAATGCACTATGTGTAGCAGTTTCTACAGTAAAAGTCTGGTTCAAGAATAGTAGAGGCTTCAGAGATGATTTCAAAGATGATTTCAAAGCCTTTTGAGCTGAGCTTCGGAAAGATGAGGCATGTGCCAGCTAGATAGGTTGAGGAAGAAACTTTCCAGGCAGGGCAGTGGCATGAAAAAAGGCCCAGAGACTTGGAACAGACATGGTTTCCAGAAAATTGCCATTTTGAAATCAACAGAGGCTGCATTTTTCTGTTGAATTCCTGAGTTTTGCTGTAATTATGACAAACTTCTATGTTTTGTGAAAAGCGGTATAAACAAAGACTAAAAAGACACTTTCCCACTGATGCCAGGTGTTATTTTTTACGTTTAGAACCATTCCATGTCTACTCTGGGACACAATGCTTTAAAAAATGGTCAGTGGTTAGAAACAAAGTCCCAGACCACTATGTCTCATACATAGCTCTAGGGGCACAATTCACAGTGCATCCTGAAATTATGTGTTGTGACAAACTTAACTGAAAGTCTTACACTTTTCCTGAGATACACACACACACACACACACACACCATACACACTTACACAAACCTCAATTTCTAATAAACATCTCATACCTTTCCTGCACCATCTCAAGATTATGAACTAGAATTTTTCAAAGTCCAACTACATCGAGCACTAGCTAAAATGCAGTTAATTACAGTGCACATTGTATAATTATGCAAAATACCCCCTCAAAACTATCTTAATTATGGACTAATTCCAGAGTTCTGTCAACAAAGTAGTACGGTGCAGGCTTGTATTTGTGGTTGTTTTTGTATCTTAGCTTTCAGATGTCCTTGTATTAGGACACAGTAATAAACCGTATAGATATAATGGAGACTGCAAATCTCTGCAGCTAGACCTTCCTTCCTCAAAACTCACAAAGTTCTTTATATCATGATGGGTACTGGGGAACTGATGATTACCTTTCTGAGCTGTTGGTGTTCATCAGTTAAGTAAGAGTTTCAAAACCTGAACCTTGAAGGAACGATCTGAGTGGAATTGAGTACTGATAAGAGGAGACCCAAAACTTTTCCATTGGAATTTGTCAAAGTAATGTCCATATTCTTCTCCTTTCTCCACTGTCTTTAAGGATGGCCCTTGTATTTTCTCGAGTTCTCTAGCCTTTATAAAGCAATTTTTCATTATCTATTTTCTTACTTGGTTTCTGCGACAAAACTGAGGTATAGCTCATGTTAACACTCCATTTTACAGATAAGGAAGCTGAAGCTCCAAGAGGCTGCACAATATGGTGGCACTCTGACAGGTTAATCGAGATACTTTGCTGCTGAATTCCCTACATTGTCACTCTTCCAGACAGTTTGTAATGCCAGCCTCCTCATGTTTTATCCAGTCCTTTTCAACTATTCCGTACCACCTATCAAATCAATACAAGCAGAAATATTTATATAGCCTTAACTGTGCACTAAGCCTGGTTTTAAGAGTTGTATGTACATTAACTGATTTAATCTTCTGAACATCCTATGGAGACAGTGAAACACTAATTCACCATGTGACCTTGAACCTCAGGCCTCTCCTATGTAAATTGAGTAGATTGAGTGAGAGCGCAGATGGCAAGCAGATTTGAACTAAGATCCCAGCTCTGACCAGTGGGTAATAGCTGCCAGAAGAATTGTTTTGGAGAGTATGGAGGCCAGATTGAGGCCCAGTAGTAATGTAGGCAGTGATCAATCAGTGGTGCCCACCAACAGCATAGAATGGGAGACTGACACCACGTGCTACAGATTCACCATCTATGAACGCCATGATCTCCAAGCCCTTTCTTAGAGCTAACATTCTGTGCCTGTAAGAACCTAATTTCTTCTTAAGAATCACCCATCACCCAATGCAGGCACTGAACACTACATTTAGAACGTTAAATGTACTGCTCTGGGCTTCCCTTCCCTTCTCTCTCTTTTCTAGTTTCCAAAAATTACTAAAGAACACCAAGTTGCTTTTCTCTATCATCTGAACGTATGAGGGTCTTCCTCTAAATCCCCCCTGTTGTGACTTGCTTCCAGTTCAGACACAAAGGGTCTCACGGAGACTTTGGCAGAGGCTTCTGCTAACTCTCCCACAGCTGCAGCTGTCTGCACCCAGCACTGTGCTGCTCTCCCACTTCCAGCCATGCACTTGCCAAAACAAGACCAAGTAATAGTTTGTACCTTTTTGTCAGCTGTTATTTCTAAGTGCCAACACCTCCTGAGCAAAAAATAGAAAAACTACTAAGGATGACTCTTGTATGGAGATGACACAGCAGCATTAAAAAAAAAAAAAAAAAACCACCAAAAACAAAACAAAACAAAAAAACAGTAGGTGCTTACAGATGGAGCCCCTTCTGGCCTCCCAGTGACTTGGCCCTGGGTTCAGCTCCTATCTCTGCCACCCATTCTTTGTTCATTGGTAAGGTCTGCCCCTACATCCCAACCCCATCAGAAAATTCTCCATCTCTTGCCATCTGCTCAGCAAGGAGTCAAAAAAAAACGTGGTTTTAAATCTTGACTCCACTACTTCCCGACTGAGAAAACAAGCCCCATTAACACCTCTTAGCCTCAGCTCCTTCATCTGTAAAGTGGGGATCATCAGAGCACCTTCCTCAACAGAAATGACTATGAGAAACAGAAAGCAATGGATGTGAAAGCCCTTTACAGCCATACAGACATGAATTATCTTTCCTTCTTGCTGTGGCTTTTTTTCCCTCCTCCTCTTAGTCTCCTTCACTTTACCCATAGGGCATTTCATTCCCGAACATGAGAGTAAAAATTGGCTTAAGGTGCTGAGATCACAGCTATGATATAATCCCAACCACCACAGCTCGCCTGCGGGTCAGATACCCCTAACGCAGTACCTGTCACAGGGTCTTTAGAGAAGTGGGGTGGGCCTTGACATAAGGATGCTGCCACTGCGATCTGCCAGTCTTCCTGCTCTGAACAAGAACCAGTGCCTTTTCTAAGTTAGAAAGTAAACCCAAAAGCAATAGATAAACAAAAGAACTACAGAACTCTGCAACAAAGTTAACCAAAGCTATGTTGCTTTGTCCTAGTTTTCTGACTCACAAATGAAACATACTGTCACCAAATATCTTATTTAAGGTTTGCCTTTAGAATAGCCCATCAGAATGATTTGTAAGGACATTGGAAAAAGATTCCTATGGGAACATGACGTGATATATTTATTTAGAGAAAACCACACTTCCCAAAGTGAAAGCATACAGACAGAAACACAAAGGAAAACCTATCTTTGGCCTCATTACTCATCCCGTTTCCTACCACTAAAATCAGAATGCAAATTCATAGACATTTCTCTATGTTAAGCACTGGGGACACCATGGTAAAGGAAAGCCAGTCCTCGCCTTTATGGAGTCTCCAATCTAGTAGAGAGGCATAAGTGTCTCCTGATGTTTAAAACCTTTGTTATCCTGTGCTCAGGATTCTTAGTCGGTCCATACAGGTTTCCCTGTGAAGTTAGTCAAACACTACAGTACTAGTCGGCCATGTTTCTAGCCCTAAAGCTATACTTTGTCCCCAGCCATTTCCACACTTATGTTCTGAGTTCCTATGACCTCTACATATCTCAGGCTTTAGATAACTGTGGATCTTAGCAGTCAGTCACCTTCATTATTTTTTGGCCTAGACTCTGTAAATTTCAGCTGTTTAGTTTATTAAAAGGGAAATATATTTTCC
The DNA here is from genome assembly GCF_002007445.2 of Ailuropoda melanoleuca. Taxonomy (NCBI): domain Eukaryota; kingdom Metazoa; phylum Chordata; class Mammalia; order Carnivora; family Ursidae; genus Ailuropoda; species Ailuropoda melanoleuca. The sequence goes on from NC_048225.1 coordinate 46,216,378, forward strand.
CAAATTAAAAAAAAGCCAAAACCAATTGTGAATCCAACTCGTCACATACCAGACCCCTGCCCAGATGAAAGAAAAGTCCCTGAGCATTCTTGGAGCAGCCATGAGTAGATGTCACTGAGAAGGAACATCAAGACTCATTCTCCATGCCATGAGGAAGTAGCTTAGCCTAGCAGGGCCATTCTCAGAGTAAGCCTGTGTTAAGGGTGAGGAGCGATGTGACTTGGGCCTGGGGCCATTTCTCACACTTGAAAAAGTAAGACACTCTCACCCTACCGCATGCCAGCTACCTGGTCTCCGGGGAAGACATCTGTACTTCACAGCTTTATCCATACATTGCCTCATGTCCCCAAATTCGTTCTCATTATCAAAACTGTCTGTAATATTAACGCCTTTTATGAAATTAACTCACCTTTCCTGGTGCTGCCTGTTTAAGGAGGAGCACATTGGCAGATGGAATGGTTTCCAAGGGGGATGAGCAGAGAAAGCAACAAGTTGTGTTGACCTTTGGTTTCATGAAATACACCTCCTATAACACTGCTCTGTAGAACGGCATACAGGAAGTCCTTTCCAATACCCCTAAGCTATTTCCCTACCAAAACACAGTCAGTCCTGGACCTAATGCAAAGAAAGAGTAGATCCTCTGAGTTCACAGCTGAATCAGGCTAATCTTGTGCCCAGTTCATTAGCTGGGTAAAAGAGATGTTTGAAAAAGTAATTGCCTAAAACCAATTAACTTACCATGTTTATCTGTTGACTGGAGGCCCTCTGTGAATCAGAAGGCTTGTAGTAAATGTCATTGGAGGGGCTGACACTTTTACTGCATTGTCTTCCTCAGTTCTCTTTCCAAAGTTTGAAGGCCACATTTAGCAGCAATTCTGATCAGTGATTTAGGGTCCTCCTCAAATTTTTTATCTTCTTGAACTGACCCAGCATTTTCCTGATGAGTTAACATTAGATTAAAGTCTCCAGTGTCCTGTGGTATATGCTGATGAAGTTTTTGTGACATAAATGAACCAAGCAGACACTTGCTTTTGGACAATGTCTTGCTTTGGGGAATAAAATAGAAGATGAAATAAAAGGTCCAGAAATTCGGAATAATGTGGCAGCAAACTATTGGATGGACCCTCTCCTTGAACTGAATGGTTTCATTTTAAGTGTAAGTAATAGGGGCTCCACTTCTCAGTGTCAGACAGAAGGCAGTCTCATAGGTCACTGCCCTGCTGAATTGCAAGTAGCTAGCCTCTCGTCATGACTTACAGTTATAACCATCGAGAACCTGATACTATCATAGTGCTAAAGAGTTTTATGAGGATGGAGGGATTTTGGGAATGACTCAAGGAGAGCGAGCAAGAAAAATGAACCCTGAACTGTGTCTGTTTCCTGTGTTTCAGAGCAGGGCTTGTAGCTGGGATCTGTGGGATATGACTGGTTATTAGTTCACTGTAATTTTCCTTTCTTCTCTTCTCAGGAGGGCAAGAAGACTTCATTCTTTCTTATGAGCCTGTCACAAGGCAGGAAAGTAAGTTTCCCAGCATGCTCTGTTTCCTGATTTCCAGGCCATATCAGCTGACACCGTTAAGGACTAAGGAGGATAAACTCTGCTTTATACCCCACTGTCCCCAGACCAGACTCTGCTCTGTCTTTGGCACGAACAACTTACCTGCTAAGCGTGGGGAGGGTCAGCTCCCAGGAGAAAGGGGTAGCCCTCCAGATGAGTGGTCCTGAGTGGAAGGAACACCGGCAAATCACTAAAGAGCCCCACTCACAGGACAAAGGAATAAAATCTCCTGGGAGATGGATACCTCAGTATTGAGAAAGGTTTTCTAGCAGATGTGTCCTAAAATACAAACCATCCTCTGGGCTGCTCCATTTCTTTCTCTGGAAGGCATTTATACAGAGGCTAATGGCTATTGACAAGGATATTTCAGAGAAGATTTCAAGCATCGGAGGAAGAGTTGTACCAAATGGATTTTAGAGTTCCTTCTACCTTCATGTTACAGAGGAATTGGGAAAACCCTAGCAGAGAACAGGGAGCATTTTGATCTAAGGAAAAGAAATTATAAAAACCTAAGGTGCCATTATACTAACAATTACTTCTAAAAGTCATTATCTAAACAATGGCCAGATAGCTGCTTTGGAATCTTTTTTCTCTCACTCAATTGACTAAATTCAGCAGTTGTTTTAACATTGTGTAGGCATAACCTAAGAGTAAGCAAAACCCCTCCAAACGTTTCTTTACCTGACAGACACTGCAGTTGCTTTTCCCTACTGGTTAATTCCAGAAAGTAGGCACAACCAACATACCAAGGGTTAAACATCAATTTCTCCTGCTGGACTGTATGGGCAACTTACCCAATGAAGTAACACCCTCACTGGTTCTGTTTGGTAATTCCCCTTAAGACTCACCTAGGCAGAGCAGTTGTGCAGTCCTGTCCATGTCTTTCCCCTCATTTGCATCTTCCCTTCCCTCTCTGCAGTAAACTATACCCGGCCAGTGATTATCCTGGGCCCCATGAAGGATCGGATCAATGACGACTTGATATCTGAATTCCCGGACAAATTTGGCTCCTGTGTGCCTCGTAAGTATCCTTTCTCTTTTTGCTAGAAGAAAGGCTCCCCTCCTTTGAGATGATAAAGTGTAATTCTGTTCCTCAATGGTCTCTCCAGTGATTCAAAAACTATCGGTTACCTATTATCCAAACATTTTTTTAAAAATCTGAGCATCTTATTTAATTTTCTCTGCTTAACACTTTCATCAGTGCTGCTGTGTATTGTTTTCTATTTAGTGAGCATACTATTTTCTCCAAACTAACTGTGGTCCCCCAGAAGGCAGAGTGAATCCTTTCTTTGTAACTCATAGCCTTTAAAATAGCATAGAATTATTGATAGGCATCTCGATGTTCTTACAAATTGATTGAAATGCCACTGAAGCATCTTTTCCCATAGAATAAGAGAGATCAGAGACAAAGCCATGTACTAAAAATCATCTCAGATGACTTAGGGCCACATGTCAATCCCAAAACAAAACAGCCTTTTCCATGGGTGATGACAGTGCTGGGATTTGAGATGATGAAGACCAGAAGGTGTGTAAAACTTTCATCTATCCTCTAGGCCATCACAGATTTTAATCTGCTCTCTTGTCCTGATGGACGATCACCCAGTCTCCTGGTCCCACTGAGTGTAGCCCCATAAGAGTCTATCAGCTCTGCCTCCCATGCATACCACACCTTCCCATTCACCCCTTACTCCCATGGCATCGCATAAAAATGCATAGAGGCCTTCTGCTTCTGTTGTGTGTGTGTGTGTGTGTGTGTGTGTGTGTGTGTGGTGTGTGTGTGTTTAAACAGACCCCCCCCCCCGCTCCGAGGGAATTTCAATTGAGCTCTGAAATCTACCCCAACAAATACTTCTTTCTCACTGGACATTTTTGAAACTTTATGCTTTCAAGTGTCTCCTACATTCAGCACTGCAGATGTCACCCAGAATACCTAGGAATAGCAGGAGTCACATGTGTGCAAGTACAGAAACAGAGGGGAACTAGGGTGATTGCTGTAGCTCATGAAACAGTTCCCAGAAAGGACTCTGGAAAGAGATCCTGCCAAAGAACCTATCTTGAGAAAGACTCCAGACAGAAATGATCAAGTCAAACCCTACTCCATTCATAGCAGTCTCCAGTGCTTTCCTCCACTTTGGAAAGAAAAAAACCCAGACAGTCCTTAATTACCATTCCCATTTTCCCCTCCACCTTGAACTTTTTCTTTTGTTTTAATTAATAGCACTATTTTATGATACTCAATATATGTTCATTGTACAAAACCTGGAAAATGCTAAAAAGAAAGTTCAGCGAGAAAATAAAAAATATACAGACTTTCAGAGTATCCAGAGATAATATCATTGTTAATATTTTCCTAGATTTTCACCTATTCCTTCTTTTCCACATTTTCTCCTCTGATTGGGTACATAGAATTTTTTTGGCTTAACGTTATTTCAATTTTTATGTAAAATTTTAAATGATTATTATGTCATAATCATTCCTCGTTTATGGGTATTTTGGGTTGTCTCTCCTTTTCACTCTTATGAATTATAATAGAAGTATAATTTAATCATGTGATAATTATTATTTTTAATTTATAAATTAATATAATGAGCATCTTTAAGGATAAAACTTTATCTGAAGCTTTGATAATTTTTTAAGATAGATTCCTAGGAAAAGAGTATCGAGTGAAAGATTGGAAATATTTTAACATCTTTTATTTATACTGATAGGATTGCTTTCTCTTCTCTTCTTACTAAGAGCTTCAGTCATCTCTAACCATGGTTAGAGTTGATGACTTCTAGTCCCACCTTAGCTGTGAAGATCTCATTTCACATCTTTCAAATCCCCGAATATATTTTTACTGTTTGTCCTTTTTTTCCTCCTGTTTATGACACATTTTCTTGCTGTTTTGCTTGTCCCATATCTTTTATTGTGTACTGACATTGTGACAGTATGTTATTGAGAGCCTGGATTTGGTTATCTTTCTTTATAGAACATTATGTTTTTGTTCTGGCTGATAATAATTTACTGGCAAATCAGCTTCTTCAGTTCTGACTTGGTTTTATTCTTTGTGAAGGTGGGTCTAGATTAAAACTAGAGTAACCTTCTAAACTGTAGCCCTTCCACTCAGTCACTTAAGCATCTGACTCTTGAATGTTGGCTCACCTCATGATCTCAGGGTTGAGAGATCCAGCCCCACATTGGGCTCCTTGCTAGGCATGGAACCTGCCCCACCCCCTGCCTCCCTCTCTAAAAAAATATAAAATAAAATGTTAAATTGTAGCCTTTCCATGTTCTCAACCAAATACCCAGTTCTACTGCAGAGTCTCCTAGCACTAAATAACCTCTAGACCGTCCACTTGGAAATGGAGGTGGAGGGAAGGTAGAGTTCCCCTCGTGTGTTTCTCCAGTCTCAAGGTCACAGCCCTGGGCTGCCTGTCGTCTGATGCCTGGCAATGGCTGTTCCCTACACTTTGTCAAGTTTTGTAGTTGCTTACAGTGGAAGGCTAACGGGTACCTGTTACTATGTCATGGTCCTCCATATTACGTATTTTTGTATATCTGTGTTGAGGGTATGGTGGAGAGAAGAGGTGTATGGGCTGTCTATGAATATACATTACCTTAATTTTATTATTTTTGTTTTATAAAGATACCACGAGGCCGAAGCGTGAGTATGAGGTGGATGGCAGAGACTATCACTTTGTCATTTCCAGAGAGCAGATGGAGAAAGATATCCAAGAGCACAAGTTTATAGAAGCTGGCCAGTACAATGACAACTTATATGGAACCAGTGTGCAGTCTGTGAGATTCGTAGCAGAAAGGGTATGTTTACCAATCATCTTATACCTCCCCTCAAGAAGGTTCCTGGGTGGCAAACTGCATTTTTTGTCATTACTCTTTCCTGATTGCAGTTGTAAATTTTGATTAAATATTCCTTTTAAGACCTCTAAGCGGAGAATGACTTTAGAGCAAGGTCATTAATCTTTGTTCTAATCTCAATAAGGTATGCTGACCGACTTGTGGGGAGGTGGGGGTTATAAACCTAAAGGCACTTAACAGCTTGAAGTTTATGGAGATTCACTTTGTCCTTAACTCACTTATCTTTGGCCCCAGTAAACAACGTTGAATTTATTAAGGAAGCTTTATTGCTCTCGGTTGTTTAAATCAGGGTCCTCAATTCTTTTTGTTAGCAGGAGTTATATTTTATCTCCCTGAAGACTTTGTACCCACAAAATGGAGAGTAGATAGATGAAGAGGACTAGGGCCTAGACCAAAGCTGACAGAAATTCCAGCCTAGAGGAGGTGTGAACACTGCCATTCCCTTCCCATTGATAATTTCAAGGGCATGGAAGAGAAGAGAATGTTCAAGAGAGAACAGGATAGGAAGGCACTTGAGTGTGGCTTTAAGATCTGCCTATAGAAAGATCCTGATCTCCTGTCAATACAGAGGACCAATTTCATGGGAGAAAAGACAAGAGTTAAGAGCCAATCCTATTTGTTACATAATTAATATTTGTTGGGTTGATTTGATGTGATTTGACATAGCCTTTTGATGTACTGGTAAAAAATTAGAAAAAAACTTTTAATGTCTATCTGAGAATACAATAAGCTGCATCCCTTCCTCTCTCTCAAAAGTTAGGTTCTGTGAGCTGTGTCATGTTGTTTCTAATCAGTTTCCTGGATGATTTCATCTATTCTCCCCTTTGAACATGTAAATATAACATAATATAAGTTATGTTCTGGACACTGAATAATCAAACAGCATTTAGACATTTTGTTTAGCTGTGCATTTCACAGAGAGCAAACTTGGAAATTATTGCTTAAGTGATAGAGGGTTTGAACCATTTTAGTATGTTTCTCCTATAAGAGCTCAAGTATTCACTAGAGTCTCTTTGTTTTCACGTGGGCATTATAGATAGTTTTTAATTCCCTATTATTCATTTAGGACTGTTCTTATCTGTACAATATGCTTTTTCTCTTCTTTTCTAAAGTTCTTCTGGCCTCAGGGTAATGAGGCCATTTCTCCCCAGGAGTTAGAATATGATGTTTGCCAAATGTATCTACTTTTCCTGAAATACTTTACAAAGCAACTCCTTGCTCTGAGCACTCATTGCAGTGGAAGCCCAGTTAAATGAGGTGTGCTATATGTAATGGGGTTTTCATGTAACAAACAAATTTACATACACTGTGCCATACACTCTCTCAGCACTTGAGATGTAATATTGAAGGAAACTCTTTTTGTATCCATCCTCAGCTATGCGGGACTGAGCATATCCACAGCAGGATACATATAAGCACTCAACAAATATTTATGGAGTTGTTCCAAATGCACATGATTACCACTCCTCCAGATTTAATATTGGTCAGGATGAGACAATGAGCTGTTTATTTATTCCAACAGACAATTCTGTCAGTGTTCAAGACTTGGGTTTGAGTTCTTCTAGCACTGAGACTAAGCAAGTTACATATTATTTCTAAACCTTAGTCTTATCTTCCATAAAATGTGGCTGGTAATACCTACCTCATAGATTTGGGGATTTCTTGTTGACAATTATCTTCAGAGATAGTTTAGAGAGCTTCATGAGTGTGGACCCAATCACATTACATAAGGCTACGTATCTTCTTTGTGCAAAATGTCAGGTATTTGTTTAAGAAAATTAAGCTGAGGTAAGACATGTAAAATCTCTATCGCAGTGGCAGGCACTTAGTAAGGGAGTAATAAATACGAGTTATCAAAAGCATTCAGTGGTGACCCTGAATATCGACTTTTTTTTATGCTTTGAAATGATCCTTTTTCAACCTTTAGAAATTCAGTACCCTTTACTTTCCTCGAAAAACATACTTACATTTTTTTGTTTTGTTTTGTTTGTTTGTTTGTTTGTTTGTTTGTTTGTTTTGGTTGGATTATGATCACTCTTTCTGGACTAACTCCATATTTTTCTTCTCTTTCTACCAGGGCAAACACTGTATACTTGACGTGTCAGGAAATGCTATCAAGCGGTTACAAGTTGCCCAGCTCTATCCCATTGCCATCTTCATTAAGCCCAAATCTCTGGAACCTCTGATGTAAGTGGAGGACTCGGGAGGCTGTCCATGTGATATAGGAAAGTGCTGACAGCTCTCAGTCATAAGTGCTTAGAAGTCAAGTGCCGTTGTTGATTTTTTAAAGCATTTCCTTTTTGAAAAAATATGTGAAAGTGTTTTTGAACCACTAGAGACCTGATGTCAGTAATTCCCTAACATGTCTTCACTAATGTTTCTTGATTTTTATGTTCATTTCACAAGTTGTTTTGTATGTGTGTGTTTGTGGGTTTTGTTTTGTTTTGTTGTTATGAGGGTAGTTGGTTTGGTTTGGTTTTCAGATGATAGGAAGCAATCATCTTTGCTTGTCTCTTTCTTCTGAAAGCAGCTCCATTAGTAAATCTTTTTAAACAAGTGGGTTTTTGTAGACGGAGCGGATAATATTTTAGACTCTTTCCATTGACATCTCATTTATTTCTAGCATAGAATTCTTCTGTGCCTTAATGACAACCTCATGTATGTAGACCACTATCCTTGGTGACGTGGCAGTAACACATCTATAGCTTAAACCAACAGCTCCATACCAGTGCACGTTTATGAATAAGGCAAAAATGTAGGGCTCGGATTTTTTTGTGGTTCTTTTTATTTTTCAGAGGACTGGCAAAATAGCTTCCTTTAAAAATCACTAAATAAATTGGTCAAATATTCACAACCAACTATAAAGTAACATATTTTCAGGGGCAATTTGTTAGAAATTGTTGGCATTGCTTTCTAGACACCTCCCATACAAACATTAGGCTGCAGTAGCTGAAAAGCAGGGACTTGAAAATTGGTCAGGGTAGATTTGGTTTTGCCCTTTCCCTTCCCCTTTCCCTCCTTCTGATCAGTTATGTCACCGCAGGCAAATTGCTTGACCTCCCTGAGATTTAGTTCCTCTCCTTTAAACTAGGCACATTAATAATACCTACCTCACAGATAGTATAAAGGTTAAACATGATCATGAATACGAAGCTTCCCGTATGGTCTTTGGCATATAGTAATCACTCAATAAACAGCTACAATAAGTGTAAAAAATTTCAAGTTACTTCATTATAAAAAGAAGAAAACTATTTTATCATCACAAAGCACGTAAAGTACCTTTTTCCAAGAGGTCACAAGAGATAATGCTGTTGTGTCTATTGGCAAGAGCTTTGCTCAAACGTGCCTCCATTTGGGCCTCAAGATCTTAGAGCGTTTGACAGGGTTCAGAAGCGAGCCACAGAATACTGGAAAACAATGTACATGGAAAAACCAAAGAGAAGGAAATTACTTAATCCCGGAGATGAAATAGTTACTTGCAGACGGGATCAGCCTTGTTCCACGTCTTGTCTAGGAGTGAAAAAACAGAGCAAGCTTCAACAGCTTGAATTGCAGCCTAAGAGAATTAAGTTAAATACATAGTCAGCCTCTGGGGAAATTGCCAGAGAGGTGTCTTAAAAGCAGAACATGTTCCCATAAATAAAAGATGGACAAAGGTTCTTACCAGGATGAAAAAATAAAATCAGGAGGTCACTGACAGTACCTTCTGCCCTGAGAATTTAGATGTTAAATTATAATGTCAAGCAGCTTTGCTGAGAGTTGGCACATGGAAAAAATTATGTGTTGATGATAAAATACTGGTTCTTGATAGTATTATCCCTGAGAGCATGCTTGAAATCTCTCCTTATCTATGATACAATGTTGGGTAGTGCACAGAGTAAATTAAGCAACCACAAATTTCATTACGTAAAAGTGATTTATAATCTGTAAAGAGCCTCATAAATATTATTACCAATGCTAAGATGAAGAAGAAGAATAGAAAAATGGCCCTCACCTCCTGGGAACAGCATCTTAAAGACCTGTTTCAGAAATAGAAGAATAAGTTTTCACATCATAAATACTCAGGGGGATAAATGGCTTCCCAGGGAAGTGAGGCCTGAGGGAGACACAGCAGTTGTACATTTGCTTCAGTGTGATATTGGGAGACATCCCCATCTGGTGCTCAGTAGGAGAAGGTCTCCTTCCTTCCACAACTATGAGATGACTTATTTAGTTTTGCCTCAGGGCGCTGTCACAGCCACTTATCACCAAGGAAAATTAAACCTACCGATGGCTGGATTCCACAATGAGGACCGTGAATCTGACATAATTTGCTGCAGCCATATTCATGAGTCTCGAGGGCAATAATGGTGACATTCAAACTAATGGGATCTTATTATTAAATGCTGGGTGTTTACTTTCCAGTTCCCTCTTTTCCAAGGGTTTTACTTCAGGAGCAAAGCTGGTATGAATTGCCCATTCCCCGGGGAGGAGTGAATGCTAGGTCAACTGGAACAAAAGCATGGCAGCTGTCACATTTAGGCATTGATACATCATCACACACATTATTTCTCAAGTGCATCATCCACATCAAACCACAGAGCTTATTAGCACATACATAGCTGACTCTTCAGAGGAGCATAAAGTCAAGGCTGTGGATAAAAGGGATATTCTTTTTATAGTGTGCCACCACACGACCTCTGTTCCTCACCCCCATCCCATGGCAGTGGGAAGCTTCCCCCTGTCTCTTGACCTTGCCAACCCCAATCTGCTTTTACCTTCTTGCTCCCACGGTGGCCCATGTTTTCTTCTGTCTTCAGTTGTATCATAATCTTGTCGATTTGTCTAGTCCTCCATTCATTCATTCATTCAGTCATTCAACAGTAATTCTTGAACCAGGCTCCATGACACATGCTGATGAACAAACCCCGGTCTCTGCCTTCAGTGAACTCACAGATTTGGCAAGGAGACAAAGGACATAATAGATGAGATGTTAGAGCATAAAAATGGAAATTCAGTGATGGCTACAGTAAGAGCAAAGGGAATTGAGAGAACACAGGCTAGCCTGAGCCAGGAAAGTCAAAGAAGATTTCCTGACATCTGGAACAAAACCCTGTCTTTCTTTGAAGGATATCCCTGGGTTTAGCCCAGCATCTTCTGGATCCAAGGGTGACATCCACTCACAGCTTCTAGGACTAGTGCTATTTAGGGGGAGAATCATGGAGACTATCCCTCAGGACAAGATGAGTTTATCTCAACATCAAGAGTTCAGGAAATTCCTTTTTTTTTTTTTTCTGTTGCAGCCATCAGATCATGTCGAGAATCATATTAATGCCTGACTTCAATTTTTTAATTTTTTTCCAAAAAAGCCCCTTGGGGAAGTCTTGGTGTAATGGAAATTCTGTTTGACTAATAGTTGGTTTTAAAAGAACCCCAGGGGCGCCTGGGTGGCACAGCGGTTAAGCGTCTGCCTTCGGCTCAGGGCGTGATCCCGGCGTTATGGGATCGAGCCCCACATCAGGCTCTTCTGCTATGAGCCTGCTTCTTCCTCTCCCACTCCCCCTGCTTGTGTTCCCTCTCTCACTGGCTGTCTCTATCTCTGTCAAATAAATAAATTTAAAAAAAATCTTTAAAAAAAATAAATAAATAAATAAATAAATAAAAAATAAAAGAACCCCAAACTTTGAGTTCTGATATCAGATTTACTCTTTTACCTTCTCAAGTCCCTTTACTACTTCAGGCTGCAGTGACATGCTATAAGGCCACATGTCCCAGACCCCAGTCTCTGGCTTCCTCAGGGCAGGCAAAAGCAGCAATGCTTTCAATATTCTGCGTGCCCCTGTGATGCATCCCAGTGGGCCAACCAAAATTCCTCTGCCCTTGGCTAGACTTTTATCAGCCCAGTGCAGCCACACTGCTATTCATATGATGATTAGAGGCAAGGGTTGTCAATCTTTGGTTAATAAAATGTCTTTGATTAAGCAAAAATGAGAAGACAATATAATTTTTATTTAAGAAGTACAGTTTGTTTGGTAGGCAAAAATTTTACCACCTAGAGGACATGGGAAGATGAAACTGCCCCTGGTTAGGAATCAGTAGATTGGATTATTTTCCATTTCCTTCCCACTCAGTGTGTCCTTGAGGTTGGATTTAAATCATCTTACAATGATTAAGCAGCACTTACATACACCAAGAGTTGACAGACTAACAGAAGGAAAGGGACAGAGGCATAATTCCTTTATAGCCCATTCTCCTATAAGAACAACAAAACCAAGTCAACATCGGAGACTCTTACCAAGATCCTCTATCCTTATTTGCTATGGAGGTTAATTGCTTATAATCTGTTTGAAAATATTTTGGTCCCAGCATGTTCGATTGTTACATTCTCCCTCTGTGCATTTATTCCCTCCTCCCTCAGCCAATCCTTCTAATACCATTTGATTATAAAAGCAGATGAAGTTCAGGGTGCCTGGGTGGCTCCATTGGTTAAGCATCCAACTCTTGGTTTCCACTTAGGTCGTGATCTCAGGGTCCTGGGATCGCTCTGCACTCAGTAGGGAGTCTGCCGCCCCTCCACCTGCTCGTGCGATTTCTCGCTCTCAGATAAATAAGTAAATCTTTAAAACACACACACACACACACAGCAGATGAAGTTCAGGGCTCTTGTTGCTGCAGACATGCCTCACTCTTTGCAGAAGTTGAGCAGGGAGAGCCGCAGAATGCCCCTTCAGCCTGAAAGATGCACATGCCTAAGGGGCCTGTCACATTTTCCATAATTTTCAGGAAGAACTTTCTGTTTCTCCACTCCACATATTTCCTACTACACACTAAAGATGAACAGCAGCCCATGGGGAGGATGGGGAGTGGAGAACTCAAAGGTTTCTAGGAGGGCAGGACCTACCAACAGTCAAGTCTAGTTCTCTCAGATGTAATGAGGTACAAAATGTGATGATGTCCCCTCCCTTCTCTCTATCTCTTCTCCCCACCTCTAACCACCCCTAGAAGATTTCATTTGAATCTACGTCCCACGTTTAAGAGAGGTCAGGATAGTCTAAGACAAAGTCCAAGGAAGAGTAACCAGGAAGGTTAGGATTTGGGAATCACGTCCAATGAAAGAAAAGATGAAGGAAGTAGGACAGTTTATTCTGAATGCATAGTAGCCTCAAGGGATATATGAGCACTTGATTTGAAGACCCCAGTGCCTGTCATGGAGGAAAGAGGTTTAGTCTTCCTCTGTGTGACTGCAAAAGACGGAACAGGGACCGGTGACTGGAAGTCATAACGAGACCGATTCTGCATCAATCCAGTGTGGAACCAAGAGACTGCCCTCTGGAAGGGGGTCCTTGTTGCTGAAACTATTCCAGCAAAGAAAAGTCCCAAAGAAGGACTAGGAAGCCACTATTAAGATTACACTGTGCTTCCTGCAGGATTCGTTTTCGCCATACATTTTAATTTTTCAGGATTTGGCACATTCCCTGTGTGTTCTAATACCAAACCCTCATTTTCCCAGGGAGATGAATAAGCGTCTAACAGAGGAGCAAGCCAAGAAAACCTATGATCGTGCAATTAAGCTAGAACAAGAATTTGGAGAATATTTTACAGGTAAGTTCATTTACCCTTGTACTGCGGAGAAAGGATCAACTGTCTGACATTTAGCATTAGGGAGGGCTCTGGGCCTGGTATAGCTGGACCCTAAAACCTTCCCACTGAGAAACCCTAACTTCCCTCTGCTTTACCTATCTGATCGAGAACTCTGGGTTCTGTCTTCTCTGGACTCGGCCGCAGCCAGCTCTAGGTTCCCACCGGCCCTGTGCAAAAGCATGAGCCACAGGTGGTACTGAGCTACCTCCTGCTATTAAGATTTCAGGTAGGGCACCCGTGTGGCTCAGTCGGTTAAGCGTCCAACTCTTGATTTGGGCTCAGGTCAAATCTCAGGGTCCTGGGATCAGGCTCTGCGCTGGGCATGGAGCCTGTTTGGAAATCTCTCTGCCCCACCCCCCTCTCTCCCTCTCTTAAAAAAAAAAACAAAAGAAGAAAGAAGATTTTAGGCATTAATTACCTCCGTGATATCATCAGAAAACTTGAAAAAGAAACCATTAGGGTTCAATTAGGGAACAGCCAGAGCGTTGCCTCGTGAGAAGCAGTCTCAGGGCTCCATTCTCTGCTTCAGTGACAGGCAGGTCTGCGCCCCTTAGCAGCGATTGAACAAGATGCTGACACACTTCCCTGTGTTTCCATTGGTTCCATCTGAAGTCCCAGGGCAAAACTTTGCTTTTCTTTTTAAATATTTCCTTGGAAACATGAAGTATGGGGAATAGAGGAAGATTTTCTTGCCCCAGGTATACCGGGTTCTCTATTCTTACCCACGTTCATGAAACACTGATCAAATGCAGAGTAATCAAACTGGGTGGACATTGCCTTACACTGGTGGTTTAACAGCAAGAAATTTCCTCCTGAATTTCCTTATGAGAAGTTAGATGCTTTACCATTTGTCTTACTCAGAATACGAAAATGCCAGTGGCTTAGCAGTTTGCAGGTATGTTGAGTTGGGTAATCTTAAGTAAAATTTTGATCCATAATAAAGGTATGAGTCATGTTTTATCCTAAAAGAACATCCAGGTATAAACATCAAATCACAGTTATGCACATTTTGTCTGGTGCTTCACACTCAGAAGTAAAATACAGTAATCAGTACATTCTCAGGGTTGTTTACAAAGATCTAAACTATGTTTTAGTAGCAATTCATTGTTAATCCCTCATGTCCTGTAGATGGTACTGACCTGTTTTGGAGATCTCTCTGTAAACTAACTTTAGTTCAGAGGAGATTATGAAATATACTTAAATCTGCTTCAGGTGACTTGGTGTTCTAGGTAATTCACAGGGTAGCTGTTTGTTTATATTTCCTCTTATTTATGTTTCTTATAAGTAGCTGCCATAAGGCATTCTCAATGAGAGCAGTCCTGTTGTGGCAAAATATCAATTTAGCAGATTACTTGGAGAGTGAGTGGGGTTTCCTATTAAGGGTTTGGGGGTTGGAGTGGTTAACTCAAGTTGCCTCCACAACCTTATTATTTCCTCTATGTTGGAAATGTCTAAATTTCTGCACGTGCCAAGGTAAATACAGTATATAGAATAAAAGGCCAGCGTTCTTTGCTAAGCAGGGAGATCTTGATCTGAAAATTGATCAGTGCCTAGCCCGGTGCCTGGCCCAGAGTAGGCACCCATAAAATTTAAATATATAAATGATTCATTGTCCAGAACCACAGACAGACATGTAGAAGGTAGAAAGACTGGGGTGCATTTCCAGGACTGGGGTGTCCGATCCAGGACAGGCATTGAAAGCATTTTTTTCCCCTCTTAATCACTGATGTGACCTTGCTTAAGTAAATTTCCCACTTTTTCTTTCTTACTAATGAAAAGTAATATGAAGCTTCCAGATGAGTTCATCTGTCACTGGTTTGAGCTTCTGCTGTGTGATTGATGACTGTTCTTCACCAAGCAGGGAATGATTCCTAACTCTGTCGTGTTTGCTCTTGTTCTAGCTATCGTCCAAGGAGACACCTTAGAAGATATATATAATCAATGCAAGCTTGTTATTGAAGAGCAATCTGGGCCTTTCATCTGGATTCCCTCAAAGGAAAAGTTATAAATTAGCTACTGCACCTCCGACAATGACAGAAGAGCATTTAGAAGAACAAAATATATATAATATACTACTTGGAGGCTTTTATGTTTTTGTTGCATTTATGTTTTTGCAGTCAATGTGAATTCTTATGAATGTACAACACAAACTGTGTGAAGCCATGAAGGAAACGGAGGGGCCACAGGGTGGGACAGAAAAGACATTGCAGTATGCAGGAAGGCTTTGGTTTGCTCAAAGTGCCAGGTGTAGGGATGAACCTCTGACAGGCTTTCTGCCCAAAAGTTGGGCAGCCTCCTCACCCCAGCAGATGTCCAGAGCTGATTTAGCTGCTGAGCTCTCTGTGTCTTGCTTTAAAGAAAAGTTGCCAGCACTTGAACTTCACCAACCTTCCCATTACCCACATCTGTAATTGGTACACTTCGAATTTTATAACTATGCACACTCTTTGATTTCTTAACGAGCAAAAGAAAGAAGGAAAAAGGAAAAGAGTCCTTTTGGAGACGGCATAATATCAGGGAAGGATAAGTGTGTAGTTTCTTTGACTGGCATCTACAAAGACGAGCATTTCATAAAATTCACAAGTGTATGGAGGACTGACCTCACTGAGAGGAGGGGATTCCACCTGAGGTTAGCTTTATGATTGTTTATTGTCTATTTTGCCATTTATAAACTGAAAGAAGGCACTAAAGATGAGAATAATTTATACAATAAAAATATATTAAATGTATAGAAACAAATTTCTATAGGTTAAAAAAGTTTTGTGAAATATTTTGTAAAGACTAATTGAAAGACTAAATGTATGCACTATCAGCAGATGATCAAATTCAAGAACTGAAAGTCGCACTCTCCCTTTTGTTGCCAATGATCCATTAAGAGCATCTGAGTTCTTTCCAAAGTCTGACAAAGACTTCTCCCTCACTTACCTCCCATGATCTCCCTTCCATATTAGTGACACACTCTCATGGAGCACATCCCTTAATGAGTTGCCCTCGTGGGTATTTTTGGAAGACATTTGGTTTATGCATTTTTAAGCTGATGGCTTTCAGAGTCAGACTCATGCAAATGATCTAAAGGGAAGTTTTTGCTTTTATCTTATTAAACAACCTGGGCCTGCCATGCAAATAGTTGAATAACTTTGTTCCTAGTTACTTACATGCAGTTCTCAAAGGATCATTTAGTATTTTGGCCAACCATGAGTAATTAGGACTTTGCATTTTTTTTTTTTTTTTTGTCTGCTTCACAAGTAACTGAGGGCTTTATAACAGCCAGAGATGGTATCGAGCCATGGAGAGATCTGTCCCAAGAAGCACTATTTCTTTGAGGAAGAGAGAAGTACCTGGTTGGGGGGTGAGAGGTGCAGACTTTTGTTTCCATGTACAGGGCAAAGAGAACCACAAGGAAAGACAATTAACAACTTTGAGCTCAACCAATTGAACTGCCTTTCTTGGGGGCTGCACCTGGACCAAGTTTATTTTTTAGCAATTATAATAATGACGATTTAAAAAAAAAAAAAACCTCCTGAAGCCTATATCCCACTTTAGAGCTGATGATGACATCAGCGTTGCTTGTGCCCACGGTGTTTAGAGAGAGACTTTTTGGTGATCTCAATAACCACTCAACTCTGGGTTCTATGCATGCCCAGACTAAGCCCCATCGCCTTATTTCTGGGGTACATCCAGACCTGGCAGGGATTCTGCCACACTGTGCAGCAAACCAGCATGCAGGCTGGGATGGGAGAGCGAGAGATAGAGCCATCAGCAGTGATGGGGCTTCTTCACAGTAAGAACATCAGAGCTCAGAATGAGGGTCTCTTTCCAAAACCAAGTGTTGTTCATCTTACACCAACTACCACTGTCTGCCTCGCTGCAGTCACCAAAACAAACACAGAAATGCAAAATTATGCATCTACCTATAGTCTTGAGGCTGCCTTTGCCAATGGAAGGGCTAGCAATGCATTTTCCCTCTGATGAAAGTCAAATTTGGGGGACTTCCTTAGAGTGCTCAAAATGTTTAAAGATATGTCCGTGGCTGCAATTCGCCAGTTTCAGGTCAGGGCCTACTTTCATCAATATTGCTGCCAGAAGTTTCCTGCCACCAGAATGCCATTCCTGATCCCAGCTCTATTTTTAGGCCACCATAATAACTTCTTTGGTTTCTCAACTGAGCATGCAACCATTTATTTAAAGGACTGTCATTAATGAGTAGATGTTTCCGCGGGTCGTGTGATGTGCTTTCCATTTAATATTAAGTATTGCTGTGGCTGAGTACAATCAAATTGAACCACCAACCCTTGGTTTTGTAGTAATATAATTATTTATTTTCCTAGTGTAGATGCTTCCAGATTAGAATTGGCATTTGCACTGATTTTTTTATGTAGATTTATATAAATATATATATACATATATATTTGCTTGAAGAATCACCAAGCTAATTGGTGAGAGGGTCTTTTCCTATAGAATTTACACCTCCATTTGTTGTGTTGTCTTGCGCTTCCCAATGTTGAGGTCTCTATGGCTCCAATGAACTGGTGTATTTTTGCAGCAAATCTGATGATTGTATGGATATGGCAGGAAAGTTACCCAGATTACATCTGGTGCAAATGCACTTGGAGCCTGGGGCCAGACTGGTGCTAACACTGCAAACTTTGTCCGGAGCTCTCTCCAATCTGAAGGCTTGCTGGGGGCGCAATGTCACCTTCACATGCTGGGCCCTTTCGGAAAAGTGCCAGATCGTGTCACTGGTGCTATTTTTCATGCTCTGGTACAATGTGTAGCACCACGGGGGTCTCAGCTTTACCAAAATCAAAATCGCATTTGTCAGCTAATTGCAGGGGCATTTGTTTTTTGCTCTCCTCCCACAGGATCTGTTGGCCATTTCTTTGCCAGCCTCTCCCCGCCCCCACCCCCCAGCCTCAAGTTCTTGGCTTGGCTCCATCTGCTCAGTGAGCCCATCTTTAAGAAGCCGCACTCAGGTGCCTGTGAGCTGTCTTAGATCCTACTGCCAGCCCTTCCAGACACTGAGCCAGGGAAAAGCTTTCCCCTCCTGTGGCTCTCACCTCTGGTTTTCCCTCATTCTTTTCCTCTACTCTCCCCCTTCCATTTCTATCTCATTCCATCTCTCTCTTTGTGCACCTCTCCTTTTCTCCTACTGGCCTGTCTTCCCCGAGCGAACGTTGCCTTCCTTCTGCAGTCTCTCATTACTCCCTCCCCTTCACTCTCCTATCTTCTCGTTCCCCTTTCCTCTCCTTTCCTGTCCTTTCTCTCCTCCTCACACCTCTGAGCATCTCCTCTCCATACCCCATTCCGTAATTTTTCTGTCCTATAAGGGCTCATGGCTGATTCGGACAGCAAGTCCATATACTGGACCGATGACACAATTTCTGTGGGTCACCGTTTCACTTAGCCCAGAAAGCAAAGCTGAGCGTGAGGCCCTGGCCTGGAGCCTGCTCCAGCACGCCTCACTGAGCCAGCCTGCACCGCTGCCCTGGCAGCGACGACGCACGCGCTCTGGGCCCCGCGGCACCTGGGTGCCTCTCTGCCTGAAGGCTGGTCCAAAGTGAGCCCATTCCCAGCACCATCCTGTGGCTCTGAGGACACTCCCTCTCTATAAAGGCAGACTCTGGCCCCAAAATCATTCTGACAGCAAACCTCTTTCTTCTCATTGAAGCCATGCCATCGCCTTGTTTTGGAGAGAGACATTTTTTCCCACTCATAAGCTCCCCCCCATTTTCATGTGAAGCCCCCTCTGCTTTTCAGCTGGTGATTGCTCTGGTGAGATTGAATGGACTCGCTGGTGAAATAACATCTCTTTTTTTCCTGTCTTGGTCCTGCCTAAATTCCTACAAAAGTATTAAAGTCAAGGACTCAGGCTAGTTCCTAAGCTTATCATGATAATCTGTCACTCCCAGGGGAAAGAGGGGACATTTCTCTGAAAGCATGTGGAGTGACATGCTGGCAACTGATTGGCCAGAGATCTCCCTCCAGAATTCTGTGGAATATGCATTTTACTTCTGTGTATGTATGGTCTGTGTGGTATGTATATCATGGATACACGTACTACATTGGGTATGAATGAATGTGGATGGACACCCACACACACACTCCAGTCTGTAAATATCCTTCCTCACTGAAGACTGTGCTCTGGAAATCATTTCTTGTACAGCTGTGCAGTTTCTTGTAGCAGCTGAGGACAAGCTAAGATGGGTGGATGATTTAGACAAAGATCACCTACAAGGCGGAATACAGAATCTCCCTAGCAACTCATGAGGACAGACAACCAAATGGCAAGGTTGACTCCCAATGGGATGGCAAACTTTTCTTCTCTCCTTTCTGAATTTGTATTTCCTAAGTGTGTCTTAAATTCTGAGTGCACTAGGCTGTACCTGTTAGATCCTTTCAATATGACAGTTTTGTGCTTCTCTCTGACAGGATGTTTCTCCATCGAGCTGTAGTGCAGGGTGGGCGGGAGGGGGGAAATTCTCCTTGCCTGGGCTGGAGTTTACAGAGACACTGCGCAGCTTACACTCCTGTTAAGTGTAAATATTCGACACTTCCATTCCATTTGTGTAAAAAATAAAGCACACACAATTATAAAATCGAGATGTATATTTCATACTCAGTGTGTCTGTGCATATTTATTGCGTTTCTGGATGTCAGCGGTGGCCCTGTTGTAAAAATGCCTGCTAGAGTGTTTATAAACATGTCATGGTTTTGTTATGAGATATAAATATTAAAACATTTTATACTTTATAGCAAATTATTTTCTCCCAAAGCATAATTTGTCTTGCTTCATAAAGAATAGAATCATCCATTTCTATTTTTATCAAATGTATCTGATTTCAGAGCTGAAGTGTAGTTAGAGGAGATTTCCTCTGAGAAGCCCAGGCAGTGCTGAGAGGAGCCCAGAGTAGTGCTATCACATATTTTTAACTATTTGGTTACTATCTTGCCTGCTTTTCATCAGGATTTGGCCAAGAGTGAACAATGCATTAAAAGATAGGTTTTTTAAAGACCTTCACATTTATGTGGGGAAAAAAATCTATTCCCCATTTTCAAAATTGTGAGATTCCAGAAGATACTAAGAATAGAGAAAAATATTTTTTTCTTATCTAATATTTATAATGCAAAGAAAGGCACAAATTGGAGAGGAGATGTCATTATTCATATACTCTGGGCCACAAAATGTACCAGCTCCAGAGACCCGAACATGCCAAAAACATCAGGCTTAGGAACCTGAATATGCCACATAATATTCTAAATTCTTCCCACCAGGTGAACCATACGCCTTGTCATATTGACATTTAGACAGCATAGGTCTGACAGCTGGAGGACCAAAACAAATTCCTCCTGTGGAAAGAGCAAAGTTTGCCATTAAAGCAATCGCTATGGAGTATGTTTTCCTTCACCATAAACTATCATATAATCGGATCAGTCATCTGGGAAACCAGACTTGGTCATAACATCATGGCCATCACTGGGGGCCCAGGAGTCTCCAACAGGTGTTCTGGCACTGACCCTGGGGCTCAGAAGCAGTGAGCAGAGACAGCCTAAGAGGGCATTGACTGGGGGCTCCTGCGTGGCTCAGTGGGTTAAATGTCTGCCTTCGGCTCTGGTCATGATCCTAGAGACCTGGGATCAAGCCCCGCATCAGGCTCTCTGGGGAGCCTGTTTCTCCTTCTCCCTTTACCGCTCCCTTTGCTTGTGCTCTCTCACTCTCTCTCTGTGTCAAATAGTCTTCAAAAAATTTTTTTAAAAGATTTTATTTATTTATTCGACAGAGATAGAGACAGCCAGCGAGAGAGGGAATACAAGCAGGGGGAGTGGGAGAGGAAGAAGCAGGCTCATAGCGGAGGAGCCTGATGTGGGGCTCGATCCCATAATGCCGGGATCACGCCCTGAGCTGAAGGCAGAGGCTTAACTGCTATGCCACCCAGGCGCCCCATCTTCAAAAATTTTTAAGAAAGAAAGAAAGGCATTGACTGAGGCTGCAACCCCATTGCATGCCTCAACTTTCAACAATTATTCAATTGTTAACCTTCACACAGTCTCACCAGACCTTGTATGAGTGGTAGCACTACCTAAAAGCCAGATCCACTCCAATAAGGGGTGTGTTTACTCAGGGTGGGGGAAGCTAGAGTAGGTTTTGACTTTTTGTTTCCCTCTTTAACTTCAATGTTAACTATTTTTAAAACATGAGGTCTAGAAGTCTCAAAAACTAGAAGCAGACTGTGCATCCCTGAACCTCAGAGGGTCTTGCTACGAGTCTATGGTCTTTGTAGATATTCTGAGACTAAAGCATCCGGTGACAGAACGCAAAAGCCTTGGTGGGGAACAAAGCTAAGGAACATCTGCAGCACCCCCCCCCCACCGCTTTCCCAGCACAACCAGACCCAGGGTCTCTGAAGTGGTCAGGACACCATGTAGTCCATGGGTCTGGACTGCCAGGTCTCATAACCCCACTAGTTGCTCTCTGTGACCCACCCTTCCCTTAGGGACATCTCAGAAGGCATGACCGCTATCATGAAGCTGCTCCCCTCCCCCTTCTGGTGTGACAGCCCGAGTTGGGTCCATACCTCACCCCCAATTCCCCTCAGCACAGCTGGAACTAAGCTAGAATACTTGGATTACTCTTCAATTATAAAAGCACGTGAGATGCAGATGTAGTAGGTGTGGGCAGGAGCCAAGAGCCTACATTTCTAGCAAGCTCCCAGGTGATACTACGCTGGAATAGCCAGGCTCTAAGTGTTTTTCAAACCGCTGCTGACCACCCACCAGTAGGTCATAAACCAGCATTTTTTTTTAATGAAATAGAAATTAGAGTGCCTCCCATGTAGCAAGGATAAATACTGTTTCATATTCACAGACTCATTAACACGGAGAACAAACTGGTGATTGCCCAAGGGGAGGGAGACGAGGGGAGAAGCAAAACAGACGAAGAGGATTAAGAAGTTCAAACTTCAGGAATAAAACGAAGAAGCCACAGGGATGAAAAGTACAGCAAAGGGAAGAGGGTCAATAATATTATAATAAGTTGTATAGTGACAGACGGTGACTACACTTACGGTGAGCATTTCATAATGTGCATAATTGTCGAATCATTTCGCACACCTGAAACTAATATTATGTCAACTATATTTCAATCTTAAAAAAATTAAAAGCATTTAATACAAAAAAAAAGATGATTCCGGTGGAGACACGTAACAGCTCTCTCCAAATGCATGTGTGGAATACTGCAAAAAAATATAGTTTCATGTTGTTTGTGGCAGGTGTAAAATGTATTTCTCACTGTAGCTCGTAGTCACAGCTTGAGAAACAGCACCTTGACCTGCATTCAGCCAGCTCCCTGAAGACAGCGTGCCGCTGCTGAGAACTGCAAAATATTAATTCCTTCTCTAGGCCGTCTCCTAGCTTCTCCTCACAAGTCCTAGTTTCAGAATCACATGACCCTCTTCAGGCCACTGAGACAGCCAGCAAAATTTGAAACAGGCACCTGGGACCTACTAAAGACCCATATCTAAGCCAACGCTCTAAATTAGAGTAAAGCAACCAAAGAGTTAACAGCTCTTCCCAAAAGTGAGCATAGACCTTTTCAGTTTCCAAAGCCTGGCCCACAACCTTCAGAAGGAAAATGTAAATCTTGAGTTTAATGTGTTGGTCTTGTATTTGAGTATTTTAAGATTCTATGTAAAATTAGCATGCCCTAATTACCCATGGCTTATACACGGTATGATGCTTAGTCTTCTTTTTCTATACCAAAATAATTTCTTATTTGCCCAAAATAATTACCACAAATGGCATTAAAATTGTGAGGTATTCTTGCAGGTAAGAAAAAAAAACTTAAAGGATAACTGATTTGCAACATGCTTCACAACTAATACTGACACATCAGTAGAACAGCACTGATCTCAACTACTCGAAGCCAAAAAAGCATGGCCTGAGAGAGACGCAAGTTCTCTCCCACCCTCCTGTCTATGGCCTGTCTTCTTGGTTCTGCTTCCCCATCTTGTCTGGACAATGGACTCAGGTAACATCCGCTCTTCCAGGCTTCAAACGGAGGACCTGGGTGAACACAGCACAGCAGAAAGCTGATGCCCAAACAATGAGAGAAACACATAGAATGGGCTTCATTTTAGCAAAAAGCAATTGACTCTACTTCCATCTGTAAGGAGAAGGGAAGAAAAGTACTTTATTTTCAGGGGTACATTAAACTTGTCGAATTTCTTGTAGCTCCAGATAACAAATTACAATTAATATTTTCTTTGTAACAAAGTTAGGGTCCCTCAGAAAGAACAGTTGATTTCCACTCAACAAAAATATAACACCAGCAAGTTAAAAAGTTGGATTCCAAATGAATTGTTTGGTTTTTTCGGGGGTCACACCTGTTTCACTGATAGTAACCTTTCTGTAGGAATCTGTGTGCCCCTATGTTTCTTTATCTGGCAGTTCTGTCATGAATAACTGGCCTGCTCCCCCCACCCCCATGAAGGCAATCTCTCCTCGTGGTCCTTCATGTTATTCAACCTAATTAACTACAGCCACTAAATCTGGCTTCATGTCCATAGTCCTTTTTCTTAACAACTGGTGGTTTAATTTTGACTATTTAAAATTCTTCAGAGTATAAAGTTCTAGGAATGTATGTCCTGTTTTAAACTTGGGTCAATAAATACATTAAAAATTGGAGTGAATACATGAAAAGCCAACATTTCATGCAAAGAAAGGTCAGCAGTTCCTTAATTTTAAATGCCCTACAAGGAAAACATTTGCAAAGAAGCTGGTATTTTGTATTTATTTATCTAGTTGTCATTCCTTATATGTTTGGTCAGCAAACAATAAATACCTACTTGGAGCCAGGCTCTATTTAGATGCTGGAATAAAAACATAAATGTATAGGGCACAGCCTGTCTTCTAAAGGAATATAAACCTAGTAGCTGAGGCATTTTAAAAAAATGCTAATTAAAACAGAAAAGCTTTAAAACAGACCAGTGAGTGCGTGAAGAGTAACCTTGACGTCTAGGAGTCAGACACACACGGGCTCAGGATTTGCCCCATTTCTCACACCCTGGGAAAAATCTGTATGGCAAAATTGAGTCTCTTCTCTGGCATTGCTGAATCTGTTAACCCCCATATCTCATCCTGCGCTGTAAGCCCCACATGGTTTTTTTTAAATTGCAATGCAAGTGTCTGACTTTAAGGTTTTAGATTGCCAAGGCAGCCACTTCCCAGACAGCTGTCTCCAATAAACACTTTACCAGCTACAACAACTAGATAAGGAGCCAGGCCCCGCCCCCAATTTCCTTTGTTCAAGAGACCTCTCCTAGCATTAGATAACTGACTCTTTGACCGATTGTGTTTCCCTTCTGGAGCTTTAACTTTTGCTCCTACGTTTTAAATGTATCAGTAAAGAATAAGCCTGCAAAACTCTGGTCACGACCCTTTCTCCCTCCCTCCCTCCTCACAGTCTTCCTGATTGTCTCCCACCTCCCAGAGCGTGCTGCACCCTCCCTGATAGGTGAGTAGTAAACCTTGTCCTTTCAAAGTTTCCTGGTGGTTACAGTTGAAGGTATCTTGCAATCGTAATAACCACAAGGGTCAGTCCACCCCAACATTGGTCTAGAGAGGGAAATGTCCGTGGAGGTTGTCTGTGAGCCAGGTGAGGAGCTTGTTGGAAATTGAGTTTTAGGCACTATCCTAGATCTACAGAATCCGAATTTGCATTTTGACAAGATTCCCCAGCGATTCCATGGGGAATTTAACCCATGCAAGTTAAAGTATAAGACACACTAGTCTACAAAACTGAATCAACTGTGAAGAAAGGAGCGTTGGGAAAAAAAATTCATTAAAATCAAGAAAGTGAGTTACTAACTACCATGGTAAAAACAAAAAAGCAAACAGCAGAATTATCTCTTGGAATAAGCAAATAGCTTGGTGTGGTCCTGAAACATAGGAACCCAGCCAGTCTGTTAGTACTCCAGTGTGGAGGGAAGGACTGCAAAAGTCCTCTATACAAAATACTTGATCTATGTTTAAATCTGGACTGATTATCTCCACTGCACCACCTGACAAGTCAATCCTTGGCACGTGCCTCTAAGGACCCCGAAGTGGCAATCCAACATCACAGGGAAGAACACGGACTTGAGACCAGCAGACCTGGGTCAAATTCTGACCCTCCTCTTTACTAGCCATGTGACCTTTGACAAGGCCCTTAACGTATCCAAGGGCAAATGTTCTCATTGAAACCTGATAATAGCACCTGCTGTGAGGAGAAAGCTGTTTGAAAAGTTCTTCAATCCCTGAGCCCTGCCAGGTGATTTCCAGCAAGTATTAGCTGTCATTATTATGTTTATTCACTGATCCTCAGGCACTGTGAAAGAGACAAGTCCACTTGCCTCCCCATTTTAGAGATGAATAAATTAGGATTTAGGTAAAGGGGGAGTGTCCCCCAAGTTCACACGCTGGCAACAGAGCTGGGTCTCAAGATCAGGCTTCAGCTTCTGTTGTTCAATGTCCATTCTGGCTACTCCAGACAGGCTCTGTGAATGTCAATTAAGGATCTGATTTGGAGCAGTGATTACCAGGAAAGGGCCAGAAGGCCAGCAGGATGGACAAGCAGATAACCATCTGCCTCCTAACTGGATAAACTGTCCGGCTGCCCCACATCAGGAATGAGTCACTTTGTCAAAAACGCAAAGATGTTATCGGGAAAGAACCTCTCAGCAAAGATAAATGCAGGAATTAGCTTATCAAAGGACATGACCAGAACTGAGGGACAAAAAGCAAGAAAAGGTGTCTAAGAGTGGACAAACTAGGAGCACCTAGGTGGCTCAATCGAGGCTGCCTTTGGGATCCCAGGGTTCTGGGATCAGCCCAGTGCCAGCCCCCTGCTCGGGCAGGGAGCCTGCTTCTCCCTCTCCTTCTCCCCCCACCCCACTCTCTCACACACGGGCGCACTCTCTCTCGAATGAATGAATGAATGAATGAATGAATGAATGAATGAATTTTTAAAGAGTAGATGAACTTTTTTTTTAAACTATTCCTCAAGCAAAGCTACAGAGCACTGTATCTGGCCTTATGCTGTGAGGAGGAGGAAGAGGGAGAAGGAAGAGTGGTGGAGAGAGGAAGAGAAGGGAAAGAAGCTATCAAGAGCTCTCCCTGTGCTGGGCACAGAACCTCGGATGCACTATTTCATTTCATCATCTCCACAGCTTTGTGACAAAGGCATTATTGCCCCCATACAATAAGTAAACAGGCTTGAAGAATTAAAGGAATATACCCAGTTATGACATGAGAGACAAAAAATGATGCCTGTTTTTCAGGAATGTTTTTCCCACCATGCCATATGTTGCGATGCTAGTCACTTTTAAATGAAGTATTTTATTTTTTTAATTTTTAAAAAAGGTTTTAATTATTTATTTGTCAGAGAGAGAGAGAGCACAAGCAGGGGGAGTAGCAGGCAGAGGGAGAAGCAGGCTCCCCACTGAGCAAGAAGCCTGATGCGGGACTCAATCCCAGGACCCTGGGATCATGATTCTGAGCCGAAGGCAGATGATTAAAGACTGAGCCCCCCAGGTGTCCCAATAAGCTATTTTAAAATAGTTTTAGGGGCGCCCCTGTGGTGGCTCAGTCGATTGGGCATGTGATTCTTGATTTTGGCTCAGGTCATGATCTCAGTGTCATGGGATCAAGCCCTGCATCAGGCTCCGTGCTCTGTGGGGCAAGTTTGCTTGAGATTCTTTCCCTCTGCCCCTCCTCTCGCTCTCCCTCTCTCTCTCAAATAAATAAATCTTTAAAACAATAAAAGAACAGATTTATAGGAAAAGTACAAAAATAGTACAGAGGATTCCCATATATCCACCAACCAGTTTCTTCTATTGTTAAGTAGTCCTGATTAATTGAAGCAATGTTTATAATAGGTTATTAACCGAAGACCATACTTTATTCAGATTTCCTTAGTGTTTACCTGTTTCTCCTCCTGGATTCCATTTAGGATACCATATTACACTTACTCATCATGTCTCTTCAGTCCTCTTGGCTGTGACAGTTTCTCAGACTTCCCTTGTTTTTGATGACCTTGACAGTTTAGGGGAGTTCCTAGGTTCCAAGGTACTTGCATACACTTGATGCATCATGAGGAGGGGTTAGCTTCTGCTCACCAAACCTGACCTGAGTCTCCTGTTCCCCCTCACTGTCAAGGTGATGGTCCCATCTGTCTTTCTTTATCCTCTGGCTCAACTCCCTTTTGGATAATTCTTGGAAAGGCGTTGGAAAAAAGGAGAGATGAAATTATCCACAAGCAAATTGTGAAGTGTGTATCATGCTGCTTGTATAAATTAGGGTTCTTTAGTCAAAGATATAAAAGGAAATATTTGGAAAATATTAATGCAGCTTTCTATCCACATAACCTGATCCTCTCCTTAACCAAGTTACTTACCTTTCTTGGAAGAAGGTGGGGAATGGGGTTGACAGAAGGGAAATTGGATTCTTAAGGAAGGAATATGAGGTGGTAATCAGCTACTGACATTTTAAAACAAGGCAAAATGGGTTTGAAAGTCAGCATTTCTTTTGTTCTCATTTTACATTCCATCCTGATAGAGAATTTTTCCCATGGTATAAATAAGGGAAGGCCTTAAAACTAGAGGCAGAGGGGTGCCTGGGTGGCTCAGTCAGTTAAGTGTCCAACTCTTGATTTCGGCTCAGGTCATGATCTCAAAGTCGTGAGATCGAGCCCTGCATCAGGCTCTGGGCTGAGGAAGGAGCCTGCTTAAGATTCCCTCTCTCCTTCTCCTTCTCCCCCACCCCCACTCATGCACTCTCTCTTTCAATAAATAGTCTAATCTGTTTCACAGAGGAATAACGTATTAAAAAAAAAAAAACTAGTGACAAAAAAGAAAGTATGCAAAATAGAAGTAAAAGAAAAGCCCACCCCTTATAATCCAAGGCTACTGAAGATAGAAGGTGGGCTGGAAGCAGAAAGATGAAGGAATGGACAATCAGACTGTGCTCTGTTCCTCTCCCTCGGCAGAAACTCTGGCAAGTTGAAGAGAACAATTAGGACACTAATTGGCCCTCCTATTTAGATTCCTGGGAGGAGGTCACTTTGTGGGCCAAGCACCCCAATATATCCATAAGAACTTGGGGATCAGCCACATCAACGTAAAACTCAAGATACAGCATGGTCAAAAAGGGTCAAACAAAGCTCATCACTCCTAGGCTGCCCTCTCTTTCCATGGGAAATATTGGAAGCCAGGAGTTCTCACTGGGCCCTGAGAAGGGGAAGCAGAGGTAACTGAGTCTGAGAGCCAGCTTTTCAACCGAGATCTGTGGTAAGAGGTGACTCAATAAAGAAGGATGGGCCCTGCCCCACACCACATCCCACCCCAGCCAGAAGACAAGGGAGATATGCAGAAGCTCAGTGGAGGTTTTAGAGGTGAGATTGGCAGCCGAGAATTACTGCAGCTTCTGCCAAAGCCTAGAGAGACCAGAGTGTAAGCAACACCAGCTTTGACTTCAGACACAAGTGCCCACGGGGCAAGCGTCCCTGTAGCGGACAAGGAACATTGTCATGGAAATAATAGACACTATCATGGAAACCAGAGAGGTCAAAACATACCACATAAACCCAAAGAACCCTTTCCTTCCCACTGCCAAGAAGACACAGTGAGCCATGGACTCTCTCCCATTCCCCTCTAACCATAAACTCTAACCAACTTAAGCAAGAAGTGTTCTGGAAGTCTGCCAGGCAGCTCACGTTAATGAAGAAGGAGCTGCAGCAGGAGCCTGAGGTAGGGGTGGGGAGCCAACTCCAGCCTGTGGGAATTGAAGAGAGGTAGGCCTTCAAGGAATGAGAGCTATTTCTAGACCCCAAAAGAAGGAGAGCTAAACAGGCAACACAGCAGGTGTTCACAGCTTTCCTCTTAAGAAATGGAGGCCTGGTCCAGAAAGCAATCATTCATTCAACAAATATTTTTTCATCTGAGTGGAGAGGAACAGGACTACAAAATTCAATTGGTCATGGCCCCTGACCTCAAGAGCTTACAATCCAGTGGGAAAGGCAGGTGGGCAAAGCTGTGTCACCTGCCTCGAGGGTGGAGCATCGTCCTGGGAGCAGAACAGCAGCTGCTGTGAGTACAAGGAAAGAACAATGAATTCTCATTGGAGGCGTCAGGAAAGCCTGGCATTTGAGCTGTGCCTCAGGAGTATGCTAATGGAAGAGGAAGGAAGGAGCTGGAAAAGGTGGGGAAGCAGAAGAGAAGCACAGAGGTGGGAAAGAGAGTGCACTGTTAGGTAAATGCCAGGAGCCAGGCTTGGCTGCTACATAGATAGCTTGATAAAATGTTGAAGAAGCTGGCAAGAAAGGCCAGAAAGAGAACATCTCACGTGTAAGGTGAGTGAGTGTGGCTTTCATCTCCAGGGCAATGGGGAGCTACCTCATCTTTTAAGACCAGATTTGTATTTTTGAATGTTCGCTCTGGTGGCAGTTGTAGGGAATGAATTTGGGAAGGAAGAGCTGGGAGCCTCTAGTCCACGGAGAAAAGTACAAAGGACAAAAAGGGCCATGGAATGTCAGAGCTGTTGGAGGAATTTTCCTCAGAAAAGGGCGTTGGCAAGTGTCCTACACCCTCTGCAAGTCTGTCAAAGGGCAGCTCATCAACAGACGCTAGGATCTCTCTACATTTGCCTTTTCATGGTCTGTAGTCTGGCTCTCCTTCACCAGTCTGTCCTCCTCTTGCTGGCTCACACCAATATGCAGACTCACTGGTATCGCTCATCTCCAAAAATACTCTTTTTTCCATTAAGTTTTTTATTTTAATTCCAGTTTAGTCAACATACAGTGCTACACTAGTTTTGAATGTACAATATAGTAATTCCATTCTATAACTGTAGAATTGTATAATATAGTGATTCAGCAATTCTAAAAATACTCTTGAAGCCATAGTCTCCTGTCCAGTCTCTCTGTCCCGCTTCCTTAACAGGGGCTTCTGTCCTCAGGTTTTCCTCACCATTGTGATTCGGCCACTGGCCCTCCATCTTGTCTGCCATCTAAGCAGAAGACTGGGGTCGGGGGGTGGGGAGCTGGGTCAGTCTCTTTACAAGAGTTTTTCCATGCATAGTCCACTGCCTGCCCCTCATCAGGTATTCAGTAACTAAATGTTGGTGGAGTGAATGGTTGGAACAAAAAGGCAAACATACAACATCACATTTCATTTCTCCCCAAACCTTGTAAATTGGGTATTTTTATTTCCATTTTAGAGATGAGCAAACTGAGATCAGAGACTTTAGGCAACTTGTGTAAGTAGAGGAGCAGGAATTCACAGCCATGTCAGGCAGTTTCCACAGCCTGTTCTCTCCCTCCACACCAGGCAGCTTCCATATCTCTCCAGGGCATCAGTCACCCCAGTGGGTCTTTTTTGTGCTTTATAGTTGACCAGACAGTCAAGAAAACAACACTTGTTGCTTAATATGAGGCAAGGAATTGAAAAGTCATCCCAAAATTCATTATCTTCCCACAGCTAATTGGAACTCATTAAAAAGACCTGATTCTGAAGGCAGGAAGAAATCATTTTAATTAGCAATGAGATAGACTTTTCCTCAGCAACAAGTCCAGAATCTCAATTTGTGCCGAAGGAGGCTTTAATTAGCAAGAAAAGTGGCTGTTTCCAATGAACGACAGAGAAAATACTGAAGCTAGTTGGGGTCCTTCACAACTTCCTAAAGACATTCTACATCTCATAAAGTTTTCAGTTGTCTGCGGTAAGCAGTTTAACCATAAATATTTCCTGTTGGTTATATTTTTATCCACTTTTTTCATATTGATCTGTATAAGGAGATCAGGAAGGGCAAAGTTTGGCTAGAAAGCAATAATTATACGCCTCCCTTTGCTTCCTCTCACACTTGCTACCAATTTTATATCCTTCTCGGCACTTCAATTAGCATGTAACAACTCTAAGTCTTAGTATTAAGACACCTTTCTGAATTGTGTTTAATCCGGATTTCCCAAACTTACTTGACCATGGAACTCTTTGCTCATAAGATGTGTAGTAGCTGGTCTTTAAACTTGGCTGCCAACATTTCCTCCATTCCTGTATGCACATGCTCCCCTCCCCATGCCCCCATCAACAGATAGTCGCCCATCCCCTGGAATCTAAGCTGGCCTTGTGATTTACTTTGTTGAATGGAATGTGGCAAGAGTGATGCTGTGTCAGTTCTGGGGACAGCCTTTGAGAGACCTGACAGAATCTGCTCCCCTGGGAACTGGCTACAGTAACCCCTGTGTGCATGGATTGTGGAAGGGCAGCCTGCAGATCAGTGCTCAGTTTCCAAGAATAAATGCATGTGATCAATCTGCCATTTGGATCCAATATTCTTTATACCAGAGTTGATCTTTAAGGATAAGTAAGTACTCTCCAAGTAAAGGGGGTTTGGAGGACAGTATCTCAAGGGTATGGGGTAAGTAAAGGCTCTGATTGCTCAGTGTCCAGAGAACAGGTTAAAAAAAAAAATCCATTAACAACCACAGTCTCTTATAATAACTTTATTAATGAAAGTTGTCCCATCAATATCCCAATATCTACATTTTTTTAGGAAGTAATAAGATTTTTTTTTTCTTCCTCTGGGACTCAAATGCCAGAGTGAAGTACTCTCTGGCATTTGTGGTTTGGTACTCGTTTTCAGGGTTGTTTGCCTTTCTTTTTTGAGAGATGTTTTTCTGACTAAACTTGATAGTCTTTTTTTCTACAATTTCAAAATAACCTGTTAGCCTCCACAGGCTTGGTTATTAACTTTCCATTACTATCACCCTACACTCCATAAATAGCTTCAACCCATTGTGCTTAAATCTATGAAAACTCCCACCTCCCTGCCTTTGCCCATCCAGCACCCTCTAGCATTTGGTTTCTTTTCTACCCCTCCTCAATCTCTGTACAAATCCCATGTATACTTTTTCCTTCCCTTACAACCCCAAATACCCTTAAATCACTTTAAAACATTCTGCCTTGTATTGCTATCCTGGTGAAGACCACCAACTTTGTAATTAGCCTGGGTTTGTATTTCAGGTCCAGATTTTTTTTTTTTTAAGTAAGTTCCACACCCAGCAGGGAGCCCTATGAGGAGCTCAAACTCAGGACAGTGAGGTAAAGACCTGAGCTGAAATCAAGGGTCAGACACTCAACCAAATGAGCCACTCAGTCACCCTCAGTTCCCGAATTTGTTACATGTGTAACGTAGGGGAAGTTACTTAATCTCTCTAAACCTCAAGTTCCTCATTTCTGAAATAAAGGTAATAGCACCTGATGCACAAAATTTGTTGCATAAATTAAATAAGGTGATCAGAAGTGAATTAGGGACCCAACAGCAACCATACCATACAAGCATATTGAGATAATTCTGGGAGGGGTGCCTGGATGACTCAGTGGGTTAAGCATCCAACTCTTGGGTTTGGCTCAGGGTCATGATCTCAGGGTCATGAGATCAAGCCCTGAGTTAGGCTCCACACTCAGCCTGCTGTCTGCTTCAAACTCTCTCTCCCTCTCTCCCTCCCTCCCTCTCCCTGTCTTTTTCTCNGGCTCAGGGTCATGATCTCAGGGTCATGAGATCAAGCCCTGAGTTAGGCTCCACACTCAGCCTGCTGTCTGCTTCAAACTCTCTCTCCCTCTCTCTCCCTCCCTCCCTCTCCCTGTCTTTTTCTCTCTCTAAAATAAATAAACAAATAAACTTTTTTAAAAAAAACAATAATTCTGGGAGATGAGGGCAGAGCAGGAAGTTGGTGCCAGCTCATAAGCAGTAAAAGTTACATTTTCAGGAACTTTTTGCAAGCCTGTTGTTAAACATGGACATTATTAACAAAATTGCGTAAATTTAAATAAACTATATTTAGAACAAAGGTAATAAATACTTAAAATCCAATACTTCCTAATTATCTTACTACATTTTATCATAACTGCCCTTGCAGATATTTAATGTCTATTATATCTGTGTGGTAGGAATATTATATAATACATTCTACAGTGGATCTTTTCCCAACTTCATGCTCAGTGATATCCCATTGGTACTCTGAAATCAGCCGTGGTGGGAATATTTGCACCACGGAAACTGACAAATGCTACCAATCAGGGCTTTCTCCCCCCACCTCCCCTGCCCCAGAGACCTGGTTGTTAAAATATTTACCAGCAGGAGCATGTGTAGGGAACTCAAAAAGTCTTACAGTACCCAGTGGCTGTTATCACCACTAGATCCAAAAAGACAATGAGAAAAAGCAGTAACCCAAATTCCAGAAAGAGAAAGTCGTGAAGAGAGGTGCACTTCAACAGGTACTATGACCTCTTTGATCAGGGAATATCACCAACCTGAAGTTATGCTGGAAGAAGAGAGCCAGAGGTGTAAATCCCTGGCCTCACTCTTCCTCTCCCTTCTACTGCATCACTCTCCCACCTTCCAATGAGGGCCAACCAGATCGCAGGTGGCAAAGGAGCCCAGATAGGTTAGTCTCCTGGAACAGCGAGAAGGGTAGAGGAGAGACTAGGTCAAATGGAAGAACAAATGGGGAATATTCTATCTGGTAAAACAGTGTTGTATCTGGTACATAACAGGGGCTCAGTTAATATTCTCTATTAGTTCAATTCAACACAACTTTATTAAGGGTTATGCTGAATATCCTTTCCTCAAGGAGCCCAGAGTCCAGTGGAGAGCCATATAAATAATTTGCACATCACTGTGCAATGTACTATTATTAATGGAAGAAGATATTCTATCTCTCCCAGTAGATGACAGACCCCACAAAGCAGAAACTGTGATCAATAATCAATAAATATCTGTTGAATGGATGTATTCTCATTTCCCTTACATGCTCAGTACAGTTTATTATAGAATTTTTAAAAGGAAGAAGGTAGGAAGGGAGCTCATGATTTCTGAGTGCCTCTGTGTACCAAGCACTCTCCATAGATTATTTCATCACCAAAATAAAAGAATGTAAAACAGTATGTTAAAATCGAAGTTTTGACTGAGGAGCCAAGATGATAAATATCAGATACAAAATAGTGCTAGACCCACCATGAGGAGGAAGTTTCAAAATTGGCGACCAAGTAATGGTTAGACAACTTGCACACATCAAATACCAGGCTGTTGAAGGAGAGACAAGATTTTGAATACTGATTTTGTGAGGAGGATTTTGAAGTCAATGGCATGTTGGTAGCCCCCTCCATGGGGACAGAGAGGGAATATTCTTGTTCTTTGAACTCAAGTTTAATAAGGAGTGCTTAAATATAACTATATACAGGTCCTAAGCTTTGTCCTCTGGAGTTTGGAGAACACAGGGATTTGGCATTTGAGTGCCACCCAGGGAATCTAGCAGCCAAGAGAAATGGGCTGAGAGACTCCTTTGGTAGCAGAGCTGGTAAAGCTGGAGCTTTTGAGATGAGA
Source organism: Ailuropoda melanoleuca (assembly GCF_002007445.2). Taxonomy (NCBI): domain Eukaryota; kingdom Metazoa; phylum Chordata; class Mammalia; order Carnivora; family Ursidae; genus Ailuropoda; species Ailuropoda melanoleuca. The sequence goes on from NC_048225.1 coordinate 46,250,825, forward strand.
TCCAAGTCCCTGAGATTTTTGATGAGTGGAGAGTTTCTATGTAGCAGATGGCAACCATACAGAAGATGCCACTGGGGAGGCCTTCACATGTGGAGGTTCTCACAAGAACTTCCTAGTGGGCATGAAGGGACCCACCAGCTAGCTAGTCTGTTGGAGTGCACCACTAAAGAATCGGAAGCTGGGGGTGCAGAGTCTGAGAAACAAGGTTGCACATGAGAGAGGTCCACAGGGCAGCCTTCAAAGATACCACGGAAATGGCCCACAAGAGAATCAGTAATCGCACCCCAGCAACTCAGAGATGCCAAAGAAACAGCTGCACCCGCTACGTTCCCTTTTCCTATTATCCCCTCTCCTGCTGCATCTGACCCAGGAAGGGACTGAAATAGATGCCAGAGGAAAAGGGAAACCGTGAATAGAAACAGAAAGGCCAGTGGGGCGGCTGGGTGGCTCAGTTCGTTAAGCATCTGCCTTCAGGTCAGGCCATGATCCGGGAGTCCAGGCATGGAGCCCCGCGTCTTAGGGCTCCCTGCTCAGCAGGAAGTCGGCTTCTCCCTCTGCCCCTCCCCCCCCACTTATAAGCATGCATTCTCTCACTCTGTCCCTCTCAAATAAATAAATAAAATCTTTTAAAAAAAGGAAAAGAAGCAGAGAGGCCAAACAGCTACCTCAACTTCAGACTGAGTTGCAAGTAGGGGAGATTTAACTTAAGTTCATGGAATAGATTATTATCTAGAACTGGTCATTTTTAATAACCAAATAGTGATTGTGTTTTTTTTGGCTTAAAGTGACCTTCAGACTTTCTACTGCCTAAAAGTAAGCATAACATTTTCAAAATCTGACCAGATTTCATCCAGCAGAAAACTAAGCATATCATCCACTGAATAAGTTTTAAAGGAACTATGGAAAACAAAATTAAGTTATATCTGATTATATGCCACATGTCATGTTTGCTGTATTTAAGGATTATGGGAGGTATAACTATCCCCATTTTATAAGTGAGCAAAGGAAAGCTCAAATAAGATAAGAGTCCAAATCAGACAACCTATGAGTGGTAGGACCAGAATTCAAAATAATTCTGACCCTAACTTGTTCCTTGTTTCTACATTAATCACCTTGCCTCCTGATCCTGGAATGTTAGAGGTGGAAGTGATGATTATTTCAGATTATCTGACCTTTCTTTCTCATGTTAAATAACAAAAAGTTTATATTAGTGCTTATTATATAACTGGCATAGTGCTAAACATTTCAGATGTATTATCTACTTTAATCCTTACAACCCCCCCAACTGCCACCCCATGAAATACTGGAGATCTCTAATATGCAAATGAGGACCTCGAGATCCAGAACAGTTAAATATTCTCAAGTTCATACAGCCAGTCAGTGACAGCACGAGGATTTGAACCATGATTTTCTGACTCCACACCCCATAACCACTATGCACTAGGAGTCAGAAAGAGAAATTAACTCTTTCTAAGATTATACCAGAAATGAGCCAAATAGGACCTGGATCTTCCAATTCTTAAGCCATTCCTCCTTCTGCAAAACCTATAAGAGAGTAGAAGAAGGAAATTATAAACAACAATTAATGCATCCTATGCATGGTCTGACAGCAAGGGGAAATTTTCTCTCATGAATGTTTGAACAATGGAAAAAAAAATTATCAAGATGATAAAACGAGATGAGATAGGAATTTGGCCCCAACTTTTTAAGCATGTGAACTGGCCAAACTTATGTATTAATGTTATACTGACAATTTTATTACCTTTCTTCTGGGGCACCTGGCAATATCAAAGTAGCCAGCCTCAAACCTCACCTGCTTCTGGACTCTTCTTGTCTGACTGGTAATGGACTTCTTTGCCACTCCTTACTTGCTTCTGTGGTATTTATAAAATTTCATGGCTCACTTCTAGCAAAATGTGAAGAAACACAGTCCATGCTACTAAAATTATTTCAAAATAACTCTTTTCCTTGTAAATCTCAAACACCATGAAAGGAACACAAAGTCAGAACCTTTCTTAAATCCTCTTTCTTTCGCTCCTACCCAATGCCTCCCATTTAGCAGCTGATCCTTCTACGTCTTGTAACACTTCCCTCCAATTCCAATAGGCCTCCTTGCCACATACTTCTTATGACCCTCTTTTCCTTTTTCCTCCAGATTCTCCATTAAAAGCAAGTAGAACCGTTCAAGGGGGAGGTGACCAGTTGGGAGCTTTCATATTTTCATAAATGCATCTCGTAACAGTAAGTACCGTGGAGTGACCAGAGCTCTTGTCCAGTTTGGCCGATAGGTGAAGGCAGCAGGTATGTTGAATAGCAGTTCTTAACAGATACCATTAAATAGGAATGCTTATGTTTCTCTTGGAGTTGCCTAGTTGAGAGACTACAGAGTCATGTTGCACATCAGGAGGGACTCAGTCTCCAGGAGAGTGGAGAGAGGCCAAGCAGGCAGGGGTGCAGAGTCAGGGAGGCTGATGTCAGGCCAGGCTGCCAGCAGAGCCAAGCAAGATAACTACTTTGGTGGTAATTCACCCCCTACTGTGTGTGTCTGTTGTGTTAAACCTAGTCTCCTTCCCTGCTGCCCCGCCCCCAGGACAAAGAGGTTCTAATTTCATTTCTGAAACCACAATAGGGGAGAACTAACAGGTTTAGTCAGGGAAGGGAGAATAAACCTTTTGAACCGTGACCCCCCCCCAAATGATGAATGCAAAATTGCACATAGCCACTTAAAATGGCGTTTTTGAGCAGTGTTGAGTCACATGGGGAAATGCTTACAACAAAATAAACAGGATACAAATTGCATAGAATGTTAGAACACAATCCTGCTTGCTTAAAGAGAAAAAAACACGCACCTGGAAAAAAATTAATCATGTTTATCTCTGGAGCTAGACGATTTATTTTTATTTGTTCCTCCTTGCATTTCCTTACATATTATTATTTTAAGTAAAAGACTTAAAAATTAGGAAAAATAAGTACAACATAACCCAGAGAGTGAGCAGGTGTCCAGTGGCCCACAGGTGCTCAAGGACCTCACCATTTAGACTCACCTATGCCCTCAACTGCTCACCTGGCTCCCGAAACTTCACTACGGGGTTCTTACCAGCTCACCCCCTCCCCAACCTCTGTTGTGACCAATGCTCGTTCCCACAGTCCTAACCCTGCCAACACTCTGACTTCCAGGAAAGACGGAGACACTGGGGGTGGTTGCAACACACAGCAGCTATGCAGAGGGCAAGGCAAGGGTAGGGAGAAAAAGCAAGTGACTGTACTCATTTTATGTAACAAATGACAGCAAGATGTTCTAGGTCACACCTGCCTCTGTAAGGAGACAGAGCACAGCATCTGGAGAAACCTCCTCAGACATACACTCAAGGGCATCTCTGCGCAAAGCTAAATCCGGCTGCTGCATCTCCATGGAAACAAATATAGCCTTTAGCTTAAAGACTCTTTTTAATGAAGGGCAATTTGTGAGCAACATGATCATCTTCAATATGCCCATAAAACTTTCCAGAAAACAGGGCTGGTAGTCAGGAGAACTTGGGGACTCTAGCTTGGAGGTTTAGGGCCTGATTTTGCCAGATCACCAGATAGCCCTCTCTCTCGTATGAACACAAACAAATAAGCTCATAAGCGACTGATAGGTGATGAAAAGCCAATTCATTGACTGAAAATTAAAATAATATTAAATATAGAGTTATGACCATATGACGCAGCAATTCCACTCCTAGGTATATACCCAAGAGAATTGAAAACATGTGTCCACACTAAAACACGTACATTATAGACACATTATTCACCATAGTCAAAAAGGAAAAACAAATCAACTGATGAATGGATTAATAAATGTGATCTATCCGTACGATGGAATATTACTAGGTGATAAAAAGGAATGAAGTGCTGCTCTGTGCTACCACATGGATAAACCTTGAAAAATTTATGCTAAGTGAAAGAAGCCAGACACAAAAGGTCACATATTGTATGATTCCATTTATGTGAAATGTCCAGAATGGACAGATTTACAGAGACAGATAGTAGATTCATAGTTGGCAGGGGCTGGGAGGAGGGAGAAATTGGGAGTGACCTGTAACGGGAGCAGGCTTGCTTTGTGGGTTGGTAGAAATATTGTAGAATTGGATAGTGGTGATGAAAATGATGGCTGCATAGGGCGCCTGGGTGGTTCAGGCAGGTAAACATCTGCCTTTGGCTTAGGTCATGATCCCAGGGTCCTGGAATTGAGCCTAGCCCTTCAGGCTCCCTGCTCAGTGGGGAGTCTGCTTCTCCCTCTCCCCTCTACTCCTCCTCCCTGCTCATTCTCTCTCTCTCTCTCTCTCTATCTCAAATAAATAAATAAAATCTTGAAAGAAAGAAAGAAAGAAAGAAAGAAAGAAAGAAAGAAAGAAAGAAAGAAAAAGAAGTGATATCCACTTATAGAACAAGATCATCAGACTAGCTAACTCCCCCAGGCCCCCAGATGTGAACTGAATCATAATGAGAATATGAGATGAGCATGGATTTTGAGCAAGAAGGTATTTGGTTTAAATACTTTGTGGTAACTGATCTGATCCCTGGGCATGGTCCTGCCTGACACTCAGAAGGAGCTACTTGGTGGGTACATAGGTGTCCACAGCTCAACCCCCAGCCACCTGGATAGATACTATTTTGAACCGAAGGATCAATTTCTGGACCATTCCTGCTTCCATTTGTTGATGTTTCTGATGTGTTACAGGCTGGACTGGGATTGTTCAGGCCTTGAGCATGACAGAATCTGCAGGTGGAAATGGATGGCCAGTCTAAGGCCTGAGATCCCCATTCCACGTAGACAACCTTCAATGGACACTCAGTCCATCTGGAACCATTCCAAATTTTTGGACTCTTGTCATTAATAGCCAGAGCTTCTGAGTGAGCATCTGGCTGAGTTAGGGGCAGCCTTCTGGAAGGTAGAGTGGAGAAACAGCCATCATGTGGCCTGGCACACTCACTGCACAATTAGCCCCAATGAACCATTTATTTGTTGACCTTGGGCTAGTTGATGAAGAAGGATGAATGGAGAAAGATCCGCTGGGATGGCTATGAAGGCACTTTTCTCTCCTGAGCAGTGGATCTGTCCTTTCAATACAACTGTGATTTCTAAGCGAAGGTCTCTGACCCAACTAGGGTATCAGCATCAATTAGTACATTAAGAAGCTAAGCCAAAGCCTGATGTGTGACATTCTCCATTAGATACCCTTTCTCACAACGTGAAATCCATTTTCCCAGTTTTCCTGCCTCCTTTTCAAAACTGTAATACTTACAGAAATGGTAGCTGTTGATTTAGATGGCTCTCTTGCAAAAGGGCTCTCATGCTTATGTGGTTTGTATTATCCCTGCATAATTCACCCTTAGCTGCACACCCACCGTCTCCACCACTTGGCTTCTTCTGGGCCTCTTTCAACAAAGGATTTCTACAGAATTAACTACATCTGCATGGCCTTTGAGGGATTTTTTTTTTTTTTAGAATTTTATTTATTTATTTGACAGAGAGTGAGACAGCGAGAGGGAACACAAGCAGGGGGAGTGGGAGAGGGAGAAGCAGGCTTCCCACTGAGCAAGGAGCCTGATGTGGGGCTCAATCCCAGGACCCTGGGATCATGCCCTGAGCCAAAGGCAGACACTTAACGACTGAGCCACCCAGGCACCCCCCTTTTGAGGGATTGTTAAAGTTTTACTTTTGGGGCACCTGGGTGACTCAGTCATTAGGCATCTGCCTTGGGCTCAGGGCGTGGTCCAGGAGTCCTGGGATGGAGCCCCACACTGGGCTTCTCTGTTGGAAGCCTGCTTCTTCCTCTACCACTCCCCCTGCTTGTGTTCCCTCTCTCACTGGCTGTCTCTCTCTCAAATAAATAAATAAAATCTTAAAAATAAATAAGTGTTATCATTTAAAAAAAGTTTTACTTTTTTTCTTATCAATTAAGGAAATAGATTTCTTAAACTCTAAGAAAAAAAATTTTTTATACCTCCCTTTTAAAATAATGATGAAAACTTCCCAAAAACTTAACATTGCCACCAGAGCCAATCACAAGTAGAGATAAAGAAATGTTTTAAGGTGTCGTTTCTCCAGCTCACTTCTATACCTCTGTTCCCATCTCTGTTAACTGGTAGCAAGTTAGGAAACTTAATTTTGTCCTAAATGGAGTAGTCAGGGTATCATTTAGGCCAGTTAAAGAGAATTAAAACATCGTATATATTTTATAATTTAATCCCTGCCTGTATTGAAGTATTTTCTACAATCTCTTCTCAATTCAGACCCCACTTACATCACCATAACAACTTATATCCCATAATAATCAGGATCATTAGATGAATGGCATCAGGAGTAGCTAATTTACTCTTTGTTTTTTGGCATTTTTTTTTCTGGGTGGGAGGAGGGGGGTTATCAGTGAAATACATACCTCTCATTTTATGACTTACATGCTAATTCATTTAGGCTTAGAAATTCCAGAGCTATTTACCCACTTTCAACTTCAGTCACTGACATGACTCAATGTATGGCCCTCCTCCAATCACCCAGCATCTCCACACAAAGATCAATGAAGGTGTAAAGGTTTTTTGTTTTAATCAGCACAGCCTTGGGTATGTCAACCTGCAAATAATCAGCCACAATGAGAGACAATTTGTCTGGGATCAAAGAATTGCAATTGAGGGAGCACAGATGCAGGTAAATACCCAAATAGTGTTCCTACTTACAGGGTGAAAACCAGGGTTTTTATGAGGCAAAGAGGGGGGGTAATTACATGAGTTGAAGGAAAGAAAAAGGTTTTGTATGGGTGTTAATACATTTTCAATGGGTGTTAACAAGCTAAGCTACCCTAGCTAGCTAACTGCTGATTTTATCTTCAGAAAGTCCATAACTATCAGTCCTGTGATCAGGACTCCTGCTGACTTCTCAAACCTCTGCTTACAACAGTCACTGTTTTGCACAGTACAAAAGTTTTGGCCCAGTTCAAACAAAGGTGAGTAGGGTGCTATCTAGTATAGCCATGTAGACTCCATTTTAAAATGGCTCCAATCATGTCAATTTTTCACACCTGGTACTATTTCCATGTGTTCTGACAGCAGCTTGAATGCTTTTCTGTTTTACTCCACTGGAATTCTAATGAGCTATTTACTTAATTACCTCTCCTCCTAGACTGAAATAGCCAGGAAAGCAGGAGCCGTATCTTATTTTTTGTTCTAGTTTTTATGCCTAGAATAGAGAAGGTGCTCAATAGTTTATTGAGTGGAACGGAGAAATTACTGGATTTAAAAGTCGTGGGTTCCAAGAAGGTCAGACATAACTCAAGTTAAAATTAACTGAACTGGTCACATTGTTTGCAGGTAATCTAACTAGCACAAGCCGTTCAAGGGCATAGTGGAGCCACCACAATCATTTTCCCTAAATTTTTTTATTATAAAAAATTCATACATAAAGAAAAGTTACCCAAACAGTAGTATAATGAACATCTTTATACATATGAGCTAAGTAACAAAATGTTGACGATTGTTGATATACTTAGCCATATTTGCTTTCTATCTATAAAGATTCTAGATGTTTTAAAATAGATATCATGTTTAATAAAAAGACAGTCTTTTTAGAAAGGACATCTAGAGCAAAGCTATTAAAAGGTCATTCCAGGGGCACCTGGGTGGCTCGGTGGGTTAGGCGTCCACTTTGTGATTTTGGCTCAGGTTGTAGTCTCAGGGTCCAGGGATCAAGCTGTGCCTTGGGTTCTGAGTTCAGTGGGGAATCTACTTGGGATTCCCTCTCCCTCTGCCCCTCCCCACCTCCCCCCCCACAGTGCTCGCTCTCTCTCCCTCTTTCTTTCAAATAAATACATAAAATCTTCAAAAAAACAAAAAAGTCATTCATTGCCTAAATGAAGTGAAAACCGGATCCCCGGTAGAGGTTTCTTTTGTGATCTGTATCTTATTAACTTTCTTTTTTGGATTTATCTGTTGCTGCCCCTCTACTTATCTACTCTTCCCCAGCCAGGCTGAACGGCTTTAAATTCTAGAACTAGTATCCAGGTTTCTCTCTCCTTCCTTTGGGTCTTTGTACATGCTCTTCACTTTACTTGGTACTTTTTACCTCCATCCACCTTCACTTGGCTTATTTGTACTTTGCTTCTGGAATTAAATATCTTCCCCTTTCTCCAGGTATTCCTGACACCTTCAGGCTGCTTGAGAGCTACCACCATGGTTCCCCTGGTACTTCTCTCAGAGCTCTTAAAACATGGTGTGCCCTAATAAAAAAAATTTTGGATTCTATACACACACACACACACACCCCTTTCCCGGCATGAATCTCTAAAGTGATAAAACCCTTGGAATCTCCAAAGTGATAATTACCTGTCTGTATGCTAATGAGATGGCTGGGGGCTCCCAGAAAGCTTCAGGATAGGGCCTTGTCGTCTGGTGAATGAACCAGGTGTTTAGAGGGTTGGAGATTTCAGTTGCAGCTCTGACCCCTATAGCAGGGAAAGGCACTAGAGGTTGAATCAGTCCCTGATGGCCAATGATTTGATCATGCTTTCATAATGAAGCCTCCATATAAACCCCTAACTGAAAGTGTTCAGAATGCTTCCGGGATTGGTAAACAGGTGGAAATGCTAGAAGGGTGGTGTGCCTGGAGGAGGCATCGAAGCTCCTCCCCCCTTCCCACACACCTTGCCCTAGGCATCTTTTTCATCTGGCTATTCCTGAGTTGTATGCTTTTATCTAAAAAACAAAACTGGCAATCTAGTAAGTACACTTTCCTGAGTTCTGTAAGCTGTTCTATCAAGTTATTAAATCTAAGGAGGGGTGTGGGGGCCTCCAATATATAACCAGTCAGAAGTACAGGTGACAAACTTGGGATTTGTAACTGGTATTGGGGCGGGGGGAGCGGGGGCGGTGGGGAAGCCTTGTGAGACTGAGCTCTTAACCTCTGGGATATGACCCTAACTGCAGGTGAATCACATCAGAATTGAGTTAAATTGTAGGATGCCCAGTCAGTGTCCACTGAGAATGGGAAAATAGATTGATCTGGAAAATCCATAAATTAGTGTCAAAAGTGTTGAAAGAAGTAGAGGAAAAAAAGAAGCTTCCATTAACTGGTCGGTAGAAGGAGCAGAGGACTTTTTCCCTTCACATGGCCTATGTCTTTCTCCATTAGACCCAACTTAGATAATAAGGACTGTTTGTCATTGATCTCTGCATCTTCCGTATCCAGGCAGGGCTTTCCACATAATAAGAGCATAATGAATATTTGTTGTAAGAATAAATTCATGAAGGAGCACTAGGCTTGGCATCATAGAACCCGAGCAACTGAATGTCATTGGCAAAACGTTCCTTCTTTTGGCCTTAGTTTCCCTGTTTGCGCTCCGTGATCTTTAATGTTCCTTCCAGACCTCAAACACCATTCATTATTCAGCCTAGAAGGTAGTAGCTTCTACAGCAACCAAATGCCAAACAGTTCCTATGGCAACCACAGGTTCCATTAGCCCATATCTGCAGAATTTCACCCTGAATGCAGGAGGCTCTAGGAGATTCCGGGGCCCCTCCATTCTCCCAGAAGCCCCCCAGAGGAAGATGATATGATCTGTCTTCACCTTTTAGAGGACTCTTCCATCCCAAGTCTGTTTGTGAGGCCCCCAGAGATTTAACAGGTAGTTGCTGTAGAAACAGCAGCCCTGCTGGCAGCCTTTTCCCTCTCTGTGCCCACCACTCCCCAATCTGCAGGTTAAGTCCTGCTGCATGGGAGACCGAGTCCTAATAAAAGCTGACTCAAAGGGGGACACCAGGAAATCACATTCAGTGTAACATACGGCATTTGTAGGGCGCTGATTCTCACGTCAACGGGGGGAAGTGATTGCTGTCATTGCTATTTCACAGATGAGAAAACCGAAGCTTAGCTCAGAGAATTAAAAGGATTTCCTGAGGTCACAAAGTTAGAATGAGAAGAGTGATTTAAAGCCAAGTCTGATTGGAAAGCCTGTGCTCTTAACTGCTATGTGTACAGTCAAGTATGTACCAGTGAGACCCTACTTAGCACCATAAGCTTGGAGAAAATGGGATTCCTGTCTCTTTATTCTGGTTAAGAGTTGGCTTGTGTATCTAGCTGCTCCCCTGTTGGGAGCATAGATATTTATAATTGTCATATCCACTTGTTGGATACATCCTTTAAGAATAACATAGTGCCCTTCTGTATCTCTAATTACAGTCTTTAGTTTAAAATCTAGTCTCTCTGATATAAGAATTGCTATTTCTTTTGAGGTCCATTGGCATGAAAAATTGTTTTCCATCCCTTCAGTTTCAGTCTGGATGTATCTTTAGGTTCAAGATGAGTCTCTTGTAGACAGCAAATGGATGGGTCATGTCTTATTATACAATCTGCAACCCTGTGGCTTTTTATGGGAGCATTTAGGCTATTCACATTGAGAGTGATTATTGAGAGAGATGGGGAGAACGTAGGCTGCAACCTCTTTGACATCGGCCACAGTAACATTTTCATGACACATCTCCAAAGGCAAGAGAAACAAAAGAAAAAATGAACTTGTGGGACTTCATCAAGATAAAAAGCTTCTGCACAGCCAAGGAAAGAGTCAAAAAAACTAAGAGGCAGCCCATGGAATGGGAGGAGATATTTGCAAATAACACTACAGATAAAAGATTAGTATCCAAGATCTACAAAGAACTTCTCAAACTCAATACATGGGAAACAAATAATCAAATCAAAAAATGGGCAGAAGATATGAACAGATACTTTTCCAATGAAGACATACAAATGGCTAACAGATACATGAAAAAATGTTCAAAATCATTAGCCATCAGGGAAATTCAAATCAAAACCACGTTGAGATACCACCTTATACCAGTTAGAATGGCAAACATTGACAAGGCAGGAAACAACAAATGTTGGAGAGAATGTGGAGAAAGGGGATCCCTCTTACACTGTTGGTGGGAATGAAAGCTGGTACAGCCACTTTGGGAAACAGTGTGGAAGTCCCTTAAAAAGTTAAAAATTGAGCTACCCTATGGTCCAGCAATTGCGCTACTGGGTATTTACCCCAAAGATACAGACGTAGTGAAGAGAAGAGCCATATGCACCCCAATGTTCATAGCAGCACTGTCCACAATAGCTAAATTGTGGAAGGAGCTGAGATGCCCTTCAACAGATGACTGGATTAAGAAAAATGTGGTCCATATATACAATGGAATATTACTCAGCCATCAAAAAGAACGATTTCACAACATTTGCAGCAACGTGGATGGGACTGGAGGAGATAATGCTAAGTGGAATAAGTCAAGGAGAGAAAGACAATTATCATATGGTTTCACTCATTTATGGAATGTAAGAAGTAGGAAGATCGGTAGGAGAAGAAAGGGAAGAAGAAGGGGGGGTAAACAGAAGGGGGAATGAAGCATGAGAGACTATAGACTCTGGGAAACAAACTGAGGGCTTCGGGTGGGGGAATGGGATAGGCTGATGATGGGTAGTAAGGAGGGCACGTATTGCATGGTGCACTGGGTGTTATACACAAGTAATGAATCATGGAACTTTACATCAAAAACTAGGGATGTACTGTGTGGTGCCTAACATAATATAATAAAAAATTATTATAAAAAAAAAAAGAAAACGGGATTCCTGGAACCAACCAGATATCAGGGCCTCACCGGCAGTCCAAGCTCCCAACTCTAAAATAGAATTTAAGGCTGTCCGGAGCTGGTGTCAGCATCCACCTGACCGCATGAGGCAGAACCTGAGGATATACCAGCCCTGGTGGAATGCAAGGTGACAGGATTGTGAGGATGACCACAGGCTCCCAAAGCCCTACTTTCACCTTTAGTTCTTTTAATTCTCCCAAGGACCTATGAGAGGCAGGTTATTGAGCGCATTTTACATATAGAGACACTGAAGCTCAAAAATGTGACTTGTCCAAAGCTAAGTAGCAAGGAAATAGTTGAAAGAGGTTATTCTAAATCTTCTGAGTATAATTCCAGGGTCCCAAGAACTAAAATTTTACTCAGTCTGTTAGAAGTTGGAGGAGGGGCAGTAAAGTATCCTTCAAACTGAGAGGGAATTTTGAGACTGAAAAAAGAAGCAGCGACTCCATACCATTCACACAGAGTTTTATTCAGGGTTTCTTATTGACAGTGGGAGATGGGCAGGCAGCGATCCAGGTGCTATGCAGCTATTCACCACAAAGTGCAGTCCTTAATCTACAACTTTTATAAGACAAGAGGCACTGCAGTGAGGTCAAAGAATAGTCCTCTAAAGTGGTACTATTTGTGTGCCAGAAGGAAGGTCAGAATAAGCCTTCCTGTCAGGGCTCAGGACATATGGCCCTGAAGGAGGTCGTTGCTCAGACATGAGCAAGATGGAGGTCCAGAGATGCAGTCTGTGTTGTCAGCACTCCTATACAGCCCTAGTCCCAGAAGACATGGTCAGCATAGAGGATAATGACAACAGCCACCATTTATTGAGAACAATGTGTCCAAGAGGCTGGAAAGTTAAGGGCTCTCCTAAGGTTAAATATTGTCTCCCATTCTCACAGCAATCCCATAGAGTAGATATGACTGTCCGTCCCACTTTACAGATTGGGAAACTGAGGACAGATGAAGTATAATATTGTGATTTATAATAAGAAATACATATTTGGTCTTTGTTTCTGGCACAAAGCTCCTAAAACCCCTCAAATTTCCTGAGTGATGAGAACAATAAAGATGTCTTTTGTTATGTTCATGAGGTGAGTTTTGGACCTACATCTAAGGATGGGGGCTGGTTGCCCAGAGAACCAACCCTGTGATTAGGGAGTTGGAACTTTCAGTCCCACCCTCTGACCTCTGGGGATGGAAGAGAGGCTTGAGATTGACTTTGGTCACCAATGGCCACTGGTTTAATCTATCATGCTTATGTAATAAAAATTCCAAAAAAACCCCAAAATGACAGGATCCAGAGAGCTTCCAGGTTGGTGAACATGTGGAGATTTGTGGGAGCACAGTGCCCCTGGAGAGGGCACTGGAGCGCCGCACCCATCCCCCATACGTTGCACTATGCATCTCTTCCATTTGGCCATTGATTTGTAGCCTTTAATATCTTTTGTAATAAATCAGTAGCGAGTAAACAGATTTCCTGAGTTCTGTGAGCCACTCTTGCAAATTAATCCAACCCAAAGAGGGGGTTGTGGAAAGTTGTGATTTATAGCCCATTGGTCAGAAGTACAGGTAACAACCTGAATTTGTGACTGGCATCTGAAGTGGAGGGTGTTTTGTGGGACTGAGCTCTTAACCTGTGGGATCTGGTGCTATCTCCAAGAAGACAGTATCAGAATTGAGTGGAATTGTAGAACACCCAGCAGGTGTTGGAGAATTGCTCTTCGGTGTGAGAAACACACACACACACACACACACACACACACACACACCACACACATGTATGGGTGCTCAGAGTCTTTCAGGAAGGGATTTATCAAAGATCATGTAGAAAGTAACTGGTAGCAGCTGATTTCAACTGAGGTATATCTGATCATAGTCTCCTCCAGAAGAAACCCAGGTCTGTAAAGAACTGGCAAAAATTTACTGTCTACCTTCACACTGATAGACTCCTCAGTTTAGCAAGCCCTCCCTCTGTATCAGTGGTTTGGCTGCATGTGACCCAAAATAATAATAGCTTAATGATTGGACATTAGGTTGTTGTTTGTTTGTTTCACCTAAGAAGTTCCCAGAGATAGGCAGCCTAGGGCTGGCATGGCAATTTCAGAATGATCAGGAACCCATGCCCCAACCAGCTCTCTCCTCTGCCGTTCTTACCATGTGTCCCTTCATCCTCAGAGCCCAAGCGTTTTCCAGAGTTCCAGCCACTGTGCCTAAGTTCCAAACAATTAAGATGGAGGAAGGGATGGAGCATAGAGTACTCCCTTCCATTAAGAAGCTTTCTGGAATTACTAGATAATATACCCATTTACGTATCCCTGGCCAAACTCAGTCATGGCAAGCTGCCACACCTAGCTGCTAGGGAGGCTGGTAACCATGTCATTCAACAGGGCATTTAGGTCACACCAGCCTGCAAGACTCAACATTATTTTCATCTCTGCCTTGAAGCCCTTCTGACCACCAAAGCCCAGTGTGATCTCACCCTTCTCTGAACCCTTACCACGCTTCCCACTGTGGCTGTGAGCATGCCCTGCATCAGCTTCTGTATTATTTATGCATAGCTACTATGCCAGATGCGAAAGGCAGAGGGATGATAGTGGGACAGATGTGTCTGGGTCATGAAAATGGATATAGGTATGGATACGAATAAATCTGGATGTAGATGTAAATAAAGATATAAATACAAACTTTCAACGGGTAGCACAGTGGTTTAGAAAAAGCATCAACTTTGTAGTGGAACAGATCCAAGTTCAAACCCTATCTTTACCCGTAATTTCAGTGCAGATTTGCACAATAATGAAGTCTCAATTTCCTAATCTATAAAATGAAGAACATAATCAGACCTAACTAAAAAAATTGTGATAGCTTACAAAGATAATGCATGTAAAGGTCTTAACACTATGCCAGGCACCTAGTAAGTGCTCATTAAATAGTAGCCACTTTTATTCTCTTTCACTCCTCACAATGGCCCTATGAGACAGATCATCCTCGATCTTTTTAAAAGAGGAAACTGAGGCTCAGAGAAGTTAAGGGACTTGCCTAAGGTAATAGTGCTAGTGAAGAGGGAACAGAAGGCAAGCTGAAGACAAAGCAGAAACTGACACCCTGCAAACCTCCCCCACCATGGGATGTAGGTGACTGACATTCCTCAGGCACTCCTGGCTGCCCTAAAGGACAAAGAAATAGTTAACCTATAGATACCACAATCCTGCAAGACTTAAGTCTCCCTCAGTTTACAAACGTCTTTAGCAGTTTACAAGAACGAAGCTTTTCTATCAATAACCTAGCTTCCAGAAGGGAATGTAGATACAATTAAATGTCCTTATAATCTGCAGCTTCCAGGAAGTTCCCAACTATCTTAATGTTAATGCCTTGCTAGAGGGAAAAACAATCTTAACTTGACAAAGGCAAGGTCTTTGGTATCTTGTGAGTCTTCTTTAACATATGAAAGTATTTTCTCAACCTCCCTTTTTCCTTACCTTCCCCCAACCCTATAGTATATAATCAGCCACCCCTCACAACCCAAGGCAGCAGCTCTTTCTGCCCAAACCACCAATTTTGCACCAAAGACACCTCAAGAATTCTTTCTTGGTGATCGGCTCCAGACTCCACCCCACTGAACCCCACGTATATTCCCTAACCTCATCACTAGTGCTTCTGAAACCTGGACGCAAAACTGACCTCAGATCCCAAGCTCTTAGTTCAAGACCCGTCTCCCGCCCCTTTCCCCACCTGACGTGTCTAATATGTAACAGGCTTTCTAGTATTGTCTGCTGTAACAAATTCAAATAAATCAGCTGTCATTCTGACTTTTGTTTTAAGGCCTTCTAGGCCGTTAGCTCCATTGCACATTGAAATATAGGGAAAAATATTTTTAATTTTCAGGATAAAGATCATTTTCATATGAAATCCATATAGGTTGGAAAATCTGATTAGAAAGATTTTATTTAGGAAGAAATTCGCTCAAGGCAGCCTTTTTGACTAGCAGAGGAATAATGAAGAAAAGCAGACGCATCTAAGTAAAGCATCAAGCTGCTCTCCCTTACAGATGAAATGTAGCATTCCAAGTGTTGTACTTCATTCGCTCCAGGTACAAAACCATTTGAGTGTCTTTCTCACTACAAATCAAGATATTTTCATAAGCAATAACTCAATTTGGAGACATAATTGCCCTTGGGAAGGGAAGATTCAGTACACCCACATTCACATTTCTAAAAATTAAGAGATAGGCTCAGTCTGTTGTAACTGAAAACCGAAGCAGGGGGGCACTTCTAAGGTTCGGGCTGAGCAATAATGGGGTGGGGAGCAGACCAGATTCCCTTTACAGTCCTCTAAGTGGAGTCCTTCTTCACAGGACCAGGCACGGATTCCCTGTCAAAATCCCTGGGCTCCCATTCCAAGCCTTGCTGTGTGAATAGGTGTTTTTCTATGCAAGCCACTTACCCTCTTTGCATTTCAATTGTGGCTCCATAAAATGAGGGATTTGGGCTCTCTGACCATTTGGGTCTCTTCTAGCTGAAACTATATTTGATAAACCTGGGATTGATTATGGGCATTTACAGAGGATTAAGTAAGGCATTCAATAAATTTCACAGGTCACTTGCTAACTTGTATTGTCTGCTGAACTTGTTATAAGACATCATTCTTCCTTGATGCTTTTTTGTCTTTAAGGGGGTGATCTTACTTAGGATTTACACTCTGTATAGAGTGTTGCACACTGTTGAAATGCAGATGAATATTTTTTAAAATCTAACCTCTCTATAGCATTTTACACTCTCCAAATCAATTTCGGGCTGTCATTATCCCCCTTGGTTGTCACCGTTAACCCCCCTGAGATTAGAACAATGTTATTGATGCAGTGGGAAAAAGCATGAATTTGGCAATCAAGGAGCCTGAGGACAAATTCTAGCTCGAGCCTTTTTAAGTCAAGAGATCCTGGGAAAGTTTAACTTTTCTGAAGTGTCCAGTTTCCTTGTCTGCAATACGGGGAAGATGGTAGCAATAAAATGAGGTTTTTAATGTAAAGTACCTAGCTGCCTAATAGCTGGTTTCCCCCCTTTTATCTTGGGAGGGCACTAGAAGACTACAAAGTAGGAGACTCTTGTAAGGTTAAGAGCTGCCCAGGGCAACATCAAACAAGAGGGAGACGAGGGATTGACCAAATTTGAGACAACTGCAAAAAGCATACTTTGGTTTTCTCATATATTTCTTTGAAAGATAAGGAATGTATATATATAGCAAGTGGAGAGGGACTGAGGAAAGTGTCAGTCTACATTGAGGAGCTCAGGAATTCTGGAACATCTGGGCAGCCCAATCTTTCATCCTTGCGTACAAGGAACAGTGACTGAGCATTTACTGTTTACAGAAAGATCTGCCAGGCCTCTAGAGGGGAAAAAAAATGAAGAAATTTGGGGGTTAGAATGAGGCCCTGAAGGCAAGGGTTTCTTTTCTCTGTACCTTATGGAAGTGATGGAGTTTGCAGGGGTGGTGGTGAGCTCTGGGAGGCTTCCCAAGTCACTGGTTCATTCCAACACTGTGCTGGGTACTAGAGACGTCAATGCTTGTCCTCTTCACGTTGCTTCTGGTCTAGAGGGGATACAGCAATGACCCCAGGAGAGAGAGGAGTACTCAAACAGAGGCATCACTGAAAGAGGTGCTTCTGTGTGGGAAGGTCACTCAGGCTTCCCAGAGAAAGTGATGTTAGAGCTGAATCTTTAAGGTAAAGCTTGAGAAGAGTTTACCAGACTGACAAGGGGAAGAAGTCACTCTAGCCTAGAGTATCTAGGAAACCACAGATAGTTATGGATTTATAGAGGAGTAGAAGGGACAAGACCAGAGAAATAGGTGGTCAGGAGAAGATCGTAAAGGCTTTGGATGAAGTCAGAAATGACAGGATCCTGTAGGCAGTGAGAATCCAGGGTGAGGGAGTGAGGAAGTAATCCATCCACTTGCTCTCTGAGAGATCCTACTTGCTGACACTCAGAGACAGACCTTGGTGGGAAGGAGAGAGGATGAAGGCTAATCCGATGCAGATGCAAACTCATGGAAATTTCCTACTCACCTGAATGGGCAAAACTGTTGGTTATTTTTCTCTAAAATTTAGAGGGAAATTAATCACTTCTCAAACAACTTCCTATTTCCAGGCAGCTGTGTTTTAGTAGGCAGGACTTGAAATGAGTTTAAATGTTGGCTTTCTCACTTATTATCTGTGTGGCAATGGGCAGATTTCTTAAACTCCCTGCCTCCGTTCCATCGTCTGTGTAATGACAATTTTCCTATCCGGTGGGGTTATCGTGAGATTAGGGTAATGTATATAAAGGGTCTCGTGTTCAAAAGTTAACTTGATAAATGATATCTGTATTATTCCAATGTTTCCATTTTAATTTGCCACAGAGTCAGTGGTCCAAGTTCACTTAAATATGACTTAATTCAGGGTGTTTAACATATAAAAATTCAATTTACCCATGGCGTTCCAGGAACACATTTATCCTTTATTTTTTATTTTTTTTATTTTTTTTTTAAAGATTTTATTTATTTACTCGACAGAGATAGAGACAGCTAGCGAGAGAGGGAACACAAGCAGGGGGAGTGGGAGAGGAAGAAGCAGGCTCATAGCAGAGGAGCCTGATGCGGGGCTCGATCCCACAACGCCAGGATCACGCCCTGAGCCGAAGGCAGACGCCCAACCGCTGTGCCACCCAGGCGCCCCCACATTTATCCTTTAAAGGGAGATGTGCCAGTGTCTTCTTTGCAACTCTTGTATCTGTCCCTGAAGGTCAGGTTCTTAAAATATTGGGTGGGATTTAGAGAAGAGAGAAAATAGGCAGGAAACTGTTAAATCATTAAATTATACGTTCCATCAGAATCATTTGAATCATATGACGACACCTAACCTTTTTCAGTTTTCCTTTGATTTTTCTCTTTATAGCTCTAGTCACCTCAGACAAACCAATTAAACTTCATAAACCCTTGAAGGATTATGTGTTCCCAGCTCAGCCTCACTTAGAATTTCAAATGAGACGCCATCTTCTCAGAGAATACTCAATTGTTCCTTTATCAACTCCTGTGATTTCTCAATGTCAGTCATTCAGGCAGCCTTTATTAGGTGATTTCTATTCTTGGTGGGTATATAAAAAGGAGAAAAAGGCAAATCATCCAGATGCAGAATTAACAGTCTGGGCTCTTTGCAAAGCCTCCAAAGGGCTTTGTGTACCTACAGTTCAAAACCACCTTACAGTTTACAAGTCACTTTGCAGTTTTTAAGGCACTATAGTTTTTAGTCCTTGCAAGAACTCTGGGATGTATTATAATCTGCGTTTTGCAAATGAGGAACTGTTGCTCAGCGAAGATTTGTGACCTACCCAGGAGGTACGGATCGCAACAGACAGAATTTGTGCTTCAACCCAGGTCTCTCTGACTGGAGGTTCAGGTCTGCTAAAACACAGTGGCCTGAAAACCTGAGCCTGACAAACTTTAATGAAAAGGCAAATTATCCTAGGTTTGTTTAAAGACCTTTTGCAACCGATGCAGCTACATTTTCTCTAGAGTAAATGAAAGTAGACTTACTGAGTTACCATGATATGTAAGCACAGTTTGGAAATGTGTCTCTGTGCACTTAACAACTGCGAAATGTTTTAACGACTTAAAAAAATGTATTCGTTTAACACACATGTTTATTGAGTGCCCTTTAAGCCCCTGGCGCTGCTGTATATATTGAGAATATGACAATGAACAGAGTAGGTAAAACCCTCACACTTGGGGAACTTACATGCTAGAGGGGGAGCTGAATAGAAAATGAAAAAACAAACACATAAGATGGTGATAAATGCTGTTGAGAAAAATAAAGCAGAACAAAGGACTGTGGGGTGCTGGAAGCTACCGTCGGTCAATATAGATCTCCACAAGAAAGAGCTTTGGCGTTGATGTGGGTGCAAATCCAGGCTCCACCACTTTGTCGCTTTGAGTTTTGAGGAGTTATTTGAATTGCTCAGTGTGAGCCTCTGTGTCTTCATCCATAGGGCCTCGCAGGGTAATTGGGAGACTCAGTAATGCAGGTAGGACCTCTTACACAAAAGCCCCCAGTAAGCATTAATATACTTCCTGTCTCCCCGTTAGCATTGTTAAAAGATAAACTGAGGCATATGTTGGGGAGGAAAACTTTTCTCTTTTTCCCTTGGAGGTTCTTTGGATGACCTAATAATCAAATTGACATAAGACAGATGAACAAGAGAAAAACAAATTTAATTTCCTATGTAAGTGATCTCATAAAAATGAGACTCAAGTCACCAAAGCAGGGAGCTTTTATACCTTTTAGACAAAGAAACAATACATTTGTGAAGAGTTAACAAGACGAAGAACTTTGAGCTTGGGGCAGCAAATTAATGAAGAAGTAGGAAGGCTTGTTCATACAGCCTTCTCATCCCTGAGCTCTCTCTCTGGCAATAAGGATGCCTCTACCCTCAGATGCAGGGAGGGTGCCCTTCACATGGGGAATTTATTTCTGGCTCACAGGGAGACGGAACATTTTCTGGTACCGGCTATTTCTTAAGTAACTTTAATTCAAAATAATCAGTATGCCAAAGGTGCATAGTTGGGCGCTGCCTACCCTGAGCCCAATCACATATTGAAAATTTTAATCGTTTATTTGAGCAGAAGTCAACTATGTTTTGGCAGCACCAAACCGGAAATGGTTAGGAGCACTCCACCTAGTGGAGCCAGGGACCCACAGAAGTTGTGAAGTCACAGATAAGTATTGTTTTGAGATGCTAAGTTTTGGGATGATTTGTTATGCAGCCATAGACAGCCAATGAACTTCTCTTCCTTCTTCATATTTTATTTACATTTTGGATATAAAAAAGCCAAACAAATATTTCCTCCTTATTTTGAATTTGTTAGAACGGGTATCTGAAATGTTGATTTCAACTTCTTTACCTTTTTTCATCCTCCAAGTAGTGATCTGTGTGACTCAAAGAGATGGTGGGTTCTCATGTGAAAGAGATTTTGAGACTAAGAAGCTTTCGTTATAAACAGGGCATATATGTTTTTAAATAAAAGTAACACAAGTACATGGTTTAAAAAATATACAGAGCGTACAGAATTAAAGGCAAAAGGCATTTTTCCTGCTAATCCCAGTATTACTTTTCAGAAACAATGACTACTTTTTTAAAAGATGTATTTAATATTATTATTAAAAATAATAAATAAATGCATCTTTAAAAAAATTTTTAAAAAGATGTATTTATTTATTTGAGAGAGAGAGAGAGCATGAGAAGGAGCAGAGGGAAAGAATCAAGCAGATTCCCTGCTGAGTGCAGAGCCCAACTGTGGGCTCGATCTCACCTTGAGGGTTGGTCCCATAACCCATGAGATCATGACCTGAGCTGAAACCAAGAGTCCAGCGCTCAATCAACTGAGCCACCCAGGTGCCCCAGAAATAATGACTATTAACACATTTTTTATAAAGTTTTGTTTATTTATTTGGAGAGAGAGCACGTGAGCAGGGAGAGGGTGAGAGGGACAGAGAGAAGAGAATACTCAAGCAGACTCCCCACTGAACATGGAGCCCAAAGTGGGGCTTGAACCCAAGACCCTGAGATCATGACCTAAGCCAAAATCAAGTGGGCCACTCAACCAACTAAGCCATCCAGGCACCCCTAGCACATTTTTAATCTTTCTAAGAAGTAAGTTTCTCACATACCACATAGGAGCTTTTCCATGTATACAAATGGAAATAAACAATTTATAATGTTAATTTTTTCACCTAACTCACCCTGGAGATCAACCCATGCATACCTGTCTTCATGGTTATTTTGTACTCCGTTGTGTGGTTGTACCATAATCTAACAAATTCCTTGCTTTTTTGGACTTTTAGGCTGTCTTCCTCATTTTTTAAAACTATTAAAAGTAGTGCTTTAATGACTTAAACATGTCAGTAAATCTATAGAAAGATTCTTGGCAGTGAAACTGTGATTTAAAGTATGTACATTTCAAGTTTATATGAATATAAATAAATTCCTCTATAAATTAGTGCAACAATTTACAATTTCATTGTCAGTATACGAAAGTGCCTGGGGTGTTTCTGTGTGTGTGTGTGTGTGTGTGTGTGTGTGTGTGTGTGTGTGTGTGTGTTTACCCCCCCACCAGCACTTGGTGTTAACAAACTTAAATTTTTGCCTAGCTCATAAATGAAAATCACAAAGAATTTTTCTAGAAATAACTCAAAGAGCTTTGGTTGGCTTCTGACCAGATGCTTTTATTTTCATTGTTTTTTCCTGAGCACTTTTAGTCAATACATATTTCAAGGGATTTTACCTTTAGATTTTTCCAATGATCCTATGATTTTCACCTCTAAGTCAACACATAGTCCATGGCACAGAGATACTTTTAACAACAACAAAATAAAAGTTTCAAGAGCATGATTTTTTTTTTAAAGATTTTATTTATTTATTTGACAGAGATAGAGACAGCCAGCGAGAGGGAACACAAGCAGGGGGAGTGGGAGAGGAAGAAGCAGGCTCATAGCAGAAGAGCCTGACGTGGGGCTCGATCCCACAACGCCGGGACCACGCCCTGAGCCGAAGGCAGACGCTCAACCGCTGTGCCACCCAGGCGCCCCTAAGAGCATGATTTTAACCCATTTTACTGTGAGTAAGCTCCCTCTTTCAGTAAGTGTGAGATATCAAACAGTCATTTTCAGTTGAGTGATGCTCACTGCGGTTAAACTCAATATCAGGGGAAAACATTCAACATTCAGAAATAGACAACATAGAATGCCTGGGTGGCTAAGTCGGTTAAGCATCTGCCTTGGGTTCAGGTCATGACCCCAGGGTCCCCCCCCCTTGCTCAGCAGGGAGCCTGCTTCTCCCTCTGCCTGCTGCTCCCCCTGCTTGTGCTCTCTCTTTTCCTCCCTCTCTGACACATAAATAAATAAAATCTTTAAAAAAAAGAAATAGACAACAAACATGGAGTGAAGTCATTAGTAGGACATCAGATACAAAGCAAGAAATTCAGAACACTAGTGAAATTCCTCTAAAATTTCATATTTTTTTAAATGTTTTTAAATGGATCAGGCTTTCATCTTATATACCTTATCCTTTTCTTTTCCTTAGGGAAAAGATTCAGATCTCTGAAAGCAAAAACATTTCTTAGATTTGTTTAACTTGAAATTTCTCCCATTTAAAAGATAGATATATAATAGGGTTGGAGGAAACGGAGGTTGTTAACAAAAAAAAAATGGAAAATCAAGGAAAAGAAAAGGAAGATAGCTAACATTTTGGGGATCACTTATTATTTGACAAATGCTTTACATACATGATCTCTTTGAATATTCACAAATATTCATGAGATGAGATGAATCTTATTATCCCTGCATTCATTTGCTGGGGATGCCATAACAAGGTGCCACAGACCAGGTGACTTAAGCAACAGAAATTTATTTTCTCACAATTGTGCAAGAATGGAAGAAGTCCCTGATCAAGGTGTTAGCAGAGTTGGTTTCTTCTGAGGCCTCTTTCCTTGGCTTATAGGTGGTTGTTTTTCCCCGTGTCTTCTCATGGACTTCACTCTAGGTGTTTAGATATGAGGAAGTATGAATGTCATAAATATAGCTACAGAGACTTAATCTACACATTGTAGCAGTGGTCAACAGACCACAGACCAAATATTGCTTCTATAGTCACTCCACAAAGGAAGAAGAGTGCCAGGTGTGATCTTGGTAGGTGACAGTAAGCACATTGCCAAAAATCAGACCATGAGCGTATGGGCTGAATGTGATGTGGAGTTCAGTGGGCCTGTATATTGTATTTATATTCCCAAATCTATATACTTATCTGACCTAACACTCCAGGTACATATATTCTTCCTACAATTCTATATAGGAAGACAGGTATAACACCATGAAAAGTACAATCTATCTTAAAGAGGCAGAAATTCATTCATTAATTGACAAGCATTTATTCAACAGGCATCAAAGACACCAGTAATAAAAATAACAGCATGACACAGCCTTTGCTCTGGAATTAGCCAGTCTGATGAGGGAAGGGACTATGATGTGAGGCAGAGAATTCATACATTACAGACAAGGTCTGGGTGAAAGACTTGGGGAGATCACCATGGAGAGAGGACTTACAAGGGACTGAGGTTACAGAAGTATCTGGAAGGCAATTGAACTGGTTCTTTCATTCTGGTTATACATCAAAGGTACGGAAAGAGGTTGGGTTCACCTCTTTTCATGAAAATTTTAGAATACTTCCCCTCATGCCTTTATGGTATTTTGAACAATGAATCATGGACTGTCACGATTCTTTGAAGTTCTTTGAAGGCTGGCAACAGATCTAACCCAAGCACCTTGAATGAATCTAGCACATAATTGGTACTCAGAAAGCATTTTCCAATGAGATGGAACTATATACACAAGTTAAAGCTCCTCTTAGCTTTGGACCTCAGTTTTCTCCACTATAAAATAAAAGTTATAGACTAGACCAGGTAATTTCTGAGGTCCCTGCTAGTACTAACAGTCTATGACTCCACTCCGCATACTTTCTTAGAATATTCAGTTTCTCGGTTCAGTTCAAACCAGTCAAATATTTGCAAATTAATTTATTATAAACCTGTAGATCCCAGCTGTTGAGAGCTTGGTAGGTAGATGGCTGATTTCTTTCTGTCTAGAGCAGCTGAGGCTGTCTCTGAAATGTCAAAATAACCATTGAGCTCTGTCAAACAGCTCATCAGGGCTGATTGAAGGGAGGGCAGCCAATTCCCAACTCTGAAGGGACCAGTCAGTTCGGTTAAAATGCTTACCCTTATGACCTCAGGCAGATACAAATCTCATTCACTGGCTCTTAAGTGTCCTCAAAGGCACAGGCTCTACTTCCCTGCTAATCAATGGAAAAGGGAATTATGGTAGAGATGCATGCCGTGAGATCATTTTTGTAAAGTATTTTGCAACTTTAACATGCCATCAGAATGTGACTTACTATAATACTGCTAATAGTGGTGGTGCTACGGAAAAAATCTCCAAAAATATACAGCAAACTGTTACAGGATTCATATATAAAAGGTGAGATTAAGAGGTACTTTCTTAGATTTGTGTTTCTATCATTTTTGAATTGAAAACAATGAATTCATATGAATTTTGTACCAGACGAACCAACTGAGAAAAAGACAGACAATGTGATCTCTTCTGGGTATAGTATTGTTCTGTAATAATTTTAACAAACCCTTGTCCCTGGACCGGGACTTACTTGGAGTCCTGATGTTGTCATGCACTTCCTGGTGGGGACAGCCCAGCCACCTAACATCTTGAACCCTATTTCTTTATGGGTAAAATGGGGATAAAACTGTCCAACCTCCCAGACCCAGTGAGAGGACCTGAGAGGTAAATCTGAAAACCCAACAGCCTAAAGAAAATCAAAGAAGTATTATTATCTTACTGGACCTTTCCAGCAACTCTGTTGCTTTTTGCTGGATTTCGTCTCTCCCAATTTATGAATGATAAAACAAAAGCCTAGATAGGTTAAGTAAATGGTTTCCGACAAGAAGGCTAGTTTGCCCAGAGGTTTATTTTCTATTTGCATATTTTATGCATATGTTTTTATGCATCTGTTTGTTTGCCTAGGGCTATGGCATCACTTGCATATCATTTTCTTAAAAAATCCAAAAAAAGAATACAAGTATAGAAGAAGAAAATCTCAGTTAAATCTATCATTAGCAAAAGAAAAGAGCCATGAATTCAAGCCCTATTGAAGGCTGCCAAATGTAATTTTCCCCAGCTTTATTTATCTCCATAAAGCAATTAAGCAGAAAGCACAAAAGATGAGAGAGGAAAAAATAGCTCATTTCAAACTAAATCAAGCTATATTCTTTGCACTGTCTCTTCCCTTCCCCCAAACCCCACTTTAGCCGCAGCCTCTAGAAATGCCTGTGAATTCTTAACATGTTGCAGCTCCATCTCATGTTTCACAGTTCCTGAAATGACAGATAGTGTACAGGTTGTCACTGTGAATGGCAGACCCAAAGGCTGGGGCTCAGCTGCTTCCATCATTCAGAGGGGAATCACTGAGAGTTACTTCTTTGCCGTTCCAGGTAGGCATGGTTGGCTCTGCCTCCAGCCAGTTGTTTGAACTTGGACAACGCATGTAACTTTTTTGAGCCCCTATTTTCTCATCTGTCAAATAGGTATATTGATACGTACTTCACAGAGTTGTTTGCAAGAATTATATGAGAGAATGTACATAGGATTAAGAGGAATTAATACTAGAGTACCTAGTGGGGGGTTGGCGTATGGTAGGAGCTCAAAAACTGCTTGCTGCCTCTGAGAAGCTTTGTGGTGTGAGAGCTCAGTCCCTGGACTCTGATCCAGGTGGCCTAGCACTGAGTGCCGTCTCTGCCATTTACTAGTGTATACTTGACAGTCATTTTCTCTTCTCTGCTCCCACCCTGTAGGGTGGAGATATTGGCAGTGCCTTATATCATACGGATTATAAGATGCTCAGAACAGTGTCTGTTAAATAAATTGCAGCAAGCTCGTACACATTATCTAAACTTCCATGTGGGAGGTAAAGAAGCCGAGGGAATCATCTGAGGCACAGTCATTCACAGCACAGCGGTCCTAGGATCCAACAGCACCCCCACTTCTGAATCTGTCTTTATTCCTCCTGGCAGCTTCTTGCTCCCCAGTCTCTCCTCCGTCAGCTGCCTGGCTTCTGTCACTGACTTTGTGCCTGTCCTTGAGCCTCTTCAACAAATTCCTCAACAGAAAGGGACTTTCCCTCACAGCTCCCTTTCCCTGAGTCACAGATCTCAGCCAGGTCACCTCAGAAGCCAGTGGCCTCTCTCATGCTCAGTTTTCAGTCATGACCACAGTTGCAAAGTCACAGTCCAGAGCCCAGCAACCCCTGGCCCAGGAAGGTGGCCATAGAGGAGTGAACGTTTTGAATTATGGTTTTGTAACGATCATAGCAATAGGTGGTGTTCTAGAGGAATCTGTAAAGCCCTTGGAAAGCCCTTGGAAAGTAAAGGAGGTAGGCGAGCCCTGTGGGCAGAGTTCAGGGAGCATGCCCAGAGCAAGGTTAATTTAAGCTTGCCTGAAGAGTGGGGGATTGTGTGGAGGACAAGATGGGGAAGGCATTCTAGGCAGAAGGCAAAGGGTGGACAAAGGCAGGGAGATGTGAGCAGAGGTGGCCTGTGCACCTTCCATCACATGATGTCCAGTCACTTCTCCTACACCTTTGATGACACTTTTTATAAATTCCTCACTTCCACTGAAGCTTTCAAAAAAAAAAAAAAAACCCACAACTCAGCTTTTATGGAAATAAGTCTGTTTCACATTTCATCAATTTCCATCATGTGTTATTGAATCATACAGTAGCAACCACCCCAATGGGAATAAACAGGGGAGGATCCTATAGGACCAATTCTCATTAAACAGTAACTGACAACTAGGAACTCGTTTAGTGGGAGTGAACGTCTGCACATGAACAAGAGAGTCCCCTCCAAGCTGCAAGAACTCTGCCTTCCGCAGGTGTCAATGAGAACATTTGCAGAGGAAACAGAGAGCCCTGGTTTACTTGGAAAGGTGGTAAGGTGAAGGTTAATTACAAGAACTTCAATAAAAACCAAGAGTACAATGATGCATTTGGGATCTTAGGGAAAAAAGATGTGGTTTCGATGCACCAGCACAGCCACAAATGCCCAGGGCTGGATACAGAAATGCTTCTTGGGGAGCTCCTGTCTTCTGGGACTCCTTGGACTAATGGGCCGCCCCACTGCCTGTCCCCACCAATCTGGCCTCTCCCAGAAGCTCAGTGGTTCTTAAAGAGACAGTTCTTCTCATCTGCAGGCTCGCTTCCTGCCATCTGGTCGGAGGTGGCAGCAACCATGGAGCTGGGCCAGGGCACAGCTCTGTATATACCTGGCACATAGAAGGGAGTTTTGCATTTTATGGGGAAAGGGGGAGAGTTGGGATCCCTGTGCTCATTGTTCAGGGCACGCCATGCCTTCAGAAAGAACATATACGCAAAGAAGCCTGTTAGGCTTGGCAGACCCCTGGTCCCTGAAGCCATGTGCATACAAGAACAGGCTGCACTTCCCGGGAAGCTGGCTGCACGCCCTCTGTGGGCTGCTTGCCCAAGAAAGCACAGCAGACCTGGTCTGTCCCTGTGGCCTGGTAAGAAAGGCATGCCAAAAGCAGACATGTCTGGGGACAGGGGACAGAGAGAACAAACAGTGACAGAAAAGTCCGGGAGACTCATGCCTCAACCAGGAGAAAGATACACATGTGGTGAGCTGCAATTCTATAAATGCGTGGTCACTGGGTAAATACATCTCCCTCCTGTTAGGTGTGTGTGTCAGCCTGCCCTTGGGAGCCACCAAGTCTGTGTTTGCAAAGCATGGTAACCTAGAGCTGCTGTCTGGATGCGTCACAGTCACTTAATTGCGTGCTTACTTGTTGATACCTGCACCAAACTGAAGATCCCACAGGAGCAGGGACTACATATCGCTGCCTCAGAGTCTCAGAAACCAACAAGACACAAATGCTCATAATCACTTGAAGGAAGGAAGGAAGGAAGGAAGGAAGGAAGGAAGGAAGGAAGGAAGGAAATGAATAACAGTTTATAGAACATTTTTTTGTAAAAATTTGTTTATTGATTTTAGAGAGAGAGAGCGAGCATGAGTGGGAGGGATGAGAGACAGGGAGAGAGAGAATCCCAAGCAGACTCTGTGCTGAGTGTGGGGCCCGACATGTGGCTCAATCTCACAACCCTGAGATCACAACCTGAGCTGAAATCAAGAGGTGGATGATGAACAGACTTTGCCACCCAGGCACCCCTAGAATATTTTTATAATCACTGTCTCACTTTCTTCTCTCTAAAACTCTGTGAGTTAGGAAGAGCAAGCTTTATTGACCCCATTTCATAGATGAGAAAGCAACTTCCGTGGGGCCCAGGTAGCAGCTGGAGTAAGTGAGAAAGCCTTTTCTCAGAGCAGAACCTCAAGCTCACATCCCCTTCCCAGGGAAGACTAAAATGACAAGTATCACCTCCCGATGGGGGAGGCGAGACAGAGATCTCTGGTCTAACTCTCTGGCTTTGTGGACAAGGACAGCAAGGCCTTGAGGGCTAGTGGGCAGAATGGAGACTTGAACCCAGGTTGCCCAGCTCCCAGCCCAGCACGCCGTCCTGTTCAGCACACAGAGTCTCTCTCTGCCTATCTGGGTATTGGTCCAGTTGATCTGGAAGCTGGTACTGACAGAGTGACAGGCAGGGAGCAGATGATAAAAGGCCAGAACAGACAGCATGTGCTCACATTGCTGTCAGCCATGCCAAGAGCAGGGAGGCCAAGGGCTCACCAGCCCAGCTGTGCCAGACACTGCTTTGGTCCTGGCAGCTGAGGGATACACTGAATCCAAAGGAACCAGATTCCCCTGCTGGGCTTTCTCCTCTGGAGTCTCAGCAGCCTTTTCTTCACTTAAAAAAATGAGAGAGAATTAAGTTTATCTTCCTACCATCTCACACGTATCCCATTAGCAGATATTTGTCCCAATAACAGGAAAACCATGCCCAGGATCAGTGCTGTGGCCACGAGTAACTTGCGAAGTTGAAGAGACATGAGATGGAGAAAGCCCAGCATAGCAGCTCTGACATGGGTCCTGCCCTACGATAGCCACCATTGAGACCTGGCCCACACGCCCTTCGTCCACTTCTGAGTCCATCGACAGTACATCGTTTCCAGGACACCACAGCTTTGACTCTGCGTCTGTCTACTCCTCCACTAGTGGGCTTTCTCTAGGACGTAAAATTTGTTCAACCTACAAGGCAGCCCAGGAGTACCAGCCAAGGACAGTCTTCAACCCATGAGGGACAAGAGCCTGGAAAAATACTCCAGCTTCCCCACCTCCATATGAGACAATTTATCTAAATAATTGCCCAGATGGTAACTTATCTAAATAATTACCCAGGTGTCTTTTAGCATAGCATGTATAACTTCCTGATGCTGGGAGCTAGAGGAGGCATTTTTAGGTGGTTTCTCATCTCTGAACCTGCAACAGAGCCGCATGACTATTTGCAGGACATTGTAATCATGATGATGGTTCCCATTACGTGCCTTGTGTTCTGCATTTCTCATCTCTAAGTCTTATAATAGCCCCATCATAACAGTATCATCATTCCTCCATGTTAACGGATATGAAAACTAAGGCGTGGGGAAATTAAATTAACTTAAAATTAACTTGTCCAAGGTCCTACAGCTGGTCAGCAGTGGAGCCAGAATACAAACTTGGATCTGCTCAGCTTTGAAGGAAGCCTGTGAGTTCTCTCCAACTATCTCATGCTGTCTCCTAGAGCTCAGATTATGTTCTTTCCCACACTGTATTCCAGAGAAAAAGGCAGGTTGTAACAGGAACCAAGAGTCCAGCTTTAAGTAAAGAGTCAAATCGGCAGTGTCTAAGGATCCTTCCAATTCTGTGGTTCAAAGAGTATGAGATAACATTCCCACATTTGTGCTTGCAATCATAAAATCCTCTACACAATTTGCCACTAAACCTTGAAAACTTCTCTAATTCTCAGCTTGCAATAGCCTGTGATTATCTGTTCCTATTTGCCCCTCCTCGCCCCTCTATACTCTGTCTCCAATGTAAAAAAGAGCCAAAATGTGTAACCATTGTGAACTTTCTCAAAGAGGTAACTGGGTGATTAAAAGCTTTACCTAATGCAGGAGTGGCACACTTCTTCTGTAGGGGACCAGATAATAGTAAATATTTTAAGCTTTGTGGGTCACATGTGAGTCTATCACAACTATTCAACTTTGTAGCATAAAAGTAGCCCTTGACAAATAGCTAAATGAAAGAGCATGACTGTGTTCAAATTAAACTTTACAAAAACAGCCTGCGGGCTATATTTGGCCCTAAGGCCATAACTTCCCAGCCTTCTGACCTTATTGATAGAGACAAATAAAGAATGGGGAGCTAATGTTTCATGGATATAAAGTTTCAGTTTGGGAAGGAGAAGAAGTTGTGGAGACGGATGGTGGTGATGGTTGTACAATAATGTGAATGTACTTAATGACACTGACCTGTACACTTAAAAATGGTTAAAACAGTATGTTTTAGGTTATGTATATTTTTAGTCACAATTTTTAAAATGCAGTTAAGAAAAGTATGTGTATAGACAAGAAACTTGGAAACACAAAAACATTTGCTACATTGGGGTAGGCTGTCGGTGACTTTCTTCCATATGTTTGTTGCTATAAAGTGTTTGCAAAGAATAAAAACTTTAGAGAAAAAAAGTGGGCAAAGGACTTGAATAAACTCTGCTCCAGAAAAAGATCTACAAATGGCCAATAAGCGCATGAAAAGATGCTCAACATCATTAGTCATTAGGGAAATGCGAACCAAAATCAGGAGGCACCACACTTCACATTCGCTAGGCTGGCTGTACTAAAAACATAAATAAATGACAAGTGTTAGGGAGAGTGTGGAGAAACTGGAATTTTCATACACTGCTGGCAGGAATATAAAGTGGTGCCACTGCTTTGGAAAAGAGTCTGGCATTTCCTCCAACATTTTAATATAGAGTTACCATATGACCCAGCATATACCTTTGTTCCTAGATATATACTCGGGAGGAATGAAAACACATGTTCCTGTAAAAAATTATACATGAATGTTCTTAACAGCCTGATTCATAAGAGCCACAAGTGGAAACAGCCCATCAACTGATGAATGGATAAACAGGACATGGTATACCCTTATGTCCCTTTCTCTCCTCCCCTCCCCCCGCACCATGAAGTCAGCTCTCTTTGTCTTCCCATCCCCTTTTCAGCAGCCAGTGGCAAGGTTTTGTAGGTTGATTCAGGAGATAGGAATGACAAAAATGGGTTTTCACAGCTGCCAGGTAGTGCCACCAGCTGTCTTGCTCCAGCAATGACCCATGAGCTGGACCTCCAGGTGACTCCTAGTGTCTAGAGTAGCTCATTTTCATGCCACATCTGCCAACACCTAGGCCACAAATGTGCCATGTTCACACTTCTTGGGTGGAGGTGGCTGAAGCTGACTCTATAGGAACCACTCTGTCCCCCCTCAGCTCCTTGGCTTTCTGGGAGTCCTTTTCCTATTCACAGAATGGCTTTTGAGTAGAATCTTTTCTTCAAGACCCACCAGCCATGACTTTGTGCAACAGAAGTAGCAACAGTTGGTCAACTTCGCTAACAATGTTCTACTCACCTCGAGTCCTGACAAGTTTGGAGAAATCTCCAGATTGTCCAGTTCTCTGCTATCATGTCAACATGCATATCAACAAGGACACTGGTCAAGAAAACAAGACTCAGCCTCTCTATAAGGATTGTAAGGGTCTTGAAACATCATTTATTCCATATCCCTGAATTTCCGTTATCACATACTCACAGAGACGGAACATCACTTTCTTGACAGTATTTTAAGTTCTGGCAGCTACTAATAAGTTCTCTCTCTTGCTCTTTACAAAGTACTTTCACATCAATTATTTCTTCTCTATTGCACCTTTTTGAGTCGAGAATCAGGCATTCAGTTCATAAGTTCTCCCTTATTATGAAAGTTCCTACTATAAATTGCTCTCTAATTACTGATTTGTCTGAATCTCAAAAAAAATTTTTTTTAAAGATTTTATTTATTTATTTTGACAGAGAGAGACAGCCAGTGAGAGAGGGAACACAAGCAGGGGGAGTGGGAGAGGAAGAAGCAGGCTCCTAGCGGAGAAGCCTGATGTGGGGCTCGATCCCAGAACGCTGGGATCACGCCCTGAGCTAAAGGCAGATGCTTAACGACTGCGCCACCCAGGTGCCCCTCAAAAAAATTTTATAGTCATTCTGTTATAAATATTTATTTCCATGTGGTTTCTCATTTAATCCACAAATTATTTAATAATGTGTGTTTTTTTTTAATTCCATACCTGTTTCTTCTTAAGTTATTGTTTCTTGCACTCCACTCCTTCCCCCTGAGTTCAATTTCGGAAAGGTTCTTTCAGAAAACGTCTAGGAGTGATAAATTTTCTCATCCCTTATATGAAATTGTTTTCATTTTTCCCTCCTTCTCCAATGAAAAGTTAACTATGTGTAGAATTTGAATTTGGCAATTAGTTTTCCTCTCAGACTTAGAAGACTTATTCCATCATCTTCTGGCCTTTATTGTTGACATGGAGAAGTCTGTGGATTCTCTGTTTTTCTTTCTGACTGTATTTAAGATTTTTTGTTTAAAAACTTTATCTTTGGTGTTTTGCATTTTTAGCATAAAGGAGCTATAGTATATATTTTTAAATTTTTATTATTGTTTTTAATATTGCTTGGGATTTATTTGGATTCTTAAATCTAAAGATGTCTTACATAAATTCCTGAAAATTCTCAGGAACTATTTTTGAATATTGCCTATTCTCTTTTTTAAAAAAAATAGCTATTCATTTATTTTAGAGGGGGGAGGGGTTGAGGGAGAGGGAGAGAAGCAGACTCCCCACAAGTGGGGAGCCCGATAAGGGGCTCCACGGAGGACTTCACACAGGGCTTGATGCAGGGCTCAGTCCCACGACTCTGAGAACATGGCCTGAACCAGAACCAAGAGTCAAATGCTTAACCAACTGAGCCACCCAGGCACCCCTACCTATTCTCTCTCTCTTTTCTAAAATAATTTTTGAGGTCCTATTTTTTTTTTTAAGTAGGCTCCATGCCCAATGTGGAGCTCAACACAGGGCTTAAACTCATGACCCTGAGATCATGACCCTGAGATCAAGACCTGAGCTGAGATCAAGAGTCAGGTGCTTAACCAACTGAGCTAGCCAGGCATCCCTTGAACTACTGTTAAAACTATTAAACTTCTATCCTCCCCATTTATTAATATTTCACTATATTTTCTGTATCTTTAGCTCTTGGTACTCATTTTCTCTGTGCTTCTAAATTAGATTCAGTGCATGGCTTTAAAAGTAGTTGGTTTATTTTTTTTTAAGATTTTATTTATTTATTTGACAAAAAGAGCCAGAGACCACAAGTTGGGGGAATAGCAGAGGGAGAGGGAGAAGGGAGCCCGATGTGGGGCTCCATCCTAGGACCTAGGGATTATGGCCCAAGCCAAAGGCAGACACTTAACCAACTGAGCCACCTAGGTGCCCCTAAAAGTAGTTTTAAAAAATCTGTTTTACCCATCTACTGACTTTTTAAAAAAATTATGGCTCTCCTTTTTTAAAGTCATAAATCATGATTTGTTTGTTTATTTTAGTTTTATAAATCCTACCTAGTACTTTTCAAATCTACCTGCTATCTTTTAAAAATACTTATAGTCTCTTATATCATTCTATGTTATGAAATTCTTAGAATGCTCTCATTTTTGTTCATTTTGTTAATTTTTTTTCATTGCTTCATTATGGATTTTAAAGTTTGTGATCTTAAGCTCATCTCCAACCAAGCTTTGCTAGTAGAACTCTGTACAGCTTGGGGTGAGGGAGGATTCCTCTGAAATGAAACTGTGGCAAAAGGAATCAGGAGCCAACTTGAAGGAGCTCCCACTGGACAAAGATGGGACAAGTTAAGCTTTAATAAGAATAATATCTGTAATTAACTGAGATACCTCATATATGTTTAAAGCTGTGAGTTATGGCACATTAAAAAATTTATTAGTCTCCTTTGGATGTATACAGACTGTATGTAAAGGTAACTGAAGAGTTGATAAGAAGTATTTCTTTATAAATGAATTCCAACTAATAGATGAACAAGCAGTAATACAATGAGAAATCACTATTTTGTAATTTCAGTTGCTGTAATAGTTGTCAATGATCATCAATGACTGCCTAGTCACAGAGAAGTATGTAAGACCCAACATGCTTTTAAAAAGAAATACACAGCCCCCATTGCAACTTTTAACACAAACTTAAGGACCATGAAGTTTCAGGTCGTGAATGAGAGAATATGATTTTAACCACTTAAACATGTGGATAGATCATTAAGCTTGCTTACTTTGTACTGAGTTAGCAACACTTTTTTTAAAAGGCAGTCCCTGAGCTTGAATCATTTTCCTGTAGCTATATGCTATACAATTCAAAAAGATATATCCTATATTCTGGAGGCCCAGTTATTTGGGTGCACCAGAAATCTCAATGTGCTTCCTTTATGTGCTTCACAGGTAACAACCCATGCCTACGCATTGGGTGTCCACAGCCATTTGTATGACAACTCCCTATACCTATCAGTCCTGCCCCTGGGCATATAAACACAGCTTTAAGTGACCTCATAGAGATAAATAGACTGAGAAAGAAATTTTAACACCAACAGGTATTAGCAGGACTTAGTTGAGGCAGCGGCAGAATCATGGCAACTAAATTTTGTGTGAACCCAAGCATAGTTCAACAATAGCAGTTTATTACTACTCATAGTCTTAAGGGATGCTCAGTGCCATGGAAAAAAAGTAGCCAGGCCCTTGGTGAGAAATAAAATCAGGCATTTCAAAAGAAAAACCCCTAGAAAAGTCCATTGCAATTTTCCTCTTCTGATTGATGCAGTGAACTTTATTAGCTTCTTTCTATTAATGATGTGGGGACCTAACCAATTCAATCAAAAGTCCTTATTTTTAATCCTCTCTGCCATTTGTTTCTGGTACACTAGGTTCCTGGGTCTTCTGTGAAAAGGCAGGGAATGAAAGGCGGAGTGTCACCATCTGAATGGAAACCAAGCATGAGAACTTATTATAGGCCCAGGCGAACTGGAAATGAAATAAACAGTCACTATAGCCCAAACAGGAAACCACTAATTAGATTTTTTAGCTGAGCATAAATGCTTCCTAAGCTGTATGTTAATACAGGAACTCACTGTATATTGATTCAATTTACTTGAATCAAGGGATGCACTGGCTGGATGTGTCCCAGAGGCTTAATTGTGCCGAACACCCCACATCAATGGTTGTATTTAAATGTAAATAGTGCCGTGAGCCACCATTTGTGTCTACAGAGTTTGAAGCTGGTCATTCTAAATTGGGATTTTTACCTTGGCCTTGGGAAAATGTCAAAAATGGCCAGAACTCATTCCTACGTCAGACAGAAAAATACATTTGTATTAGTAAAACACAAAGCAGGCCCATGAGTTTAAGTCCCTGGACCAGTCTGACAATTTGTTAATTAACAAACGTCAGCCATAAAACAGTCCTCAGTAAGGGTATGTGACTGATGAGCCCTAGGGTTGTTGTCAGGTGACCAAAAGCTCTAACATTTGGCCTGCCTTTGACAGTTGCATTATATCAGGAGGGAAGCAAGTAGAATCAGAAGAGAGCTC
Organism: Ailuropoda melanoleuca; assembly: GCF_002007445.2. NCBI lineage: Eukaryota > Metazoa > Chordata > Mammalia > Carnivora > Ursidae > Ailuropoda > Ailuropoda melanoleuca. The sequence goes on from NC_048225.1 coordinate 46,286,747, forward strand.
ATCAAGGACAAAAAGAAAGAGTAAATGCAAAGTGGGGAACTATTCGGTTGGTAGAAATGCAACATGGGAAGCTTGAACTGATAGCACTTGAAGACATAAGCCGAACACTTCATCTCACACAGCTGAATCCAGTCCACCATCAGAATAAACTGATAGCCAATCAGAAATACAGAGCTCAGAGGATAAGGCAAATATTTTACATAGATATAGATATATAGATACAGATATATCTCCTTGGGTTAATTTTCCATCAGAACAACCTGTCTCCCAGGATCTTCCAGGTCTGGAGAACAATGGTGGCTGCCTAATTTTGAAACTCCACTATCCTCTTCCCACTGCCTCCCCTAAAAAATATGTAGGGAAGGAGCTTGAAAGTGTGTGAGGCCAGAAGTGGCAGCCCCAGGAAGCATTACTTTTGGGGAAGTATAAGATACTAAGAAAAGGATAGCACTAGCTGGAGACAAGGCCATCAGTAAAAGGAGAGAAATAACAGGGATAAGTTAAGGGGTAAGTTTCTGCAGAAACTAAAGAAATAAAACATGCCAATCTCTCTGCATCAGAGCACCATTAAATGACAATATTTTCCATAAAAGAAACTGCATAGAAGAGAATAAAACTGATATAAGAGGGTGCTCCTGAGCTAGAAACTTTGTCCATGAAATTAATTGAGATAGAAAGTAGACACATCCATACAAAACTAACATAAAAATGAAAATGAGAAAATACAAATCAAAGCATTTCCCCTCATGAAAATTCTCTCCAAAACCAGCCATAAAATTGAAGAAATCTGTAACACAAAACTCCACGCTAAATTAAATGGTCTCAAACAAGTATTTAAGGCTATGGAAAATACCTTAGTTCAGAAATACAAAAATTAAGAATAAAAAAGGGGCACAGGGGAAATGAACTGAGAGTTGACTGAACTAAAGATGGAAACAAGAAAAAGACAAAATCATATCAGAAAAAAAATATCAGAATCTCCCCCCACCCCATAAGTGTCAGGAAGAGCCTCTTCTTGGCCTCCATTCCTTTTTCCCCCTCCTTCCCTAAGTTTTCAGCTGCATCCCACACTGCCTCCTATGTTTATGAGGACAAGTTCCATATCACTTCACCGCTATTGAAGCCACCGTGTGAAATCCCTGCCTAAGTGTCCTTGATCCTGGAGCTTCCTTATATTCAGAGTGGAACACCTACAAAATAAATGAGCTACTCAAAGCATAATTTTATAGCATAATTTTATCTTTCCCTTACTTATATAGTAAGGGAAAGTATTCGGGTAAATGCAGCTTGAGTAGAAACTCTTCTGAGTATGCAGAAATATTCTTGAGTATAAATATAGGTTCCTGGATTTCTACCATATTGTCCAATATTCTATAATCAGGTGAGCCTGAGAAGAAGATGATTTAAGGAACACCATGTAAAATCATACACATCCAAGACCGAACATTTGTGATAGATGAAATTCTAACCATTGGAGATTTATTTTATGTTGACCACTGTTATCATTCCACGAAAAATATTTGTCTATTTTTGCATACTTAAGTACATTCAATGTATTCTCCCACTTGATTCCAAAAAGAATGATAGAAGGCAAGTACTATTATTTTCCCCTTTTCTCAGGTGAGGAACTTAGAGGGCAAGCCCACACTGTTAGAAAGGGGCAGAGCCAAGATTTAAACCTTATTGTTTTGGTTCCAGTGCTCATGACCTTTTCCTCCACCATTCTGCTCTGGAGGAAATAAGAACTTGACTTAAATTGTGCATAATGATAACTTCTGACCCCAGATGTAACCTTGGTTGAGAGCTATGCGTCTTGGAGGGCCAAGATACAGGAGCACAAGGAAAAAACATCCCAAGCAAGTTGAACTTTTGAACCAAAATTTTAAAGCAGACTATAAAAACAATCAGTAGAGTTATCCAAATGAAGAATTAACTCATCCGCAAGGAAACAGAAATGCAGTAACAGCATATTTAGACAACTCAATAACACAAAGATGGAGTCTATCCTTCAAAAGGAGAAAAAAATGGCAAGTTTCATATATCTTGTGAATAAAAAGTCTTTTAAAAAATCCAACAGAAATTTCTTAAATTAAAAAAAATTTAGACCAAAAACAGAAAGCAAAACTAAAAAACAGTAGTTTAGACACAGATGAAAGGAGACTTTGTGAATTAGAAGACAGAATTTTTTAAATTGCCCAGAACGTGGTACTAAGAAGCAAAAAGATGAGTAATATAAAAGAAACATTAAGAAAACATGGAGAACACATACTGAAAGACAGTCCAACACAGATCTCATAGAATGTTCAAAAGGAGAAATTAAAATAAATGGAGAGAAAATCTTCAAAAAGATTACAGTTGAAATTTTTCCCAAATCCAATAAATCTATGTTTATCGTATTTCAAAAGCTCAAGTGTCAGGCAAGATTTTTAAAAAACATACTACCATATATAGTCTAGCAAGATTTATGAAGATGAAAGATCAAGTAAAAATATTCAAGCCTACAAGAAAATGAGAATTGATTGGCAAGAGTGAAGTTTAGGAGCCGCTAAGAGACTGTGAATTAGTCTGGGTAAGAGATGGTTGGACAAGACTGGTCTCAAGGGCATTGTTGAGAAATTAACTCATTCAGGATATATTTTGGAGTCAAATCAATAGAATTTTATTCCTTTGTCTAATAAATATTAATGGTGCCTACTATTCAACTATTTGCTAGAAGTATAGCAATAATAAGACAAGTGGAGTATGAGGGAAAGAGATTAATTAAGACTGATTTTTAAATTTGGAGTTTGAGCAGTTGGGTAGAGAGTGGTATGGTTTCATCAAGTTGGGGGCAGCAATTAGCCTTTATCAAGCCGTATCAAGATAGATACATGCTAGGTGCTTTATTAACATTATCTAATTTAATTCTCACATTAGATTTATGAGATACGTATTTTATCCCACTATTTTGTTTTATTTTATTTTAAAGATTTTATTTATTTATTTGACAGAATGAGCAAGAGGGAGGACACAAGCAGAGGGAGAGGGAGAAGCAGACTCTGCTGCTGAGCAGGGAGCCCAATGCAGGGCTCAATCCCAGCACACTGAGATCACTACCTGAGCCGAAGGCAGAAGCTTAACAGACTAAGCCACCCAGGCACCCTATCCCACCATTTTATATACAGAGAGGACAAATTAGTCCAAGATATCACAAAGGACTAAGCCAATATTCAAACACAGGTCTGTTTGAGACCATACCATACCAAACAGCTTTATGATTTATAAAGTGTTTTCGGGGCAGCTGGGTGCTTCAGTTGGTTAAGCGCCTAATTTTGGCTCAGATCATGATCTTGGGAGCATGCCCTGTGTTCAGCTCCTTGCTCAGTCGGGAGTGTGCTTCTCCCTTACCTTTCTGCCCCTCCTTCCCTCTCTCTCAAATAAATAAATAAATAAAATCTTTAAAAAAAATTACAGAGTGTTTTCATACATGTGCCCTGATTCACTCTCACAACAATCTCATTAGATAGATAAGGTGCTCTCATAATTTTCCCCATTTCACAAATAAGGAAATTAAACTTCAGAGAAGTTCAAGGACTTGTCCTGGGTCATGCAGGTAGTAAATGACAAGTCTTAGACTCATACCCAGGCCCCTCTTTTTCCACCATCTGTAATCTCTTCAGTATACCTTGATGATGTCTCTGAAACCAGAACCCAAGTAATTTCAGAGAGGGAGGTGTGATGGTGTTCCATTCCTAACAGGGAGGAGACCCTAAAAAGAGTAAGAGGCAGAGAGTAAGGAGAAGGAAGGAAATTTACCAAAAATGGATAAAGGCAATCAAGTTTCTATCAAATAATTGATTCTCAAAGATTGGTCTCTGGATTATTAGCATCACCTGGGAACATACTAGAAATGCAAAATCTCAAGAACATTCTGTAGATTCTTGCCTAGGCCCAGCTTCCAGAGTAGGTGGGCAGGGCCAACCCTGGAAGGGTTATTCCGTATCTCCTCTCCACAATCTTGATGGTGATAAAAGCCAGTTGACTTCGGGAATCAGTCTGAGACGCAGGAAGATACATCTGGATCTCTACAAATGAACATCTCCAGCGCTGAGTATCGAGGTACGAAGCGGGGAGCCGTGAAACCGCGCACAGATATCGGAAGCTAAACAGAAGGGGGAGGGAGCCGCCGTGTCAGGGCGCCGGGAAGCGGTAGCCACCTGCAAGGGGGAGCGGACAGACCGCGGACCCGCACGCTTGAGACAGCAGGCTGAGAAGGGAGCTCCGGGAGCGCACGCGGGACGGCTGGCGGTTGGCGGGCCACCTGCACGGGGGAGCAGGCGGACTCGCGGACAGCACCCGTGAGACACCAGACTGAGACGGGGAGCTCCGGGAGCCCGCGCGGGGCGGCTGGCGGCGGGCGGGGTTGGAAACACAAAGGACAGAGACGTGCCGGCCCTGGAAGTGAGGGCTGGGACGCCGGGTGTGGGGCGCACAGCCCGGGATGCTGCAGGGTTGAGCAGCACCAACAGAAACAGAGTTAAAGTGGCCAGAACATCAGTGGAGAACGATCCGCGATCCCTCTGTTCTGAGACAGAGGCTGAATTTCAGCCGCTGCTGCTCTCTCAGAAGAGGCATAGCAAACCGCCAGGGAAAGCCGCCAGAGAACAAAAGCCCGGAAATACCGGCTCACAGGGTGCCCATCCCCATCCCCCCTCGCAAGGGACACAGAGACTCTACCCAAACAGGGTTTTCTGAGTACCTGCAGGCAGGCCCCTCCCCCAGAAGGCAGGCTGAAAAATCAAGAAGCCCACAACCCGGAGCGCCTGAGTGGCGCAGTCACCAAGCACCTGTCTTCGGATTAGGGTGTGATCACAACGCTCCGTAAGGAGTCCTTCATCGGGCTTCTCCACCGGGAACCTGCTTCTTCCTCTCCCACTCCTCTGCTTGGGTTCCCTTTCTTGCTGACTGTCTCTCTCTCTCTCAAATAAATAAATAAACTCTTTAAGGAAGAAGCCCACATCCCTAAGATCTCTATAAAACAAGGGCGCACGGCCTGGGTCCCAGTCAACACTTGGGCTCTGGACAACCCTGCAATCTCTCTTCATCAGAATGACGAGAAGGAGAAGTCCCCCCCAGCAAAGAAAAGATAATGAGTCTGTGGCCTCTGCCACAGAATTGGCCTCGGCCACAGAATTAATACATATGGATGTATCCCAATTATCAGAAATGGAATTCAGAGCAACAATGGTCAAGATGATGAGTAAACTTGAAAAAAGCATCAGAGAAAGCGTTGCTGAGAATATAGAATCCCTAAGGGCAGAAATGAGAGCGAATCTGACAGAAATTAAAAATTCTATGAGCCAAATGCAGTCAAAACTAGAGGCTCTGACGGCCAGGGTCACCGAGGCAGAGGAACGCGTTAGCGAATTGGAGGATGGGTTAGTAGAAGAAAAAACGAAAATAGAAGCTGGTCTTAAAAAAATCCACGCCCACGAATGTAGATTACGGGAGATTACTGACTCTATGAAACGATCCAATGTCAGAATCATCGGCATCCCTGAAGGGGTGGAGAAAAACAGAGGTCTAGAAGAGATATTTGAACAAATTGTAGCTGAAAACTTCCCTAATCTAGCAAGGGAAACAAGCATTCGTGTCCAAGAGGCAGAGAGGACCCCATCCAAGCTCAACCAGGACAAACCTACGCCACGGCATGTCATAGTGCAATTCGCAAATATTAGATCCAAGGATACAGTATTGAAAGCGGCCAGGGCAAAGAAATTTCTCACGTACCAAGGCAAAGGTATCAGGATTACGTCAGACCTGTCTACAGAGACCTGGAATGAGAGAAAGGCTTGGGGGGGCATTTTTAAAGCTCTTTCAGAGAAAAACATGCAGCCAAGGATCCTTTATCCAGCAAAGCTGTCATTCAGAATTGATGGAGAAATAAAGACGTTCCAAAATCGCCAATCATTAACCAATTTCGTAACCACGAAACCAGCCCTACAGGAGATATTAAGGGGGGCTCTATAAAGGTAAAAAGGCCCCAAGAGTGATACAGAGCAGCAAGTCACAACCGATACAAAGACTTTAAAGAGAAATGGCATCATTAAAATCATATCTGTCAATAATCTCTATCAATCTAAATGGCTTAAACTCTCCCATAAAACGCCACAGGGTTGCAGATTGGATAAAAAGACATGACCCATCCATTTGCTGTCTACAAGAGACTCATTTTGAACCCAAAGATGCATTCAGACTTAGAGTAAGGGGATGGAGTACCATCTTCCACGCAAATGGACCTCAAAAGAAAGCTGGAGTAGCAATTCTCATATCAGATAGACTGGATTTTAAACTAGAGGCCATAGAGAGAGATACAGAAGGGCACTATATTATTCTTAAAGGAAGTATTCAACAAGTGGATATGACAATTATTAATATATATGCCCCCAACAGGGGAGCAGCAAGATACACAAGCCAACTCTTAACCAAAATAAAGAGACATATAGATAAGAACACAGTAATAGTAGGGGACCTCAACACCCCACTATCAGAAATAGACAGAACACCCTGGCAAAAACTAAGCAAAGAATCAAAGGCTTTGAATGCCATACTCGACGAGTTGGACCTCATAGATATATATAGAACACTACACCCCAGAACCAAAGAATACTCATTCTATTCAAATGCCCATGGAACATTCTCAAGAATAGATCATGCTCTGGGACACAAAACAGGTCTCAGCCAATACCAAAAGATTGAAATTATCCCCTGCATATTCTCAGACCACAACGCTCTGAAATTGGAACTCAACCACAAGGAAAAACCTGGAAGAAACTCAAACACTTGGAGGCTAAGAACCATCCTGCTCAAGAATGACTCGATAAACCAGGAAATCAAAAAACAAATTAAACAATTTATGGAGACCAACGAGAATGAATACACAACGGTCCAAAACCTATGGGATACTGCAAAGGCAGTCCTAAGGGGGAAATACATAGCCATCCAAGCCTCACTCAAAAGAATAGAAAAATCTAAAATGCAGTTTCTATATTCTCACCTCAAGAAACTGGAACAGCAACAGAGGGACAGGCCTAACCCACTGACAAGGAAGGAGTTGACCAAGATTAGAGCAGAAATCAATGAATTAGAGACCAGAACCACAGTAGAGCAGATCAACAGGACTAGAAGCTGGTTCTTTGAGAGAATCCATAAAATTGATAGACCACTGGCAAAACTTGTCCAAAAACAAAGAGAAAGGACTGAGATTATTAAAATTATGACTGAAAAGGGAGAGGTCACGACCAGCACCATTGAAATTGCAAGGATTATTAGAAACTTTTATCAACAGCTATATGCCAAAAAACTAAACAATCTGGAAGAGATGGAGGCCTTCCTGGAAACCTATAAACTACCAAGACTGAAACAGGAAGAAATAGATTTCTTAAATAGGCCAATTAACTATGAAGAAATTGAGTCAGTGATAAACAACCTTCCAAATAATAAAACTCCAGGCCCAGACGGTTTTCCTGGGGAATTCTACCAAACATTCAAAGAAGAAATAATACCTATTCTCCTAAAGCTATTTCAAAAAATAGAAACAGAAGGAAAGCTACCAAACTCATTCTATGAGGCTAATATTACCTTGATCCCCAAACCAGGCAAAGACCCCCTCAAAAAGGAGAATTACAGACCGATTTCTCTAATGAATATGGATGCCAAAATCCTCAACAAGATCCTTGCTAATAGAATCCAACAGTACATTAAAAGGATTATCCATCATGACCAAGTGGGATTCATACCTGGGATGCAAGCATGGTTCAACACTCGCAAATCAATCAATGTGATACATCATATCAACAAGAAAAGACTCAAGAACCATATGATCCTCTCAATTGATGCAGAAAAAGCATTTGACAAAATACAGCATCCTTTCCTGATTAAAACCCTTCAGAGTGTAGGAATAGAGGGTACATTTCTCAATCTCATAAAAGCCATCTATGAAAAGCCTACTGCAAGCATTATTCTCAATGGGGAAAAGCTGGAAGCCTTTCCCTTAAGATCAGGAACACGACAAGGATGCCCACTCTCGCCACTATTATTCAACATAGTACTAGAAGTCCTTGCAACAGCAATCAGAAGACAAAAAGGGATCAAAGGTATCCAAATCGGCAAAGAAGAAGTCAAACTGTCTCTCTTTGCAGATGACATGATACTCTATATGGAAAACCCAAAGGAATCCACTCCCAAACTATTAGAAGTTATAGAACAATTCAGTAAGGTGGCAGGATACAAAATCAATGCCCAGAAATCAGTTGCATTTCTATACACGAATAACGAGACTGAAGAAAGAGAAATTAGGGAATCCATCCCATTTACAATAACACCAAAAACCATGCGTTACCTTGGAATTAACTTAACCAGAGACGTAAAGGACCTATATGCTAGAAACTATAGATCACTTTTGAAAGATATTGAGGAAGACATAAAAAGATGGAAAAATATTCCATGCTCATGGATTGGAAGAATTAACATAGTTAAAATGTCCATACTACCCAGAGCAATCTACACTTTCAATGCTATCCCGATCAAAATACCGAGGACATTTTTCAAAGAACTGGAACAAATAGTCCTTAAATTTGTATGGAACCAGAAAAGGCCCCGAATCTCCAAGGAACTGTTGAAAAGGAAAAACAAAGCTGGGGGCATCACAATGCCGGATTTCGAGCTGTACTACAAAGCTGTGATCACAAAGACAGCATGGTACTGGCACAAAAACAGACACATCGACCAATGGAACAGAATAGAGAACCCAGAAATGGACCCTCGGCTCTTTGGGCAACTAATCTTTGATAAAGCAGGAAAAAACATCCGGTGGAAAAAAGACAGTCTCTTCAATAAATGGTGCTGGGAAAATTGGACAGCTACATGCAAAAGAATGAAACTTGACCACTCTCTCACACCATACACAAAAATAAACTCCAAATGGATGAAAGACCTCAATGTGAGACAGGAATCCATCAAAATTCTAGAGGAGAACATAGGCAACAACTTCTATGACATCGGCCAGAGCAACCTTTTTCACGACACATCTCCAAAGGCAAGAGAAATAAAAGATAAAATGAACTTATGGGACTTTATCAGGATAAAGAGCTTCTGCACAGCCAAGGAAACAGTCAAAAAAACTAAGAGACAGCCCACGGAATGGGAGAATATATTTGCAAAGGACACCACAGATAAAGGACTGGTATCCAAGATCTACAAAGAACTTCTCAAACTCAATACACGAGAAACAAATAAACAAATCATAAAATGGGCAGAAGATATGAACAGACACTTTTCCAATGAAGACATACAAATGGCTAACAGACACATGAAAAAATGTTCAAAATCATTAGCCATCAGGGAAATTCAAATCAAAACCACACTGAGATACCACCTTACGCCAGTTAGAATGGCAAAGATAGACAAGGCAAGAAACAACAATTGTTGGAGAGGATGTGGAGAAAGGGGATCCCTCCTACATTGTTGGTGGGAATGCAAGTTGGTACAGCCACTCTGGAAAACAGTGTGGAGGTCCCTTAAAAAGTTAAAAATTGAACTACCCTATGACCCAGCCATTGCACTACTGGGTGTTTACCCCAAAGATACAGACGTAGTAAAGAGAAGGGCCATATGCACCCCAATGTTCATAGCTGCATTGTCCACAATAGCCAAATCATGGAAGGAGCCGAGATGCCCTTCAACAGATGACTGGATTAAGAAGCTGTGGTCCATATATACAATGGAATATTACTCAGCTATCAGAAAGAACGAATTCTCAACATTTGCTGCAACATGGACGGCACTGGAGGAGATAATGCTAAGTGAAATAAGTCAAGCAGAGAAAGACAATTATCATATGATTTCTCTCATCTATGGAACATAAGAACTAGGAGGATCGGTAGGGGAAGAAAGGGATAAAGAAAAGGGGGGTAATCAGAGGGGGGAATGAAACATGAGAGACTATGGACTGTGAGAGGCAAACTGAGGACTTCAGAGGGGAGGGGGTGGGGGAAGGGGATAGCCTGGTGATGGGTAGTAGGGAGGGCACGTATTGCATGGTGCACTGGGTGTTATAGCAACTAATGAAGCATCAAACTTTACATCAGAATCTGGGGATGTACTGTATGGTGATTAACACAATATAATAAAATAAAATTTAAAAAAAAAAAAAAAAAAAAGAAACTCTGGATGTAGGCCTGGCAATCCGTTTTTATAAGCCCTCCAGGTTTTTCTGATACAAGGCAGAGTTCGAGAAACACTATCTTAAATCATAATCTTCCCAAGACTGTGTTGCTTTTCTAGCCCAGGTGAGGAAGCCCCAGCAGTCTTGAAGTCAACTGCTCCTATTTCTAACAGAATAGTATGTGAAAATCATGCTTAAATCTGACACTGAAACCCACATCTGAAGCTTTAGGAAGAGAAATTCAAATAGAGCTTCCCCAGCAAACCCTCACCTGGGATATCTAACCTTTCCCTCAGTGTGTGTGAACCCTGACCTTCTAAGCCCAAGGTCTGTAATTTCATTTTCTTCTTCATTTTATTGTCTTGCCTTACAGCAAGGTTCTGCAAACTATCCTTCCAGGAAATAACCAGGTTAACTTCATGCAGATTTCAAGGTTTAATTAGCATATCGATGTGGCCTCCAGAAAATTAAATCAGTAGTGTGTTATCATATATTCATAGCTGTGGACAGTATTCTTTTTAGTAAGATTTATTATTTATTTATTTATTTATTTATTTAATTTATTTATTTATCTGGAGCATGAGCAGGGGGAGGGGCAGAAGCAGATGGAGATGGAGAGAGAATCCCAAGCAGACTCCACACTGAGCGCAGAGCCCGACATGGGGCCAGATCTCACAACCCTGAGATCACGACCTGAGCCAAAATGAAGAGTGGGATGCTTAACTGACAGACACCCAGGCGCCTACCTCCCATTTTAAAGACTCTTGGTTTCCTCACCTTTAAAATTAAATAGTAATACTAAACCTCCAAGGTCATTGTGAAGACTAGACACAATACAGTGTTTGTCACCAGTATGTGCTTAATAAATGGCATCTAACATTTTGACATTTTCAAGTTAATTTATTGTATCTAAATTTCCTAAGTGACCCCAAATAAAAATTTTCACTCTAATAAAACTATAAATAACCTCGGAGCATAATAGAGACTTAAATTTTTAATTTTAAGGAACTTTAAAATGGGAGAATAAGCACGGTAAAAGAAACCTTACATTTCTCTTTTTCTTAAACATAATACACCAAGTAGGATAGTTCTTAATAGGACTACAGATTGTCACTATCTAAGTGGGCATGGAAGGGAAGAAATCACTAACAGAATGACGCTAGTAGGGGAGAAAGTGCTCACAGAGTGGGGGGCCTTGAGGACTACTAGGAAAGTGAATGGTTTCCATCCTACCTCTTCTCTAGGTAGTAATGCATTTGTGCAGCCTGTGAGCTCGGACTGCCTGCCTTGGAATCTGGGGTCTGTCACTTCCTGGCTGTATGTTCTTGTCCATGTCACTTAATATTTCTGCACCTCATCTCTAAAATGGAGACCAAGTAGCACTGAAATTGCCTGGTACATAAGACTAAAATGTTTCTGATGTTTTCATGTGATCCAAGCATCATCTAAGTTTATATGTATGAATGTGTTTGATTCTCAGAACAATCCTAAGAGCTGTCATCATTTTACAGCTAAAGAAACTAAGTACAGAGAAGTTGAGTGATTCCCCCACCCCAGGTCCCATAGCTAGTCAGTTGCAGGCCCAGGATTCAAATCCAGACAGTTTGAATCCAGAACCTTCTTTTCATGTACTACCTTGTGTGTCTCCCTTGCAACAAAGAGGCTCAATTATTATTACCACCACCACTGCTATTGCAGATGAAGATGTCAACAGACATTGACTAAGCACCCACTGTGTTCAGACATAATGTCAAGCCAAGCTCTAGAACTCTGTCCTTTCCCTCAGAAACTTCTAATCTATTTGAGGAGATGAGATACACAGAAGTAGGCCAGAATTTTCTCACTACTTATCAGATGTGCAAAGGGAAAAGAGGAGGAAGGGGAGAGAGAGAGGGAGAGAAAAGGAGCCTGTAGCTCTTATTTCCTATAACTTCTTTCACCTTGCTCTCAAGTACTTATCCCACTCAATGTGTTGGGGGGACTATGTGAGGGGGAGTTAGAAAACTTAAAACCTAGGGGAAGACGTGCTTCTTGCCCTTGTTTCCTTCCAGTTCCTGCTGCCATTCGTTCATGACTGGCATCCTATGGGCTTCTCTTTCACTGAAGTTAAAGACTGATGTCTTACTACTAACCCTACCCTGTATCTCACTGGAACCGCTGGTCCTCTAAGGCATCTGCAACTGCTTTGAGGTCACCAGTGTAGGTGGCTGGCTCTGCCCTTTGCTGTGATATGTCTTCACTTCTGACTGTTATGGACAATCCCCATGGCCTTCGGAGCTCATCAGCCAACATCTCCCAAGTACCCCAGTGCCCGAGGAGCACACGGAACTTCTGGATCCCCTAGGATCATAGAAAACTAAGGCCAAACTCTTGGGCACTTCCTTTTACCAATTCCTCCTCTACCATCTGAGCACTTTGTAGACAGGGATGCTATGCCAAATTCTGGACTTCTCTTTGGGGTTTACAATGTCTTCGGGTCCTGTGTGAGGAAAGCAGGGCACCAGATCTTATGTTTTCTATCTTTCTGCTTCTATCATCCTGTCTACTGGTCCATGACCACCCTCAATAACTGATCCTAGAAAGAGGGGGGACAGTCATTTTTATCTGCACTCAGCCTCCCTTCCTGACTCCCCTCTTTCACCCAACACCTTCTGAAAGGTCTTCTGATTTCCTCTTCTTTCCAGGAAGGGATATTCCTTATGTCCTAGCCTCCTCATTCCAGTCTTTTGGTCTGTCCTATTAAAGAAAACATTATAGGAAAATAAATAGAATTAAAAAGAGGTGAAAACACAACAGGAGGTATTCTGAAAATATTCTCTCTGTTACACAGACAAAGCAGTAAACTGTCAAAGGGCATTGTATGAAACACTTGATAAGGTGCCTAAAGTTCAGAGGAGTTCAAGGAGGGAGAAATCAGCAAAGTTAAGATAATCCAGGAAGGCTCCCTGAAACCAATGGGATTCAGGCTGTCTTAAAAATTGTATATTCTTTGGGGCGTCTGGGTGGCACAGCGGTTAAGCGTCTGCCTTCGGCTCAGAGCGTGATCCCGGCGTTATGGGATCGAGCCCCACATCAGGCTCCTCTGCTATGAGCCTGCTTCTTCCTCTCCCACTCCCCCTGCTTGTGTTCCCTCTCTCGCTAGCTGTCTCTATCTCTGTCAAATAAATAAATAAAATCTTTAAAAAAATTGTATATTCTTTGGAAAATAGAAAAACCTGAAGCTGGCACTGCAGGTGGGGAAAAGCAGGTGAGCAGTGGCATGGTGTGTGGAAGTTTTCCTGTGTGTACCAGTTTGGAAGGAGCAAAGGGTTTGTTTAGGAGAACAATGTGAGGCAAGGTAAGAAAATGCCCTGATGGCCAGCTCATGATGGACTTTGAAAGCCAGACTAGGTGCTGTCTTTTTCATCCTCACAGGAACCCCATTAGGTAGGCAATTCCTGTATCCCCATTTTACAGATGAGGACACAGAGGCTCCAAGACATTCAGTGGTTGTTTAAGACCAAACAGCCAGTTAGTTGCAAAACTTTTTGTCACCAGGTCTCAGTCTTCACACAGACAAAATGAACAGCCAGTACTTCTGTCTTTCCCCATGATGTCTTGATGAGAAGTTGGTATCCATATATCCAGAGTGATTTTTAGCCTCACCAACACACACACACATGCACACACACAGTTAGTCTAAGGTCAGCATGGATTCTTTGTGCAGCTTGGACTTTTATCTGTGTGTTGTGGGCATGACAGATAGATACTGTGGTGCAGACAGTTGAAGGCATACTGAGTTTTCTCCTTGACATTTCCACAGAATGTAGTTTACCAAGCAAATCCCTTTTCCATAGACCACAGGCTCTGAAAACATGACTACACAAGGTAAAATCATGTAATGTTGCTGTTACAAGCCCCATTCAATTTACTTTGAAATGCCATTAAAAATTGCTTCTGTTTGAATACAGGCCTTGGACATGGGAAAGGTCTGTTGGGTTACCGTCATTGCTTTAGGCCATGGAGGGAGACCAAGCAAGATGGAGGGCTCAGCCCGGGGAGAGTCTTTGGATAGGGGATGAATGTAAGGATGTGGGGAGGCTAACAGGCACAGGAGTGGTGGACAAGGGGCTCAGGAGAGACAAGACTAAGTCAAAACACCCCTCCCAGCCTCCACTCCTAACTATTTTTATGGTGACTAAGACTCTCAAAGCAGTACTCCCTCTCTACTCAACATCTCCACATGGAAAATTGATAAAGGTCTGGGTATCCTTGAAAGGTTCACACTCTAAGTTTCCCTTACCCTAATTACAGACACTTCATCACAATTAGGTTAAGTGTGTCTACTCTCAATCCTAATCAGTTTCTAGCATAGAGGTGTGGATTGTTGATTCATGTTTCTCCTTCCCTTTTCCTTTCCTCTCTATTTTTAGCTTTTTCTTTTCAACTTCCCCCGGAAAATGGGACAGAATTCTCAACTGATTCTGTATCTTAACAGATTCCTGTTCCTCTTGCTTTTTTCTTGTTTTTAAGCCTATTTACTCATATTATGTGATCATAGCTATAAGAACAAGCCCTTTCTTCTCTAAATCCTGCTCCAATGGATTTGAGACAATGAGCAAAGTGTATTAAATGTCAGTGCTTTTGAGCAAATATTCGCCGTGAGAGTCTGCCCTGGGGTGCCACACACAGGAGGCCATCTTAGTCACAGGTGCTCATGGGCAGGCCACTACAAGAACTCAGAGCTCCCTCCAGCTCTCAGATTCTATAAGACAGGCCAGTTTCACTGGACTTGACATGAGCGCTGTCTCAGCATTTGTCTGCCTCATTTTCTGCACTGGACTGTAACGCAAATTGAGCTCCTTTCCAGTCTCTGTCCCCAAGGAGAGTCTGTCTGTCCAGACGGGTGCACAGGCGTATTACTGCTTTTTCCTAAATTTGAGCATTTTGTTCAATTGCTGCATCAAATTTCTATTTTACACCCCATCCCCCTGCACAGATGTTCCTCAGAACACATTGTTTTCCCATACCTTTAGACATTTACACGTTGATCTCTCTGCCTAAGACATTGCCCTCCTAGAAAACCACCCTGGAAAGCCTTCCCTAAGTATCCCCACAAGAACAGAGATGTTTCTTTGTGCTCTCACCATACTTTATACATGCAACCAACTTTCAGGGTATTCTTTGTACTAGAATAAAATCACTTGTTTGCATGTCTGCTTTAAGAGATGTTGAGGTCCTGGAGAATAAGAACCGCATTAGTCAGTGTCTCCAGAGAAACAGAGCCAACAGGATGTGTGTGTATATATAGAGAAAGTAATTTATTTGAAGAAATTGGCTCATGTTATTGTGGAGGCTTGGCAAGTTGAAAATCTGATGGGGGGTGGGGTAGGGGGTGACAGGCTGGAGACTCAGGAAAGAGTTGCAGTTCAAGTCCAAAGGCAGGCTGCCATAGAACCAGGAAGAGGCGATGTTGCAGATGAAGTCTGATGGCAGTGTGCTAGAGAATTCCCCTTGCTCAGTGGAGGAGCTCAGCCTTTTGTTCTGTCAAGGCCTTCAGCTAATTGGATGAGGCCCACTCATATTAGGGATGGCAATCTGTTTTACTCAAAGTCCATTGATTTAAATGTAAATCTCATCCAAAAACACTCTCAAAGAAACATCCAGAATAATGTATAACCAAATATCTGGGCCGCATGGCCCAGACAAGATGACACATAAAAATTATCACAGGGACTTTGTTTCATTTGTCTTTGACATCCTCAGCACCCAGCAAAGGCTTAATAGACGGGATTTTCATTATCTCAGAGACTTGAAACATCCAGTATAGTATGACCCACACATTTCTTTTTGACTTATCAGTATACTTACAAAATACCCCTTTTTAAAATAAAGATTCTATTTATTTATTTGAGAAAGAGAGAGAAGCAGACTCCCTGCTGAGCAGGGAGCCCAACCCGGCACTTGATCCCAGGACCCTGAGATCATGACCTGAGACAAAGGCAGACACTTGGACTTAAGACTGAGCCACCAAGGCACCCCCCCCATATCCTTTGTAGCAGTATTCTATTTAGGAATTGATGGAAAATCTGGACCTGTAGGTGAAAATGTTAAGAACAAATCCTGTTAAAAGAAAAATAAGCTTCCATCCAGGAATGAGAAAGGGTATGTAATGACCATCCCTAAAACTGAGACCATGTGATATAACCTCTTATAGCCCTTCTCCTTCAAGAGCCCTGAGTGGAAATGGAAATATATCTAGCAAGGACTTTCAAACTAATCCCTGGGCACAGCCTGCACCTTCTCTGCCATTCCTGTTATTCTTTAGCCACATGAACCACAGGTGGAGAAAGTAATTGATGGAGTGCAAGATTTTGTCCAATAAATTCAGAGAGGCCACCTTCCCACTTCCTCATCCTTTGGTCTGTGTTTGACTCTTTAAACCCTATATTTGTCCCCTGGACTCAGAGAGAGAAGGGCAGTGGATGGGCAGTGCCATCGTAAATTGTAGTAAGATTATACCTAAGAGTAGTAGAATGTCTTTAAAAGACCCATAATGATATCATAATACAGAGACCACATGTGGGCATTCTATCCACCAGCAATAGAAGAAAACACTCCAGCCCCTTGTTTAATGGCATTAGTGAATTGAGCTCCTACTTTGGGACTCATTTTTGTAGTTTTAATGTAGCTGCATAGTTTTCAAGAAGAGCAAAGTGAACACTTAGTCATTCATTCAAAACACATTTACTGATGCCCTGCATTAAGCCGTGAAGATGAGTAAGAACCAACTTCTGCCTTCGAAGAGCCCGGTGGGTGGAGGCAGCCATATACAGATGGTTTGGGAGTATTAAGTGTGTTAACAAAAAACTGGAAACCAACCAAAAGTCTGCATTAAAGAAGAAATAGAAAAATGATTAAGGAGTAGGCCCATAATCCCTAAACTTTGGAAACTGAAAGTGACTTCATAACTTATTTGGCAGCAGAGTCTGACATGAACTAACATGAAGCTACTTAGTATCTGCAATATTCCACTTTGAATATTTTCTACATTTTAACCAGAAATATCCATGTGCTTGATTACCAAATGCCTGTAAAGGCCCTATTGGGAATGTTATGTAATTGATGAAATATGTATCTTATTACGTTTCTAAAAACAAGCAAAAAAGGCTTCATGTGGGGGACGCCTGGCAGGCTAGGTCAGTAGAGCACGTGACTCTTGATCTTGGCAGTTATGCGTTCAAGCCCCACTTTGCATGTAGAGCTTAAGAAAGACAGGAAGGAAGGGAGGGAGGAGGGAAGCGGGAGGGGGAGAGAGAGAGAGAGGCAGAAAGATAGGCAGGCAGCCAGACTATATTTATTTGGAAACTTATCTGGCCCCAGGTATTTTTACTAAAGCCTGAGGACCTGTATACTCATACAGTGGGATTCTACCAGCAATGAAAATGAATGAGTTATATATCAACACAGTTGAATCCCGAAAGCATGTTGAATAAAAGGAAACAAGTCACAGAACAAAACATTCAGTATGATACATGTTTCCTAAAGTTCAAATCCTAACAAACTTAACACTATATTGCTTAGGAATTCACATATTTTACCAGTAACTAAAATTGTAACTAGAAGCAAAGGAGTCATAAACACAGATTCTGAATGGTGGTCCCTCTGTGAGAGGGAGGGGCCCACAGTTTAAGAGTGATGGAGTAGTTGGTGCACTGGCAGAATTCTGGCACAAATGCTTGAGGAAGTCACTGCAGGCAGGGTCCCCACTTGCGGCCAGTGAGAGAGCATAGGAAGAGAGCCAGTTGGGGTAGGAAATGGATTTATGGGCTCTGCTCATTGGGAGGCTGCTGTAGTCTTACAATGACTTCTTTGCAAAATTGTTGTGTTGAACCCATGTCTAACAGGACTGGTGATGTGGTTTTCTAACTTTTTTTCTTTTCCTTCGTCCTAGTTTTAACCTCACATGCCCTGATTAGACTAAAGTAGAACTGGTTCAGATGGGAGCTGGCAATAGGGGATGGGCTAAAAATAAAGGCAGCGGTTGTGTGGGGAGCTCTGATGAGAAAGGACGCAATTAATAATCTCCACTCAACAGGAAGCCAAGGTATAATTGATTCATTTCTAAGTTTGCATTCCTGATGTTATGAGCATTTCAAACAATTTATGAGAATTGCTAATGAGAATGCAAACCAACTTGATATTCAGAACAATTAGCCTCATTAAAAACTCATCACAATCTCTACTCACAGTCCCCCTACCTCATTCGCCTTTTGCACGCAGAAGCTGCCTCATTGGATCTGACTGTGATGAGCGGAGCCTGAGGATGAAATTGCAGGATTCTTAAATGTCATAAACTTTACAGGCAGATGGCAGTGCCCTCAGTAATGCTTGGGGAAAACATAGAAGTGATTGGGAGCAGTGGATGATGGAAAATACTAACTATCACATATCCTCCTTGTAACTCACTGCAGATTGTCATTCATCCATTTATCCACTCATTCTTTCCTTAGACGGTGTCCCAGGCATTGTGCCAGACACTGAAGGTTGGAAAGTTGAATATGGTCCATGCCCTTAAAAGTGCTCCCTGTTAGGGGCGCCTGGGTGGCACAGCGGTTAAGCGTCTGCCTTCGGCTCAGAGTGTGATCCCGGCGTTATGGGATTGAGCCCCACATCAGGCTCTTCCTCTATGAGCCTGCTTCTTCCTCTCCCACTCCGCCTGCTTGTGTTCCCTCTCTCGCTGGCTATCTCTATCTCTGTCGAATAAATAAATAAAATCTTTAAAAAAAAAAAAAGAAAATCATGACAGGTACAATATTATTTTAAAAAAAAGTGCTCCCTGTTAGAAATGAATACAAACAAGAGAATAGATTATTATAAGCAATATAATCAGTGCTGTTATAGAGTAAACACAAGGGCCACCCCCTGGACAATTCTATAGAATAAATAGACTGCTATTTTTCTATAGAATAAAATTGACTGTGCTCCTTGGAGATGTGCATTAAGAGGACCAAAGGTACTGCTAAAATACAAGGAGGTGCTGGGCAAGGACAGAAGGGCTCCATTAGAAGGTGGTATTGACCTGAGTTTTGAACAATGACTAGCAACTGGTCATGTGAAAGGAAAAGGATAGAGAGGCATGAAGGAACACTTTTGTTCCTCATGAAATAAGGTTTGTTCTTCAGTTTGAATTTTTTGACCATGAGGATATTGTATCTATTCCATCAGTTCCCTTCACTCTTGAGAAATTTTTAGGTGTTAAGAGTCTGTAATTTCCATTTGGACAAGAGAAAATTCCCCAAGGTCCAACAGACCAAGTATATGTAACCATCCTGGGAAATCTATAATTTGAAAGCCTATGTGGGAACAAATAAATGTAAAGAATAATAAAAATAACTTCTCTTACTTGAGTGCCCACTCTGTACCAGGCCCTAGATGGGGCATTTCATAAAAAACCTCTCAATGAGTCCTTGCAAAAACTGTAAGTGGTGTGCTTTCTGGATGTGGCAGCTGAGGCTCAAAGCAATGATTTACCTGCCCTAAGTCACAGAGATAGTAAGTAAGGGACTAGTTTTGTTGGATTTCAAAGCTTTGCCTCTGAGGAAATGAAATGAATTAAGACATAGTAAAGCTTTAAGAAGTCATACCACGTTCTCCCTGTTCAGGATCTCTCCACTTGTAGTTGTGTTAAGAGAATCTAATCCACTCTATCACCTCCCATGGCCCACTAAAGGACCCACTTCTCCTCCCATAACTAATCAGAGTAACATAATAGTTTTAAAATTGTATCCTTTTCAACCCTTATCTTAAGGGAGGCACATTTCGAGAAGCATTTCCAGCACTTCTTTACAGGTACAAATCATCTGTATAACTTCCAAGGAAACCACCAGACAAAAACTCTGGCTTCAATAAAATAATTAGAAGTTATTGTGTATAGTGGATTTTATTACTGGTGAGAGTTATATAAATATATCCCACTTTCTCCAATGTATAACAACAGAAGCCTAGAAAGGACATTGTCCAACAGCTCAAGGGAATAAATAAACAACGTTGATATTGATATTGAACCACAGTATCCTCCGGCATAAACCACAAAAATAAGCCCTTGCTTTCTCTTTTAAAAATTCTGAACCATTGCTTCAGCAAAACATTTCTGAATCAGAAGCTTGAATAAAAAGACATCCTCCTGTAACAGGCAAGCTTCTCCAGAGAAACAGAACCAATAAAATGCACATATAGAGAAAGTGAAATTTATTTTAAGGAATTGGCTCACACGATTGTGGGGGCTGGCACTCCCAAATCTGTAGGACAAGCTGGCAGGCTGGAGACTGAGGGAAGAGATAGTGTTTCAATCCTGAGTCTGAAGGCCATCTGGAGGCAGGATTCCTCCTTCCTCACAGGACCTGTCTTTTCTCTGAAGGCTTTCAATGGATTGAATGAGTCCCATCCACATTATGGAGGGTAATCTGCTGTACTCAGAGTCTACTGATTTACCTGTTAATCATATCTAAAAAATACCTTCACAGCAACATCCAGACTGGTGTGTGACCGAATAACTGAGTACCACTGCCTAGCCAAGTCGACACATAAAACTAACCACCACATCTTCCATATCCCAAATCTTGGTAAATGGCAGGACCATGCACCTGACTGCCCAAGTAAGAAACATGAAACCTTCTAGATACTTTCTCTTCCCTCACCCCACTTACCCAACACTAACTCCCAAAGATTTCTAGATTTAGTTCCTTCCTTGTCATCCCCATGCCAACCACCAAGCAAATGTCTCCTACCTGGTTTATTAAAATGGCCACCTAACAAGGCTTCTTGCCTCCTCCTCTCACATTTTGAAATCATTGCACTCATTTCCCATCTTAAAAATGCTTCAGTGATTCTTCATTGTTTTTAGATAAAATCCAAGCTCCTAAATCATGACCTACAGGCTCCTCATGATCTGGCCGTGTCTACTTCTGCTTCACCTCCCATCTCTTAAACTTACCCCAAACAACTACTTGCAGGTGCCAAACACTCTGAGTTTTTCAGATTATGGTGACAGTTCACACGCTGCTCCCTATGCTAGTAATGCCTTGTTCATCTGGCAAATGCCTACTCCTCCATTATCACATCCCAAATTTCCCTTCTTCCCTGATCATGCCCACCTTTGCCATCCACACCATGTGCCATGCATAGTAACATTCTCCTTTTGCTGAGTTCCCATGGTACCTGTTTCATATGTCTATTGATCACATTTCATACACACATAATGTATCTATTTATATGCTTGTCATCACCGTTAATATGCAATCTTATTAAAGGATTAGATTTTTGTCTTTATGTTTGTACTTTCAGTTCAAAAGACAAAGGCCAGTATTAGTGCCCATCCCTTAGCAAACACCCAACAAAGCTATGCATTGGCCTTTTTAGCTGTTTGTAAACATCTCCTTCTAGACTTAAGTTCCTTAAAAATGAGAAAAAGTAATGGCGTGTTTGGTTTACCTGTATAGGAGACAGCTGATAAAGATTTGTCCAATGAATGGGCAGCTTTGCCATTAAATTTAATCATCTCAATCTCAAATATTCTTTCAGTTTTTCTTGTACTGACATCTTCAGCTAGGGAGAAAGGCTCTTGTTGGCATGAACTGGTCTTCATGTTGTTGTTCTTTTTCCTCTTTACCCCCACCCATCCTAGGGCTGGTACACTATTGGATACATGCTAGGGACTCAACTGATATTTGCTGATTAAATGATGAATTGGTTTTATACTTATTCTTGTATATTCTTTTCTCTGAATCAGAGCTTCCTTGTATCAAAACTTATCCTTGAACCTGTTATTGTGAATTGTTAAAATTCAGGTTGAGTGAGTCTATCCAACAAATTCACTCTGTCCAGGAGAGATAGAGTTCATCTCTCTTGTGATTAAGCTGTACACATCTCAGGAAGGCACACATCCATACTCTCCAAGAGGATTATATTTCATCCCGATGCTCAGATAAAGGAGGAGGGCAGGAAGAGTCAGAGGGAGGAAAGCCTCTGTGGAAGAAGAGAGTTCCATGTAAGTATCTTGGGATTAAAATGAAGCCAGAGCTTCATGAAGTTGTGACTTCATCCAGCACCCAAAAGCAATAGCTCACCCTAAACCAAGCAACTCACTGGTACCAGGTGGGCAAGCATCACCTGGAAGGTAATAAGCCCTTTACATCAAGAGCCTTCAATCAGACTCCTGGGCAGCCTAGCCATATGCACAGCTAAAGCTCTCGACTCCCACATCTCATTCCCACTTTGACTCCTCACTTCTCTATTCCTTTTGACTGTGTCTTCTGTTTCTAGGTCAAAGGTCAAACCTGCAGGACCTACAAAGTATGACTTCTCTGATGTGACCCTCTTGAATGTGGTTTTATAGGAAAAGCAGTATATCAGAATGAAAAGAGCAGGAGCTTTGGATTAAAGCAGATTTAATAATATCCACTCCATAGATAGTATCTTAATCCATTCAGACTCCTATAACAAAATGCCATAAACTGAGTGCCTTATAAACAACCAACATTTATTTTTTGTAGTTCTGAAGGCTGGAGAGTCTAGGATCAAGGTACCTGCAGATTGAGTGTCTGTTGAAAACCCACATCCTGGTGCCTTCTTGCAGTGTCCTCACATGATAGAATGACTAAGGAGATTTCTGGGGTCTCTTTTATAAGGGCATTAATCCCATTCATGAGGGCTTCACCATTATGACTTCAGCACCTCCCAAAGGCCCCACATCCAAATATCCCATTGGCCTTTAGGTTTCAACATATGAACTTTGGGGGGACACAAACATCCAGACCATAGCAGGGTAATTTTGTGTATTAAATGAGATAAATAGGAGTAGCTCACCATCACTCACCCTCTTTCTCCATCTGTATCTCTTGGTCCTCCAACCTAGGGGTAGATGGGCTTATAGCCAGACCCAGACAATTGTCCCATGCTTTCCTTCTGGCCACGGTAATTAGTTGACAAATGGGCATGTGGCCCAGGCATAACAAATGAGCTCAGTGTTTATGAGGTTTGAAAATGGATAATGGGAGATTTAGTCTCACTTTTCTTTGGAATCATAAGCTCTAAGAATGACATAATACTCAAAGAACAAACTCTATAACTATCTTTACCACCACATGGAAAGTCCCTGGCTAAGAATTAAGCCAATAGACGAAATTTAACCCAGACATACAGGGACTTCATGTTAATATGTCGAAACTTCAGAATCCAACAGTACCTAAAGCTAGCTCTGCTCTTAGATTTTCTAGTACCTGGACAATATATTGTGTCTCTTTTGCTTAGTCCAATTTGAATTGGGTGTTCATCACGTGCAACAGAGTATAGAGCTATCTAGAAGAAGTGCATGTCCCAGATTCCAAAGGTGAGCAGTAAGAGCAAAGAGTCCAGATCCCTACTTACTACTGTTGTTTTTTTTTTTCTCAGATCAGGTACTATCCGGCCTTTCTGAAAAACTGTACCTTCTAAAATTTACTGAATCTGTTATATATCAGGAGGATATGTAATAGGAAGGATGATAGAAGTTTTATACAGAAGGATCAACAATATTTCTCAGTTAACAAATAAGAAAACTGGATCATGTCTACAGATCCATCCATCTGTATATCTGTCTGGGTCTGGTCAAGAAAACAGAAACCACTCTAAGCATTTCCACAGAAGAAACCTTAATATAAGGACCTCCTCATGATTTATCCTGGTATTCAGAGATCTTAGAAGCTGTGTAATTCACCTCCGACTTTGTATAGAGAGAGAAACTGAGGCTCAGAGAAAGGGTGGGGCATGGCCAGAAGTAGAGCTCTTAGAGCCAGGTTCAAGTCTAGATTCCTGTCTGGCCACCTGTCCCACCAGAAAAAGGGCAACCATGCATTTTCAATGCCACCAGTACCACCCCTTAGAAGCACAGATAGCGTTAAGATACTAGGCTTTAAGGATCTCCTTCTTTCATGCTATGAGATCCTCTCTATTACCTTGTTCCTCCAAATGTGACCCCCAGATCAGCAGCCTCTGCAAGACCTGGCAGGTTGTTGGAAATGCAGACACTCAAGCCCCACACCAAACCTACTGAACCAGAATCTGATTTTGACAAGACCCCCAGACGATTTATATACACATTAAAGTTTGAAGAATATTGGCTTAAATTACCTGAGCCTCAATTTCTTCATCTGTTAAATGGGATAATAGTGCCTATCTTGTGAGATTGTTCCAAAAATTATCAGGAAGCTATCTTGCAAACAATAAGATGCCTTGACTTCAGAGATTTTCTTCAAGGAGGTTTAAAACTCAGCCATCTGGCACATTAAAATACAGGAAATCTCCATACATGGCTTCAGTTTAATTTAAATATCTTATAACTTATGGTAATGATTACAGCAGGAGCTAGGAATAATTCAAATTAAGAAACAATATATTTAGTTGTTGGCTTTTGGGGGAGACTTCCTGGCTCTGCTCATTCCCTAGAGAGGCAAAGTGGAGCAAGGTATTTACCCCCACTGACTTCAGTTTCTATATCTGTAAAGTGAGGATAATGATGCATCAGGTAGTGGTGAGAATTCTGTGAGATAATCCATGGGAAGCACTTGGCATACAGCCTGGCACACAGCACGATTCCAGAGAAGATCAGTTGCCAAGACCACCATCATCCTCTTTGTCACTATCATTCACAATTGTGTCCTCTATTATGATGCCCATTGACTGCGACCTGGGAAGGTCTCAGCACAAATACTGATGAGAGACAGGACAGGAGCCTCTCTTTGACATGAATAGTCAATAGAAAGCTTTATTTTCCTTCCATAAAGATACACTTATCAATGTCAAGTAAACTCAGATTCCTCATATTTAAACTTCCCTAACTCCTTACTAGTTCTCTTTGTCCTGGCTAATTAAGTAAAAAATAAAATAATAAAATAAAATAAACTATTTTTGCAAAATGTTTTGTGGGGAAAAGCTCAAGATGGTTACATGCAGCCTGCTAAATTTTTTTTTTATCTCCTCCAATGGAGAACAAATTGTAGCATTTTAGCTGTTGTACAGCTACATTCAGTTCAGAATTACTAACTAAATTTTCACCAAGTTTTCATACTATCTGCAGTGTGAATTCTCCATAGGGACTTTGCAGAATACTAGGATTCTAGTTACTTAATTTATTCTCCTGCCCCACAAATTATATAGAAAGAGCCGCCTCCACCTTTCATATCAGAACAAGTTCCAGAAAAGGAGATTTAATCAGCTCACACTTTGGCACACATACTATATTACCTCAATACAACCCTTAGGAAGTAACTGAGTCCCAGAGACATTGATAACATAGTAAATGGTAACTGAGTGACCTTGGTAACTTGCCCAAAGTTGCATAGTTGATCAGAAGGGACAACACTTAGGTCTTTGAAAGTTCCAAAGTCGCGCAGTCCATGTCTCCCGACCCATAAAACCAGGTCATTCTTCCCTGTGTTTGACCTAATCTCTTCTGCTGTAATCCAAGCCTAATTGCTCTTATCCTGGCACCTGTATACAAATCTTCAGGAATTCCTTTTTAAGTCTCGCTCACCTTTCCCTTCTTAAAGATATCTTCTTGGGTAAAATTAGTACAACCCCACTAAGCTCAGAGCCTGCCATCTATAAATGGGAGGAGGTGATCCAAAGTGTGGTATGTTCACTCCCTTGAGGGTTGGGGTAAAGAAAGAGGGGCTTGTAGATCGTGAACACTCTGCAATAACAATCTAGGGTTTGTCTCCGAGCAACTGAGAGCACAGGGAGTAATTATAGACTCTCGCTTTTGTGTTACACGCAACAATTTCAAAGCACTTTCACATCTTTTGAGCCTTCCAACCATCCCATGAGGTGGGCAGAGCAGGAATTACGATGCCTCATACTTTCAGGTGAGTAAAATGAGGCTCAGAAAGGCTAAATGATTCTTCCAAAGTCACAAAGCTAGTGAACAGTCAGGCTGGGACCAGCTGGAATCAGGCTCTCTCTCACACACATTGGAAAAGAAAGCTCAGGATGGATCATGCCTTAAGCTACTGTTAGAGATGTTCTGATCATCACTTACTGTTTTAATGGAGATAAGCTGGCAATCAGCAGAGAGCAAGAATAGTACATGAACCTACCATCTCAAGGAAGTCCGGGGTGGGATTGGATGTAGAAAGGCAGAGTAGAGAGGAGTTACTAGGACAATAACTCAAACGCCACTGTTTTATTAAGACAAGATCCAACCATGCAAATCAACCCATTTGCAAGTGTTTTGGGCTCTGGTCCTAGACCAGGTCCCTGGGGAGCAGGGACTTTGTGTCTTCAATGGCCAACACTTCTGAGCACAGAGTAAATTCTTATACAGGTTTCATGAGTTAATTGATTGATTGATTGATTGATTAACATGTGTCTATGCTAATTCCTGGGATTTCTTTCATAAGGTCACTGCTTTCACCTTTTGTTTTCTCTCCTCTATCCTCCCCAGTCTCTAGCTCAGGTCAATGTCAAGGCTCTTTTAGCCTATCAAATAGTGCAAGCAGCCCTGGTCCTGAGACAGCAGTTTTCAACTGAACCAGCCAGCAGCTCTATTGTTCATTCCTCTCAGACACATCAGATTTGACATTTCTCCCAGCAGAGGGATTTCTTGTTGCAAAATAAAATGAAATCAATACAGTTTTATTAGCCATCCAGTGTAATAAATTTGACCCAGATGACAGCTTCTAGGCTGAGTCCAGGCTGAGTCTGAGATCTCAAAGGAATGTGTCTAAATGTTGTCCACACCTCCAGGCCTCTCCTCTCTGTCCTGAGCACCATCACCCTGATTCAATCCTTTATCACCTCCATCTGAACTTTTGCACAGTCCCTTAATCACTCTCCCAGGCTCTAGGCTCTCTGCCTTCTGCCCTTTCTGCACCTGATCTCAACATTTCACCCTTCTGTGGTATTCAAGGTCTTTCACAATGTGGACTACCTACCCTGATTGATTTCTCACCTCTCCTTCTTTACTTGATCATCTTAAAGATCAATGGAACCATTCCCCAGAGAGCACATGAATGTCCCCACCTCTGGGCCTTTGCTCATGCTAGTCCCTCTGTCTAGAATGCCCTTCTCCATCTCTTTACCAGAATAATTCCTAGTCATCTTTCAAGGCCCAGTTCTTCTGGAAGCCTTCTCCAAGACCCCCAGAAAGAGGCAGTTACTCCCTCCTCCATGTTCTCTCAGTATTTTATTTATATCCTGATACCTGGCATGTTATCTCTTAATTTTTATTTACCTGTCTCTTCCCCTGTTTATAAACTCCTTTAAGATGCAATGTCATTCAACCTCTAGGTATCCTTGAATTCCCCATGCCTACCTTAATATCCATACCAGGTGCACAAAAGTGTGTTGACCTGCAATGGAAGAGTTACTGAGGATTGCCCAAATCTATGGAGGACTCTGGAGCTGTATTGATTGAGGCAATTCCAAATGTTACATGCTGGTAAGAGCTATTGAAAGTTAAGGACTGCCCTCATAAGAGTACGCAAATTAGTACAGTCCTTTAGAATACGATATAGCAATATATTTCAACATTGTAAATATGCAAACTCGGACTTGGCCATTCTACTTCTAGAAATTCTTCCTATAGACATTCTCACATTCATGCACTAAGAAATACCTACAGGAATATTCAGTGCAGCTTTGCTCATAACAGCCCCCCCCCAAAAAAACTGGGTACAATTTAAGTTCCATTAATAGGAACAGCTGCTAAAAGAATAATGTTTAACCTATACCATGTAATACTATGCAATTACTAAGAAGAATGAAATAGACCAAAGGTACTGATTCAGAAAGATGTCTGAGACATGACAGTGAGAAAAGTAAGTTGTGGCACGGTGGAAAGAAAATAACAAGAACTGTTAACAGCAGTTATTTTTAGGACATGGCATTAGAGAACAATTTCATTCTGAACTCTGAACTCTAGAGTATGATCTGAGCTCCATACATTTTTTATTTCTAAGCAAGCAATATATTTATGATAAAATATACTTTTTTTTTTCTTTTTAAGCAGAAGCCTCCCCACCTCCTCTCCAGCTTTCTGACTGGATGGTCTGGAAGGGAAAACCTGGGGCTATTCACAGGCTTCAAAAGCTAGAACCTGCTTTCCTGCAGGTACCATGAAGGAGGCACAGCTCTGACTGATGCTCCCTCCCAGTGGCCAATCAAGTCCCTTCTTCTGCTTAAACTTGGGGGGAAGGGGGCTGGCAAGAAGGAGGGCCAAGGGGGGCAGATGGAGGATCGCAGGAGGTAGGTAGGTGGCCAATTCTGAAATCAAAAGCTGCTTCTGCCTCTCCGTCCCCTCAAGGCTGCATCGTCCAGACCGGAATGAGAAAGGAAATGAACTGCAGGTACATCAATTAACTGCAGAAACAATCTTCCACCTTCACTTTCAGTAGCATTCCCCCCACCCCCTCATCCAGGTACTGGGCAGGGTCACCCATGGTAGAGAATTCTGTAGACACAGAGGCTCGCCTGTGTGCAGAAGGCAGGTGGGGGCGTGGCTCCTTGGAAAGGAAAAGGATAAAACCACTAAGTGAATTCCATGAATTTATAACCTCCTTATCTCATCTTTCTCTTTGGATGTGTCCTTTGTCTCTGCTTGAAATGGTGGAGAAGGGTACATCTCTAACAAGTTTGGTCAAAGAAAAAACAGGCCCTCAAAACGAGTATTAAGCTAAATGTAGGGAGATACTATAGATGCAGAGAAGGTTATTAAAATTATGAGAAAAAAATGAGAATACTTTTTCTGATAAATTCAAAGTCTAGAAAAATACTACTCTGTTAGAAAATATAAATTGCCAAAAATACTCAAGAAAAAAGGAGAATTTCTGAATAAACCACCAATGACCAGGGAAGATTTTGAGAAGGATCTCAAAATATCCACTTTCAAAAGACACCAAGTCCAGACCGTTTTGCTAGAGACTTCTACCAAACTTTTAGAGAATAAATCAAAGGCAACAGCAACAAAGAGCTATAAGATACCTAGAAATAAGCTTAAATATATGAAAAACAATAAAACCTACCAAATGACACAGTAGGTCTTGACACACCGTACTCTGAATTGAAAGGCTTGATATTATGAAAATATTGATTCTCCCTAAATTGATCTATAAATATAATTCATTTCCAAGGATAATTTCAGTTGGATTTTTTAACAGAATTTGGAAAGAATGGTGAGTACACTGAAAAATCATTTCAAGCCTAAATCATTTCAATCCAAAAAGCACCTTTATGTATAATTTTATTTATAAAGCTTGTGTTTCTTAGCTAAGAATCACCACTTCCTCGTTCTCTTGATTTCCATAAGCAATTAGCTTTCTTTGTTGGACTACTATTTTGCAAAAAAGAAAATTTGTTGTATTGATAAAATACAGTATATTTGACACTTACTTCACCCTCTGTGTGAATACAAAAAGTATATAAATTCATGTATTCCATCCATCCCTGTATGAGACACCTTCAGTTATAAAAAGTACCATTTCTTTATGGACCATAAAAATCCCCGCCATTAGTTTTTTTAAAGATTTTATGTATTTATTTGACAGAGAGAGCCAAAGTGCACAAGCAAGGGGGAGGGGTAGGGGAGAAGCAGACTCCCCACTGAGCAGGGAGCCTGACGTGGGCCTCGATCCCAGGACCCTGGGATGACCCTGGGATCATGACCTGAGCTGAAGGCAGATGCTCAACCGACTGAGCCAACCAGGCGCCCTCCTAATCCTGACCATTTAATCTGTACATCCCAATATCAGAGCTGATAAGATTGAAAAGGAAATATTTTTTAGAATCAGTGAAGGATGCTATGATCCCCACGGTATCGATAAAAAATAACCTGAAGCTTGTTCAGATTTAAGGAACTTCTCCTCTGCTATTTTTGTCTGTGCTCTGGCTTGGGAACACTCTGCATGGATTGTGTTTCCCCTTCCATCCCCATCCCACACTTAGAGCTGGTCCTTGCTTGTTCATTCAGTTTTAATGAAGCCTGTGCATACAAGCTACACCACACTTTTCCTAGTAGAAGCATCCAATTTACTCAACTCTGAAAAGCCCAGTACCATTTCAGGGACCAGGTTCTCTGTCTTGAAAGGCAATTCTAATGTTTTCTATGATCTAAAGACAGGACCCCTCCCTCAAACTATTTCAGGTACTAAATAGGGCTTTCCCTTTTATGGCAAACCTCTTAGGTTTGGGGGAAGGTTGAATGGGAACATCGAAAGGAAGAAGCAGCATTCCTTATTTAAAAAAAAAAAAAGCATTTAATAGAAACTCAGAAGCCTTGTTTCCTTAGTAGAAAGAGCATTTAATAGGGGTGCCTGAGTGGCTCAATCTGTTAAGCATGTGCCTTCAGCTTGGGTCATGATCTTGGGGTCCCAGGATCCAGCGGGCTCCCTGCTCAGCAGAGTCTGCTTCTCCTTCTCCCTCTGCTGCTCCCCCTGCTTGTGCACTCTCACTTGGGCTCTCTCTCAAATAAATATATAAAATCTTTAAAAAAAAAAAAAAAGAGCACTTAATAGAGATTCAGAGGCCTTGTTCTAGTTGTGACCTTCCTTGGGTCCACCAGGACTGGGACAGCCCGTGGAGAAGAGCGGCTGCAGCCCCAGCACTTCCTCTCTCACCTAGTCAAGCTGGAAAGGAACCTGGAGCATCTCTGCTTCAACTCTCATGTTGTAATGAAGGAACCGAGGTCCCATGCAGGAAGTGACCAGCTTTTGTCACATAGTCCATAGAAAGAGCGTGAGCTCTGAGGTCTGTCCCCGGCCTGGGCTGGAGTCCAGCTCTGTCACTGGTTGTCCATGTGACCTTGGGCAGCTCCTTTAAGCTCACTGGAATAGAAGTGTAATAGTTCTTCCCTTGAAGTGGTGAGGATTAATGAGTACTGGACACATAGCCTAGTGTAAAGAATATAATCAGCAAATCTTATTTATTATTTATTGCCTGCAACTTCCCATCTTCCCAGCTTCTCTGCTTATGCCTTCTCAAACTGTGCACGGTAAGTTTGATTTCTCTGTAAGGCCTAGCCCTGCACATAAGTGAAGAATGCAGTCCTGTTCCCCTAAGTCTTATTCGGATTAAACAATACAGTCTCCTCAATCTCTTTTTTTTGTGACATGATTTTTTGAAATCTCATGGACCTAGCCATCCTATTGAAAATGCCATTTGTAAATGTTTCTTTTCTTTTTTTTTATTATTTATTTATTTAATTTTTTTTTAAGATTTTATTTATTTATGTGACAGAGAGACAGCCAGCGAGAGAGGGAACACAGCAGGGGAGTGGGAGAGGAAGAAGCAGGCTCCCAGTAGAGGAGCCCGATGTGGGACTCGATCCCAGAACGCCAGGATCACGCCCTGAGCCGAAGGCAGACGCTTAACGACTGAGCTACCCAGGGCCCCCCCCTTTTTTATTTTTAATTTAAGTTTTTATTTTAATTCCAGATATTTAACCGTGTTATATTTGTTTCATGTTTACAATACAACATCCAGTGCTCATCAACAACAGTGCCCTCCTTAATCCCCATCACCCGTTTCACCCATCCTCCCACCAACCTCCCCTCTGATAACCATCAGTTTGTACTCTACAGTTAAGAGTCTGTTTCTTGGTTTGTTTCTTTTAAAAGATACATATTACTAAAGAGTCAACATAGAAAAAAATGCCAGATTATGAAAAAAAATATTCACAGCATATGTTAGAGGAAGGATTACTCTCTCTCTAGTATATAAAAGCCAAAAAAAATTCTATACCATACACTATAATACATATTTTTTTAAAAAATTTAAGAGTCTAATTGATAACTGGACAAAAGCTATGAGGCCAAAATTCATACAAGATTTACAACCAGTAAGCAAAAACCTAGAGAAATAACCTCATTAATAATCAAAACAATAAGGTCTAAAAATGATTATGAGGTACCAATCTATATGTGAAATTAGCAAAGAAAAAGAGGTTTTTGTCACAATAAAATCTGGTGCTAGTAGAGGTACATGGAAACATACATTGAAAAGTACAAATACCAGGATAAATTTATACAGCTTTTTTAAAAACAATTTGATAATATATAAAATGAACAATAATAAATATTTATGCTCTTACCCAATAAAGTCAGTCTTAAAAATTGAAGTCAGTCTTAAAAGTGGAAAATACTTTATATCGTTTACAAAAGAAGGCTCAAGGGGCGCCTGGGTGGCACAGCGGTTAAGCGTCTGCCTTCGGCTCAGGGCATGATACCAGAGTTATGGGATCGAGCCCCACATCAGGCTCCTCTGCTATGAGCCTGCTTCTTCCTCTCCCACTCCCCCTGCTTGTGTTTCCCTCTCTCGCTGGCTGTCTCTATCTCTGTCGAATAAATAAATAAAATCTTTAAAAAAAAAAAGAAGAAGAAGACTCAAGACCCACATGGGTGCTCACTCCATTAAGTGTCCGACTCTTGGTTTGGGCTCAGGACATGATCTCAGTCAGGGTCATGAGATCGAGCCCTGAAGGGCTCTGCACTCAGCAGAGAGTCTGTTTGAGATTCTCTGTTCCCTCTGCCTCTGCCCCTCCCCACCCCTGCGCCCACGCTCTCTCTCAAATAAATAAATGAAATCTTTACTAAAAAAAAATAAAAATAAATAAAAGAAGACTCAAATGTCCAATAATAAGAGATTAGTTTTAAAAATTCAATCTATATTGTCTAGTGGTTTAAAAGCCTCCGCATGCACATGAGAAGATGGCAATAATGTACAACTCATATTAAACAGGTAATAAACAGTTAACATTAAGTTTTTTAGAAAGTAAGCTATAAAGTTGTATATACTCTGCTATTTATTGTAACTATGTTTTAAAGAAAAGAACTCATAGGAAAAAGGACAAAATGAATATACGAAAATGTAAATAAGTGTTTTGTTGGGATAGTGGAATTATTTTTACTTTTTTCCACTCTAGCTGAGAGAATTCATGGTGACGGTGCTTGGCTGTACCCTGCGAGTCTACGGTTGCAGAAATATCTAAAACCCGTGCAGGGAAATTCAGTTACGTGAATCTCTGCTTTGACTAAGAAATGTTATCAAAAGCATTTTTTAAAATCACAATATTGCATTTATTTCAAAAGCAAGTGTTGCCAAAAACAATTTTCCTAAAACCAGTTTACTCCAGTATCCGGAGGCTGGTAAAAAAAACATATCAGTCCGTGAGGGATGCATATATATTTGTATAAAACAATGTCATGGCTATTTTCATTTGGGAACAAATCTTGCAGTTGAAATTATGTATCTGTGCCATTTTTACCAGAAGAAGATAAAAATATTAAAAGGACAGCCAGGGTAATATCTCGTTAGAAATAACTTCCCAAACAGCTCCTTGAGAATGCTTGGCTTACTTACTTTATTTGCTGCCTGTGGGGAAAGGTCCAAGAGACCCTCTGATCCCACTTGGGACCCTGACCCAATTCTGAGAGTAAATAAGACCTTGAGCAAGTAATTTAACTTCTCTAAGCCTTAGTTCTCTCATCTGCAATGTGGGAATGAAAATACTGAGTTACAGAGGTATTGCATTGGAAAGAATCAATGAGAAACGGTATGTTTTCAAGGACCTCACAAAGCAGATGGTTGGAACCGGTAGAGTGTCCCACCCTCCTAACAACCCTACAGGGCTCTTGAGGGAAATGTAAGTGTGGCATGAGGTCCAGCAGAACACCTTTCCTGCTATGAGGCTATGAACACCAATGCAGACTAAGCCCCAAGGCGTGTGCACAGCCTAGATGGTGGGTTCAGAGCCAACAGAGTGGCCTCCTTTGCTCCTTCCCTATCAGCCCACATGAGGATCCCAGCTCTTACATTTCAGGTCGGGAGCTCAGACCAATGCAGAAAGCAGCACAGGCAAACAAAAAGGCCTACATGCCCAGGAGCCAGAGCAAGAGGCCCTCTTGCAGGCCTGCCTGATGGAGAGCTGGTCCGGGCTTCTCAGACTGGGGCAGGAAAACCAGCCTCTGGCCTGCCTCACCTTTACCCTGCATGGGACAGGTGCTACAGGAACACAGAGAGCAAGAGAGAGGTGGCTGCCGTTTTCCCCCAGCCAGAGAAATTGGAAGGAGAAGGATCCCAGGAATTCAGCCCTGTGTAAGCTCTGATCTATAAATGGTCATCTCAGGGGCGCCCGGCTGGCTCAGTCAGGAGAGCATGCGACGCTTGATCTCAGGGTTGTAAGTTCAAGCCCCATGTTGGGGTGTAAAGACTACTTAAAAATAAAACCTTTAAATGGTTCAACCCATTGAACGCTCCCCTCCCTCGTCCAACAAAATGCATGCAGAGAGGAGTGATGTGTAGCAACGCTCTTCCTGCATAAGAAGGACAGGATGAGGCAGCAGCAGGGATGGGTGAGTCCCCTCCTCCTCCATGCACACACTCCCCAGTGACTTATGAATGACCAACACAGGGACAGTCACACAAATGCTGCTTCCCTTCCCCTTCTGGGCTCCTGGCATTACTGACATGAGGGGGAGAGTGGAGCTTATCTATCCCAGGAGGGAGGGCTGGATTGTAGCTATTTAGGAGTAGTGAGGGGCTCAGAAGCAAGTTCTCACCAGCTCTCACCTCGAACCAGCTCTGGAGAGCATAACAGCCCTATAGCTAATCTCTCCCTCCAGTCTTGTCCTGCTCATGTTCACCATCTACACTGCAAGCACAGAGATCTCCATGTTGTTCATCTGATCACTCAACAGCTCTACTGAAAATGCTTCAGTTCTCACAGAATAAATTTCAAGGGGCTCTTGGGTGGCTCAGTCAGTTAAGCGACTGCCTTCTGCTCAGGTTGTGATCCTGAGGTCCCGGGATCAAGCTCCATGTCAGGCTCCCTGCTCAGTGGAGAGTCTGCTTCTCTCTCTCCCTCTGCTCTTCCTCTCCATGCATACACACTCTCCCTTTCTCTCTCAAATGAATAAATAAAATCTTAAAAAAAATGCATAAATTTCAAATTCCCTGCCATGGCATTCAAGGCCATTGCCTTCTTGTCATGCTCTGCCACTCACTAGCTCTGCTACCTTCACTGGGCTCATTAACTATGTTTATGCTTTCCAATTTGTAAACTGAAAATAATGTAGTCCCTATCTCACAGGGATTTTGTAAGGATTAAATGACATAATACACGTGTCCTTTTAGAGCCTGGTATGTGAGAAGTCCTCAAGACATTTAGTTTTTATTACCATCATCAGCACTACTCTTCCACAGCCATGTTCATGTTTTGCCCTTTGCCTAGAATAATCTGCCTGACCTTTTATACCAACCAGCTCCTACTTATCCCTCAAGACCCAACCCAGCATTGCCTACCCTAACAAGCCTTCTCTGAATCCCTAGCTAGGTGGGGTCCTCTTCTGCGATGCAGAGTTCCAGCTGCTTAGCTCTACCATAACACCCAGCACACAGTACTTGTCTATGATCTGTCTCCCTCGGCACACTGGTGAGTTCCTCAAGGACAGGACTGTGTTTTACTTGTCTTTGAATTGCCAGGCCCAGCAGTGCATTAATTATACCAGTGAATATTTTGTGTTGAAACGACCCTAAAAGTATCATGCATCCAACACTATGCGAGAAACTGTGGGGGAGACAAGAGGAGAGGATGAACCCTTGGACTAGAAGAGGATATATGCTTGTCAGCTAATTCCAAACCATCTGAAGATTGGGTTGTATGTGAGGGAGCTCCAGGGGGGTTCTGAGATGAGGTGTGTTCCTGAAGCCTAAGGACACAGGGACTGGCCATGCTGTGTCAGACACCAAGTCAGCCCATCCAACCTTGGCTCTGGCATTTGCTGCTAAAAACCATTTCCAAGAGGACTCAAAATGAGGCCATTCAAGTGCCCTGTTCACAGTCCCATTGAGGGAAAAGCTCATGCTCGGAGCCTCCAGACCTGTCCTTCCTCCTCTGGCCAGAGCTGTTGGGGAGCAAATGTCCAAATAGTCAAGGGCAGCCAACCCAAGGCTGACCGGAAACCTGTAGAGTGAAGCTCTACCAAAGCAGGGCCCAGAGTGATTAACCGAGCAAGTCTGAGTCTCTCCTTCCCCGGAACCTGATAGAGAAAGAAGCAAGAATGCTGTGCTGGTGATTCTCTGCTTGCCCTGCTCCCTCCCTTGACCCAGCCTCCACTCTTCTCCGCCTGCGCTCCTGGGGGTTGACCTCTGTGAGGACAACACCAGGTTCCCTCACCCTCTGGCTTCCTGCTGGGTTCAAGTTCAGCCAACAGGGCAACTGGCAGGAGATTGGAGCCTGGAGGAAAGAAAGGCCGCAGAATTTACTCTTCCCACACCCCAGGTCCAGTGATGTCTGCCTTCCCCTATGGCCACAGTTCCCCTCAGGCAGTCTTTAAATGGCAGCAACTTTCAACCAGGCTCCAAGTGACCACCATCTCCTCTCCTTACTCCCATCAGCCCAGGAGTGATAATGGCTTCCTGCCCTTGCTAGTTTTCTAGGGTCTCCTTGTGGGATCCTTATCTCTGTGCATACCTTTACCAATAGTCCCTTCATTTAAAAGTTGCCTCGGAAATCCCAGCTAAGGAATGCCAGCCGTTTCCTGCTGGGACCTAGATGGATCCAAAGACTTACAAAGAGAAACAAAGCCATAGCAGCCTAATGGTCTAGAAATAGCGAGAGGAGCTGCTCAGTCCTCCCGAGGCTCTGGATTCTTACTGCACCCCCGCTCGTAATGCAACCTCCTGCATCTTTTGGGCTCCTTTATACCTGACTGCTCAGGGTACCTCTCTTCCCCCAACCTGAGGCCCGTATTTCAGCTTTTCAAGCCTGGGCTCACACATCCATTTTCCTAACTACTACATGTCTCCTCAATAAATGCCCCTTTTTGGGGGCACCTGAATGGCTCAGTTGGTTGAGAATCTGACTCTAGTTCAGCTCAGGTCATGATCTCAAGGTCGTGGGATTGATTCCTGCATGGGCTCTGCGCTCTGTGTGGAGTCTGCTTGAGATTCTCTCTCCCTCTCCCTCTGCCTCTCCCACTCATGCTCTCTCTCTCTCTCTAAAATGAATGAATAAATCTTTGAGGAAAAAAAAAACATTCCCTTGTACTCACACCACTTTCAATGCCCAAGAGCCTGGAGGGCATGCCTTCACACCCTGCTGGAGGCCCACAGAGCTGGCACGTGCCTTTGCCACGGCCACCATTAGCTTAGTGTTTGGTCCCTCAGAAGGAGGAGAGGACCGTTCACTGCCTGGACAGGGACTCAGATTTGGGCCACCAGACCCTACACTGTTATTGAGGATACAAAATAAATAGGAGCAATTTAGGTCCTGTTACAGGAAAGGAAACTCATTTATATGTGTTCTCTTCTGGTTTAAGTAGTATCCTCTCCAGCTCTTTCTGTGATACTGATTTTCCCGTCTTCTATCTTTCAGAGAGGACCTAGAGCGCAGCCTCACCTATGTGTTTCCAGCCTCAATTATCTGCCACAGTAACTAAGCTGCAGTGGAAACCAAGCTCTTATTATTCCTTTGTGTCCTGATTTCATTAACATTTTTAAACTTGCTGTTACTTAATTTTCTATTCTTACACCTATTCACATATTTCATCTCAGAGGCAACCTGCCACATACTGACCCATAAAAATGAGAACCTAAAAACCAAAAGATAAAACCAAGAGTCTAGATAAAGCTAAAAACGATTTTAATCACTCTTCAGGGTTGCAAGAGGAGAGGAAGCCTGTGCAATCACCACCGTTGGACCAGCTAAGCACCAAGGCCCTTCCAGCTCAGAGAAGGTTTGTGAGTGGCTTTGGCCTGGAAGGTTAATCTCACACTAGTAGGCCCATTGCCAGGATCTGTACCCCCTTGTCCTCCAGTGGATGGGTGCTGGGGCTGGGACTTGACTCCTGTCTGCAGCACCGTCCTCACCCAGCCTCTGGAGCAAGTCCTGTCTGGAGGGGGCCTGAGACTCTCATCCTGAGCACCTCTGCACCAGTCCTTAGGACTGGTGGTGCCTCCTCCGCACGTCTCCCAGCTCAGCTCAGGCCCTAAACACAGCAAGTCCTCAGAGAACGTTTGCCAAATGAAGGAGGCAGTGTAGCTAGCTCCCTGTGCCTCATCCCCACCCCAGCGGCCTTCCCAGCAGCCCCACTATGGCAGACATGGTGGTGAACGGGTTTATGCCGGCCCCTCTAATGCACCCTGGACAGAGGCTGCAAAACAGAAAACACAACGGCCTGAACTTCTTTTCACTGAAGTTCCAAACAAGATTTAGTTTCTCTAATCAGAAGCCCTGGTCTGAGACTTAAATTCAGAACGGAGTTGCATGGGGAGGGAGACAGGGCATGAGGCATGCGTTCTCTGGGTATAGAACAGAGTCGACCTGTCTTGGGTTCGGAGCCAACAGTGTGGCAGCAGCTTCCTGATTGGGGAAAAGGCAGCAACTCTACAGTGCGGTTTGGGGGAGTCCTTCCTGGAAACTCAACCTATATTCTGTTTTTTCAGCACCCCCAGCAATTCTGTGAGCCGTAAGTGCTGTCTCCCAGGCCCTTTTGTGCTAACCAGGTGAACAGACTCTGTTATTTCTAACGACTACCCCCTCACACACTTTCAGACTGCTCCTGGCCTTTCACCCTCCAAAGTTATTCCCCAGACTCAGACTTCCACACTCTTCGTCACGGCTCAGTTTACCTAAGCCATGTTAAGAACGTGCTCTGCTCAGGGCCCTGGGCTAGATGCTGGAGTCATGGGCATAAATAGGACCTAGTCACTGCCCTCCTGGAGTTTAAAGTCTAGTGAGGCAACTGACTGTGTAACTGCATATGTATCCATCAGAGATAGGGACTCCAAGAAGGTTTGACATGGGAGACAATTAAGTTTTGGAAAGCTCACTGGAAGGCAGCTCGTCGCCAATCCACAAGTACTCACTGCAACTACTCTGAGCATCTTCTGGAAAGTGAAACAAAAATGAGTAAATGTTTTATGAGGTAAGGAATTTTTATTTTATTATTTTTTTTAAAGATTTTTTTTATTTATTTATTAGACAGAGATAGAGACAGCCAGCGAGAGAGGGAACACAAGCAGGGGGAGTGGGAGAGGAAGAAGCAGGCTCATAGCTGAGGAGCCTGACGTGGGGCTCGATCCCATAACGCCGGGATCACGCCCTGAGCTGAAGGCAGACGCTTAACCGCTGTGCCACCCAGGCGCCCCTGAGGTAAGGAATTTTTAAATCTACCATGAGAAAACGCTTGCTCACTATAATGAGGCTGAATTCCAC
Source organism: Ailuropoda melanoleuca (assembly GCF_002007445.2). NCBI lineage: Eukaryota > Metazoa > Chordata > Mammalia > Carnivora > Ursidae > Ailuropoda > Ailuropoda melanoleuca. The sequence goes on from NC_048225.1 coordinate 46,326,175, forward strand.
ACAGACAACAAACACACACATGCCCCACCAACTCTAATACAGGAATCCTCTCATTGCTTACAACAGTGCAAGGGACACTCAAGATCTTCCCCACGTGTGGCTGCTGGGGAAAAGAATGCTGCTTGTCTTGGAGAGTCCAACAGCTACACTGTGCCATTTCAACCTTATTTCCTATTAATCTCTCCACTCACCCTGAGGCTTGGGATCATCCAACTTTCACCATCCCCAAAACATGACCTGCCCTGTCCCCTGTGTCTTCCCTCTCTAAATTTAACCCTTTATACTGCTCTCCTGCCTTGTCAAAATCCTACCTAGCTCACTGAGTGCCACCTGCACCAAAAAGACTCCAGTTGATCCCTAGAGACATGGAGAACTTTTCCACATCTGTGCTGTAGATCCTTGACATTTACAGATTTTAACATTCTTCATTTTGAACATTTTCAAACCACCCTAAAGGTCGATGACAAGGGCTAATTTGGAATTTTGTTAAGGAGAGAGTTTGAATCACTGCTGCCGTAAGGCTGGTATACAGGAAAGTGGTGCTGAGCCAGGAGGGTGGTGAGAAGATTTTGTATAAACAAGGCCCTGGAGGACAAAAGAGGGTAGAGAATGGGGACACCTCCTATCTTTACCCTCATCTTTATCCCAGTCTGTTAGAGAAGAATTTGTATGAAGATTGGTAAGAAATAAGAATCTAGTCCCTGAGCCCCAGCAAAAAACCTCAGTAGATGCAAGGTAGGCCCTCAAAGAAGGGAAAAGGGGAAGGCTGTGTAGGGGGGATGGCCAAGGTCCATGGGAACAGGACTGAAGCATTGCTGATTGGAAATCAGGGCTCAGGCACTAGTTATCCTGGAGGAGCTCAAGACCTTAGGCCCAGATTGTGGACGAGGTCCCCAGAAGCCTAGCATCAATTGTATTTCCATAGTCCTTTGTCACATCTACGAATGGAGCCTGATAGGGTCACAATATTTCTGTTATATTTTTTCTGAATTCTGGGGTGGTTACTATGACGCTACAGAGGATTCCTCAAATGCAGAGGTCCCAAAGAGCTTGGTAAGTACCCTCTGAAAGGGGAAGGTCTGTTGGACTTGTGAGTGCCTCCATCAGAGTGCCCATTACTTCGGGGAGCTGGGAGTCCTACCTTCTCCAATAGACTGCACAGGGACTTTGTCTTGATGGTCTTTCTTGCTCTCTATGGGACCGCAGATCAAAGTGGGGCAACCATGACACTCGTCCAGTTGACCACATTGATTGGTCCAGGAGCAAAATTGAATTAGAGCTGGCCTATGAATCTTTTCCCATTGGATGTTTGGACATGGGACCAGAGAAAACTTAGTCAGTCTCTCTCTGGTGGCCGGTCAGATATAAAACTTCAGAGCTGCCAGAGGCTATTTTCCTACCGTATGGGAAAAGCCAGACTGCAGCTGAAGAATAGTAATAAATACAAACACTTTTTAAAAACCTTCTATGTACCAGGCACCATGCCAAGCCCTTTATGTGCATTAATTCACAACCCCCAGAGGTAGATAATATGATGATCCTTGTTTATGAATGAGGAAACTGAGGCAAAGCAAGGTTTAAGTAACTTGCTCAAAATCACACAGCCAGCAAGTAACAAAGCCTAGGATCAACTGGCTCCAGAGCCCATCATCATAACCATGACTCTGCCTTGCAGGGCTGGCAGGCACTAGGGAGTAAAAATAAGAGATGGCAAGAGTCCTGGTCATGTTCAAGCTCCTGTCCCAGCTGTTTCAGGCTGCATATGGACCCATTCTGCCCTGTGTGGGTAGAGGAGGATGCACATGTAACCGACACATGGTTGGCTCTCAACGTGAGTTTCTACCACGAAGAACCAGCAAATTTCTGACAAAGATAGCGTCTTCCCAGCATGTAGCGTGGTGTCCACCACCTTCTTACTCTAAATCTTACTTTTCCCACTCAACTGGACAACCAATGTGAGATTCCAAGTCCAAGTGAAATCATATTTTTAAAACCTAGCAATATCCTTCCAGTGCCCTAGAAGAAAATCAAGACTTTTCTATGTAACATACGAGGTCCTTCAGGGTCTTGCTCCTGCTTCATTTCTCACCATTCCCCTGCCCCTGCCTGTTACCCATGGTGACCTACTATTAAGAAGAGAAAGTGAATTTCTGTGCTCTCATGTGCTCTCCCAACCCCACCACCATTTTATTTAAGCTCACCCCCCAGTTGCTCACAAATAGTTTGCAGGATTGTTGTCTGCCTTGGCTCCTGCTACTACTCCCTTCTCCAGAGACAGAAGTTCAAGACTGTAGCACTCCCAAAAAAGGACTGCTCACCTGGCTGACTCCCAAACACTGTACCCCTGACATTTCTGAGCTTCAGCTACCCGAGATTTTGCTACCTAATTAAAATAACATAGGAGAAAGTGCCCTGCACAGTGCCTAGAACATAGTAGTTGCTCAGCATGTGATATTATCCTTCCTTTTTTCCTCTCTTCATCTCCTGGGATCCCTAGTATTGAAGTGCTATTGTACTCATCCTGCCCCTATGAAAGCAACTCAGAGCAAATCCCCCCACTTCATCTGCCCAGTGGCAGATCTGAGAACCATCAGGTCTTCTGGCCAAGTCCTAGCATCTAACAAGAATGGTGCAAATCCTAATGCTTTTGGTCAATGTGGGCGCTACTCTGGAGTCTGGGTCTGTGGCTGCAGGAGGGTCAGAGAGCCTGGCTGGGGAGAGGGAAGAGCTTCAGAGCCCTACATCTCAGCAGACTCGATTGGGCCTGCCCACACAGCACTTTTCCCTGACCCTAGAGTCACTATAAAAAGAACAAGCTCAAAGCAAGCTGTTCTGGAAGCACCATTCCATCTTCATGGCAATCCTATTTGTGTCAGCTGAAGAAAGAGGGCTGGAGCATCCCATTCTGGTACAATTGGAACAATTACTCCTTAAATGTGATAATTACAGTTTGATCATTTTGTAGGCAAAGGCGAGATCGGTTCCAAGATTTTCTCCTCCTCGTTGGAACTTTCTGTAAAGAAACTGCTTATGTTCCAGGGCCACAGGATTCAGATTACAGATCCAGCCGTGAATGTGCCTGCCTCTCCGAAAGGACATAACTTCTGCTATTTATCTTTTGTACTGTGTGCTGTAGAGAGGAGTAAGCCAAGGCAAGAGTCTGGGTAATTTAAACCAGAAGAGCGAGACCCTTTGCATGTGTGCATCAAGTTAAGAGCTGGCCGTCCTGTCAGAAATCATACTGACATATTGGCATCCATTTGTCCAAGGTGGCAACATAAATAGTGATTTGATCAAGGCCTTGAATGCAGAAAAATCCTATATTTGGATGACATTCTTTACCTGTAAGCTGCATAACTGGTCTGTCCATTCCGGACATCAGAATCTTATCTGTATAATTCAAGGTTTGGAACCTGAATCATGGCCATAAAAAGTTGAGAATAAACAAACCTAACCCATCGAATAAAATGTATAGAAATTACTATGCAAATTTTTAAAGCATCAGTATACATAAAACCAATTAGAACCACCACACTGGGATGGGAAGATATCTTCAGGAATGGTGAAACCTTTTGATCCTTAGCCAGGTAGATCTAAAGAAATATTTCTGCCCTTTTCCTGTCCAGCAGGTCCTCATTTGTCATCCTGATTCTGCATTATGATCCTTTCCTAGGCCCACACAGCCCATGTTCCACACATACTTGCCTTTAATGGCCACCCATTAATGTCAACGTTTTGAGAATTCTATCTCTCTTTTTGTAGCAGTTCCAAGCTCATGCCTAAAGTGCTGATAGAATTGCTATAACAGCATTTTTATGGTTCATTTATGGCCATAATACCTAATACGACAATGCAAATATCCATAAAATGCTCAAATTTAAAGAGGTTCACAATCCTGCTGGGCTTTCTGCAGCTGCCTGGAGCTGAGCAGTGTCACAAGTGTCCCTTGGGCATGAGAGGAAGGGGCACCACCTCCAGGTGAGGTGCCCGCCTCAGGAGACTCTCACCCTCCCAGAGGCTTTCTACCCCAGGCTACTTTCACACCTCATCTCACACACATCCCCTAGCACTTTGGAGTATTAGAGTTTCTTATCACTTCACATCCTCTCCTATCTAGCCACACCTGTTCTGTCAATCTGTACAGAGACCCCATTTCATCTCTGGGTCTTCCAAAAGCAGACGTCTATCCTTTTCACAAGGAAATCCCCATCCCCTTCAAAAAGAAATGGGTCTTCACTCAAAAAGTTGAACAGAATTACCTTATGACCGTGCAATTCCACTCTGAGGTAGATGCCAAAGCATTGAACATAGATACCCAAGCACATGTCCGCACACGTTCATAGCAGCACTCTTCTTAATCACCACGAGGTAGAAACAGCCCAAATGTCTATCTGTGGATAAATAGATAATTGTGGTATATACATCCAAAAAATATTATCCAGCCATAAAAAGGAATGAAGTACTGATCTGCTACAGTGTGGATGAGCTAAATGAAAGAAGCCAAACACAAACGGTTGCATGTTGTAAAATCCAATTGATTTTATAGGAAATACCCAAAACAGATGAATCCATGGAGACAGAAGGCAGACTGGAGGTAGCTAAGGGCTGGGGGAGCAGGCAGTGGGGAGAGCCTGCTTATTGCGTGAAGGGTTTTACATTGCAGTGATGGAAACATTGTGGAACTAGATAGCAGTGGTAGTTGTAAAATACTGCAAATGTACTAAATGCTACGGAATCGTTCGCTTTAAAATGCTTAATTTTATGCTATGTGAATCTCACCTCAAAAAATATTCTTTTTAAAGGAAAGAGGCTAAGTTACAGAGAAGGAGCCACCAGGAAAAGACAGACCTTCTTGACAGTAAGAGCTAAAAACAGGGTAAGGATGATGGGGTAAAATTAATCAAGGGCCCCCAGAGTCTCCCCACAGTGGCGTAGATCAGCTCTGTGCAAAGGCTGTATGGAGTCCGGGGCTCCTCTGAGGAGCCGCGCAGAGCAGCAGGTGAAGGCCTGAGCCTGGAGTCTGGAGTCAGGGCTCCCCCTCCACAGCCGGCTCCTCTCCTCTGGGTCTCCACCTCCCTCAGCTGCAAACCCAGAGAACTACCTCCTAGGGCTCTTGTGAGGCTTTAAGTAAACTGTAAATAGGAAGATACTCATGGCCCAGCACAAAAATGCAAGGCTTGCATTTTGGTTCAGGGTTCCAATTCTAACTTACTCCCCGTGTGCCCTTGAACAAGTCACTGAACCTCTCTGAACCTTGTTCCTATCTCTCCCTACCTTGCAGGATTGTTGTGAGGTCTGGCAATAATACATGCCTAGTGCCTGGCACCCATTACCTGCTTGGGAAATTGAAGCTATTATTAAATGGGCAGGAACAGTTCCTGCTGGGAAGTGAAGGAATAAGAGAAAGTGAGCACAATGGGTGTTGGGGGTGGAGGTGGGTGTCATCGGAAATGTCATGACTAGCCCAAGATCTTGATGTACTAGAAACAGCATACATGCGGCCCCTTCCCTCTCCTGCATCCATAGCAGGCACTGCCAGTCAACACTGGGTATTCTTCTCTAAGGCTCCAGGATGTGGCCTCAGACAATGCTTTGTTCCAAGCAGTCAGTCCAAGAGAGTTGTCATGAAGTTGAAACCTAGTTGCCACCCCTGAATGAGAGATTTTGTTTCCTTGAACAAATAAAAAAAAAGATGCAGAATGGCCCCTTTGAGGAGGAGAGGTCATGTGTCCCTCATAGCAGCCATGATTTCACAATTTGTGCCCCATGCACAACGGATACAGAAGGTGGGAGGGGGGGTGAGGGGCAGTGTGACTTCTCTGCACCGCTTGCAGGATGTTCAGTTCTGAGCTCCACCACTTACTTCTCTGTGACCTGGGACACAGGTCGCCTCCGCCTTCCGAACCTCAGTTTTCCCATCTGTGAAATAGGAGCAATACTACCTCACTCATGGAGTTGCTAAGGAGCTCACATGTTCTGATGTATAGGAATGAGCTCACATGAAGAGATAAAGCAACTCCATGTATCAGGAGTTCTTTGGGGAACCACTCTGTGGTTCAGGATGGGAGGACATGGGCCACATGAGGCTTTGGAGAGATTTGCCAGCTCTCCTACACCCCAGGGCAAAAACTGGGCCCTGAAGACGAGGAGACCCTGAAATCCTATTTCCCAGGCAAGTCCCTTTGAGATCCAAGGCAGCCAACTGTACTATGAGGAAAATTTCTCTGATCAGGCACCTTGAGGCTGGCGCTATGGACTCTGCCAGGCAAGGATTATCTCTGGCCAGGAAAGAGGGTCTCTTGAAGATCCTCCAGGTCAGTATCCAGGTCAGGAGACCTGGGTGAAATACGTGGCCTGGACTCCTAAAGTCCAGACAAGGGGACTGAGCAAAGAACAGGCAACAACCCTTTCTTTTTAATGCCACTCCCCAGCCTAACACCCTTCAGCGATTCCTCTTCACCCATAGGTGGAGTCAAAGAGAGCTTGAGGGCCAGCCCCACCTCTTCCAACCTCACCTTCAGAATCCCTCCGTCCTCAACCCATTGCTCTAGCCATTCTCTCAAAGGAACCAGACTCTCTCACACATAGTTCTTGGCTTTTGCAGGACTGTTGCTTTTTGCACACCCCCTACCCCCATCCACCGAATCCACTTAACCAAATTACTTTTTTACTCATCCTGGCAAATGAAAGACTTCCCAGGGCTCCCTCCTCCCTTACACCTTCTCTTGGTGTAAGGGACCTTTCTCCTTCATCACAGTATTGATTACATTTAGACTGAGAGCAATCTGAAGGCAGCACTATGTCTTACGTCTGGGTCCTCATGGCTTATCAAAGTGCCTGGCACCATAAATAGTACTCAGTAAGGATTAGTTGAAGGAATAAATGAATAATCAGTGAGAGACACTGTCAGGTATGATGTCACATTGCAAAATTTAATAATGTTTTAACAATTCTTTTGTCCTCTTTTTCTTTCCTTTTAATCTTTTTCTTGATTTATATAATCAGCAAACTTGCCATTGGTTGTCATTGCCAGCTCCCTAGTACAATCAGGAAAAGAAGGTCTCAGATCCATGGGGGATATGGGGCTTGTCATCACTTTCAAGCCATGAAAAATGTATTATTAACATAAAATAGCACAAAGGGCCCTGGGTGGCGCAGTCGATTTCGTACCATGGTCAAGCCCCACGTCAAGCTCCGAGCTCAGTGAAGAGTCTGCTAAAGTTTTTCTCTCCCTCTCCCTCTTCCCTTCCCTGTGCTCTCTCTCTCAAATAAATAAATCTTAAAAAAAAATAAAATAAAATAGCACAAAACTTTTGTGACAATGGGCTCCTCTGACTCAAGGATTATACGAAAACTATAAAATTAGTTGCAGAAATAAGGGCAAAAGATGGTCTTCTGTTCTGTCCACATACTCCCTCTAGTGTCAAAAACTCGAAGTAAACTAAGGAAGGAAAAGGATCCCATTGGGGCCTGTCTCTCAAAGCCTCATTCACCTGCTTTAAAAAATACATTAGGATTCTTTCCTATCACCCATTCTGAGAGAAAAGGACCAGTGTGGGGAATAGTCCAGGCTGCATAGTCTCTCCTTGACGTCACCAGATCTACATTCACAGAGCTGGAAGGCCACTGGCCACCTCTTGCAGTTATGTCCAACCTGAGTTCCCAGACCTCTGGGCCTCAGAAGAAAAGGTACTCGGGTCCTCATGAGGGACCTGGAATTTCACAATGCCTGAGGAATCTGTACCATCACTGGAGATGAAACTGAAAACCACCAAAGAAACTGGTAAGTGTTTTTGCCTTCAGGACGCTATCAGCTTGGTGTTGGATCAGCACTGCATAGCTCCTGCTCGCTAAAGTTTGGTAGTTATCTATGTCTTAAAACAATCAAAAACAGGAAAATAAGTAATGGCTTCATATATGTGGTTGTTAAAGAGTGTAAGATATGTTTAAATTTGGGGCTCATAAGAATAAAAACATAATAAAAGTGGCCCTTCACGATGAAAAAGCTAGCACCCACTGCCCTGCTAAGCTATTGGTCTCTGAGGAGTGGATAAACCAGGCTGCTTTCAGAGAAAGAGCGCTTCTCATGGCCAGGCCACCCCATCAGACATCGGGAGGAACAATGGTTCATAAGCCTGTTACTAGTGACGGCAAATAGCGTTTCCTGGAAAGGTACTCACACTGGCTTTTATCAGTTTGGGCTTAAAAACCTTCAAAAGCTCCTGAGAGTCTATTGTACAAACCCAATTCCCTAGTCTTTTTATTCTTGTTTTCAGTTTTATCTCCCCCAATTTCTCCCGATCTTCCAAATGACTCTGATGCACCAATCTATCAGGTGTCCTCACCAAACTGTATTTTGAACATTTATTGGTTCATTCAACACATATTTAGTGAAGATTCATTAGGGGCCAGGCATTATGCCAGGTGTTGGAGAAAACGGTGACAGATATGTCTCTACCGTCCTGGAGAAAACAAATAAGAAATACAAGGGCAAGGACAAGGACAGGGGTCACTACAGGAGTTCCATGAAAGAGAATATGATTAGCCCTGCTTTGGTCACTTGACAATCAACACTTTATTTCTGTTGCAGAGTTTTACAGTAATGTAAATAACAACCAATAAGTGTGAATATATAAAGAGGTACATTTGTTTCTGAAATCGGTAATTAAAAATATTGTGGTCCCACTTACTGGTCTATATCTTCCAGTAGTCTGTGAGCTCCTCCAGAACAGTGATCATCATATCATTTGACAGAATTACAATCATATTGGATATACATACACATACATATATATCATTACTTTAACATATGCGTGTATATGTAAAGAATTTTCTTAAATGATTATAACAATGATTATATAATATTCCATGATTGTATAATATTCCCATTTGAATAATTCCAATTATATGATTGTATAGTATTCCAATTTGTGACATTTGTGCAAGTTGCTGAATCACATTGAATATTTAGATTTTTTTCTAATTTTTTACTATAAATAACATTCCATGGGTTATAATTTTTAAAAATCTTAGCTACAGATATGATTACTTTTTCTTAGGATAGATTTTTAGAATTGAACCTCTGGCTACTCCCTTTTTATAATTTCATATATAGTATTAAATTGCTTTCCAAATGTATTGTATTAACTTACCCTCCTGCCAGCAGTGTGAGTGACCCTGTCTAATGGCATATTTGCTGGCATCGATAATTTTTTTTAACTTTAATAGGCAAAACTGGTATATCTTTGTTTGCTTTTTTCATCTTACCGGTGAGTTTAAACTGTCCCCCTTTTTTTTCAATTTTTTAAAAGCCTTATATTTCCTCACCATAAACTGCCCATTAAAGCCCTTACTGGCAGGAATCAAGTGCTGTCCCTTTCTTTAATGGGCCTCAGTGCTTAGAATGGTGCTTGTTATGCAGCTGATGCTTACAAAGCTTTGAAACAAATAGGCAGGAAAATCCAGGGGTAACTGTTAACATCCTTGTGAGAATAATTAAGGCACTAAAACCTAATGATTGTGACCACTTTAGAACTGACAAAGAATATATTAGCATATTTGAACCCCACAACTACTGTGTGTTGTTATTTTCAGCATTTTTACCATGTGGAACAAAGTCTGAAGCAACAGGCCTCAGAAGGATAAGTGGTGAAAATCAGGTCCACTCTGGAAACAAATTGTTTCCCTCCAGACGGGGACTAAACCAAGTGAAGTTCATCCTCCTGCACACAAGAGGGCGAAGCAGTAGGCCATGAAGAAACACGAATGAGGACCTCGTTGGACTACATTTCCCAGGTTTCTGCGCGATTTCCCAGGTTTCTGCGCGATTCCCCCGGAATGCTCAGCAAACGAGGATTTCAGATCCCAGGTTGCCGGGTGGTAGGATGTGACTGCGTCTCACACCCAGGCGTGTAACGGCCTCTGGCTTCCTCGGGGAACCTCTGCTGTTGAGCTATACCTCATTGCTAGGAAACGGGCACTGGAAGGTCTCAGGGTCCCGCTGTCTTAGCGCGGTAACGTCGTGCGCCGGCTGGGAAGGGACGGTGGGTGGAGCCGAGCCGCCGTGAATCATGCTAGTGAGTTGTGGGTCCGTCTGTGAAGAGGCCCACCTTTGCGGGAGCGCGTCTGGAGTCTGCGCTGGTGGAAAACTACACTTCCCAGCATCCTCGCGGTGCCAGAACTACCTTCCCCGAAAGCTTAAGCGTGATTCATTCAGCCTTTCGCCTCCTTCCGCCAGCCCGAAAACAGGAAATGTGGAGTCGCTGTGTTTGGCGGCTCCTGCGATCTGAGGGCCGTGGAGGCCGCCGAGTTTCGAGCCTCAGCGGGGTTTTTTCGCCGGCCCTGCGGAGAGGTGAGACGAGGCAGCTTGTCACGGATGCCTGAATGCACTCTGTGGGGAGACTGCCGATGGTTTGTGCCTGCGAGGGTGCCACGCCCCTCCCAGCCCCGCCTGGTCTCGCCAGGTTGCCCTGGGGCGGGAAGGGCGAGGACATAGAACTGCCTTCTCTTCTGAGAACCGGGGGTTTCCACCTGGCTCCACCACTAGAGTACCACCCAGCCTACTTTCTCAGGCCTCTTTTCCTTCTGTCTAATGAGGCTGGCAATCCCCGCCCTTTCGGAGGTCAGTCAGGAGCAATCTGTGTTCGGAGAGTTCTGGTTTCTTTCGTCGCCTGTACAAACTTAGGCTGTGTTATTTGGGTGCTGTCTCGAGCCCACGTTTTTGGTAGACCACAGCATACGTTTCAGGTCAGGTCGGCTTTATTTTCGCTGTAATTTCTAGTACTCTGCAGTCACTTAGTAGCCATTCAAAGCAAAACAAAACGTGAAATGCTGGAACCAGCAAGTGTTAAACTTGTTGGCACCCCTGTTAACACTGTGTCCTGAAGGACGTCAGACTTTATGATGAAAGATGATTCCAGAATCTCCCCGCATCCTTTTTAAAAACTCTATAAGGTTGTCTACAGAATAGCCGTTTCGTACTAACCTTAGCATTCTCTATTCACCTTCTTAAATCTTCAGTGCCGTATGAAATGAGCCACCCAGTGCCCACTGTACTTTGTGCCGGTCTGCTAATTGCTTCATTTTACTCAGAGTAAGATTGCAGTTGTAGATCCCCCATCTGTAAGACTGCTGTTGAGCTCCCAGTGTCTGTCACAAGGTACTTGGTTACACATTTAGGTGTTGAGTGTATGTACACATTATGATGGACTTTACAAAAAGGAGATAGCATTTTTTGAACCCTGGGAAATCATCTCATTGTTAATCTTATCTTTGTAAATTGTGAGAGATAATGTGTTTTCATTTGAATGTGTAAACAAAGAATATTAAACAATTTTGGAGAATGAACTTTGAAGTACTAGGAAATACTTCATAAGTAAACAGTAATGTCTTAACATTTTTGTTGAGTTACCCTACTTGAATCTAACTTTGTTGGAGAAATCTTAAGTAGCCCCTTACACCTAAAATGATTTGTGTCCCTCATTACTGAACAAATATTGATTGAATGCTTACTGTGTAGTTTAAACTTGCCTAATAATGTCAGTAATGAAGGAATTTGAAAACCTCGACCTCAGCCTATGTGGAAGGATCTCAGTTATTTAGTCCAATTTCTTTTTCAAAGATAAATAGAGAAGGCATGGGAAGGTGATGCAGTTTGTCTAAGTTTTAATAGTGCTGGATTCCTAGTTCATTACTGCTTTCCAAATTTAGCAGAATAGAAACCCTGGAGATACTTTTCAAAAATACGTAGTTTTAAGCCCTATTCCAGAACTCCTGAGTCAGTCTTCAGGGGTGGAGCCCAGGGATCTCTGTGTTATTTATTTATTAATTCTGTTAATTCTGGTGTAGCTAACAAAGCACCTGTCAACAGACCAGCATATAGATACATAGATATATAGATCTATATTAATAACCAGCTATGTCACTGAAGTGGTGTAGCTCTAAATTAGCAATAAGTTAATATAAAACTTGTAACTTAGATTTAATTAGACAGCATTTTAAAGATTTTTTTTTTAATTTATTTGACAGAGATAGAGACAGCCAGCGAGAGAGGGAACACAAGCAGGGGGAGTGGGAGAGGAAGAAGCAGGCTTCCAGCAAGGGAGCCTGATGTGGGGCTCGATCCCAGAATGCCAGGATCACGCCGGGAGCCGAAGGCAGACGCTTAACGACTGAGCCACCCAGGTGCCCCTAATGAGACAGCATTTTACATGTGTTATCAAAAGTAAAATCTGGTGTTCTCTGGCAAAGAGACAGCTTGGTGCAAGGTAGGCCAGAATGCTGATCCAAGATGTACAATTTAATAGCTTTGTGTTGCTGGTTATGTCTTTAAACTGTGAGTTTGTTTCTCACTTTAAGAAAACCACAAGATGTATGAAAGGAAGGGTTTAGGATTTTGTACAATTGTATGGGTTCTGGGAACTTTTAAGATATTAAGGACCTGTTATCCCACCCTGGGCTAAGAACAGTGATTCTGTTTACTTCCTTTCCTCTACCTATTAATATGTTTATTAATTTATTCTTAAAATTGCTTATGAGTTGAAGTACTTGTGAAGCCCTGCTCTGGCTATCAAAAGGCTTTTCCATTTCCTCGTTCCCTTCAAAGAAGAGTGCTCTGTAAAGTCCTACTGCAAGGGAGGCTGTCAACACCTACTTCTTAGGATTGTGAGGACTCAGCCAAAGATTACAGAATTATTTGAGTACACCCAAGGAATGAATGTTCCACAGATCCTTCTGTATTCTTCCTCCTCATCCCCATAGTGTATAGAGCCCAAGGTAGAAATAGCAAAGGCAGCTCATGCCTTTGTGAATTTTGCTCATCGTGGTCCTCCTGCCTGGCTAACTTCTCTTTAAGATTTACTATAACTAGTATCTTTTCCAAATAGCCATTTTTAAAAATTTTTAGTTTATTTAAATTCAACTAATATATAGTGTATTATTAGTCCAGAGGTAGAGTTCAGTGATTCATCAGTTACATATAACACCCAGTGCTCATTATATCACATGCCCTCCTTAATGGCCATCACCCAGTTACCCTGTCCCCAACACCTTCCCCTCCAGCAGCCCTCAATTTGTTTCCTGTAGTTGAGTCTCTTATGTTTTATCTCCCTCTCTGATTTCATCTTTTTTTCCCTCCCTTCCCCTATGATCCTCGGTTTTGTTTCTTGAATTCCACGAGTGAAACAGTAAAATTGTCTTTCTCTGATTGACTTATTTTGCTTAGCATAATACCCTCTAGTTCCGTCCAGTCCATGTCGTTGCAAATGGTAAGATTTCACCAAATAGCCATTTTTAACCCTTTATTCTCACTGAGGACCATATATTCCCTTATAGATATATCTTGATAGCACGTGATTTAAACCTCAGCCTTGATCCTCATTGTACCCACAACACCTAACACAGTTCCTTTCGATCAGCAAATATCTGCTGAGCACCAGGAATTATAGGCATCAGGGATTCCATGACAAGCAAGAGCAGGTGTGGTTCTTGCTCACGGGGACCTTATAATCTAATGTGATGGTCCTCGAAGTTTTTCTGTAATGAGCCAGATTTTATTTATTTATTCGACAGAAATAGAGACAGCCAGCGAGAGAGGGAACACAAGAAGGGGGAGTGGGAGAGGAAGAAGCAGGCTCGTAGGGGAGGAGCCTGATGTGGGGCTCGATCCCACAACGCTGGGATCACGCCCTGAGCAGAAGGCAGATGCCTAACCGCTGTGCCACCCAGGCGCCCCTGGCCATTACTTTTTCATCATTTGAACTTAGAGTTTATATTTAGATACTATTTTTAAAATTCTCATGTTTTCCATTAATAAGTGAATGAGCATGGCTGTGTTTCAGTAAAGCTGTTTAGAAAAATAGGTGATGGTGGCCTGCAGGCTGTGGTTTGCTGACCTGATCCCTGGCCTAGTGGGAAAGGTAAGCAGTTCACAGTCATAAATGTGTAAATTGTGACGCGCAGCAAAATAATGTTCTAGGATCCTGTGAAAAACACTAACAAGAAACACCTGACCTAAAAGAGTCTGGGCAGTCTTTCCAGTGGAGGAGACATTCAAACTGAACTCTGAAGGATAAATATGAGTAGGCAAAAAAAAAAAAAAGAGCTTTCTCAAATTATTAAGAGAATTAAAGAATGAAGAGTCCTTGAGAGCAGAGGGCCAAATTGAGCAGAGTGGGACAGAAGACTGCAGCTGCAGCCTGTGGGGATTTGCAGCCGTGTTAGGTGTTTATTTGGTCTCTCTCCCTTATCAGTAGGAAGCTTCCCTTTGTGGAAGGAAGAGGAATTGTGCGCTAATCTGCCTAGCTCTGAGACTATAAGATCTCAGGCAGTTACTCAGCATTTCTGAACCTGTTTTTCTCATCCATAACATGAGAATGTTAAGGATAAATAATAGATGGGAAAAAAAATAATAGGTGTGAAAGCAGTATCGTGTTATATAAACATTACTCCCCTCCCCTGCAGTAAACCCCCCAAAAATACTAAACTTCTAATCAAGGATGGGTAACTGTGGGTACTAATCATTCAAATGCAATTGTTATTGGAAATATAACTGAAATCTGCCCCTTTCTCCTCTATTTTTTTTTTTCTTCCTCAGGTCTAATATTGACACACAAAGGCACATTACTTAACTCTTCTGGATGGCACTCAGAGCCAAAACGATTGCTGACCACTGTGCTAGTGTGTGTGTGTTTGTGTGTGTGTGTTCAAAACTGATCCACCTTTACGTCTGATTCCTGTTAACCTCTAAAGAGAATTTGAGTATTTGAATGAATTGATGTAAAGGACTGGCCATTACTTTTTCATCGCTGAATTTAGAGTTTATATTTAGATACTGTTTTTAAGTATCTCTTTCCTGCCTACTAGTCTGCAAAGTCAGCAAGTCGGTTATATCTGGTTTTGCTCATCATCCCCTGTGCCTGACACTCAAGTATTTGTTGGCTGAAAAGATACATAGGAAAGAATGACATTTTCCCTAAACTACCTCGCAGAAAAGTAATACCTGAGGTTGCAGCTATGTCGTTTAAGTCCCTAGCTATCTTGAGCAATTTAGGATAAAAAAGAGCATAGGGTGACAGAAAGAGCATGGGCTTTGGAGTCAGAAGCCTTGAGTCTCAATTCTGATTCTGCCGATGACTCTGTGACTTTAGGTAAAATGCTTTACCTTTTCTAGGCTCAGTTTTCTAAAAATGGATAATACCACCTTGCATTCATAGTATAAAAAAATATCTGGTATATGGGGTGCCTGGGTGGCTCAGTCTGTTAAGCATCTGCCTTCACCTCAGCTCATGAATCTGGGGTCCTGGGATCAGCCCCATGTCAGGCTCCCTCCTCACCGGGGAGTCGTCTTCTCCCTCTGCCCCTCCCACTGCTCCTGTTCCTTCATTCAAGTTGTATATAGACAAAGTTCTGAAAAAGAATACCTTTTAATGAAATTCATTAGTAATATATGGGAAAGGACCATACTGTGTCTAGGTTAAAAATTGGGGATTTATTGAAACGGGACAATTTATTGCAAAAATGAGAAATTTGCTAGGGCTTTTGTGTTGATAGTAGTAAATACCCCAGGATTTAAAATTAATCGATTGATTCAACAGTAAAATATTGTGACCCAGTTATTTGCCAAGCACCATTCTAGTCACTGAAGGTACAGTGATGAAAAACCAAAAGTGTCATGGAGCTTACATTCTGGTTCAGAGAGACAAACCAGACAATTTCAGATTAGAGCTGAGAACTCTGATGGAAATAAAATGGATATGTAAGAGAGTGGATTTTCAAAAAGCTACTTTATATGGGGATGTAGGTATAAATAATTACCATATCTCTGTAAAAGACTTCTGAGACCCTAGGAGAGTTGGGCAGTTTCCACTCTTCCAGTAATGAGAAATGTGGCAATGATACCAAAATTTTTGATGTATGTTACAACTTTTGACTGACTCTTAATAAATAAAATATATCTGAATACTAAAGGAAAGGAAACATTTATTCACTTGTTGACATGTATAGAATAACATTAGAAACTTTTCAGATAAAAGAGTGGGCCACTCAGAGGAATGCGTTTTCTTCCTTAAAATTACAGAATTCCTAGGAGCTGGAATTGTAGGGTAAATAGGAGAAATGCTTTAGAAGCTAAAGTGTCACACTTGTGTTGGTTACTACAAGGAAAAAACCTATCTTCCCTTTTCAGACTTCTTCACCACCACAACCAAGGAAGGATATGATATGAGGCGAGTGGACATAACTCCTTTAGAACAAAGGAAGTTAACTTTTGATACCCATGCACTAGTTCAGGATTTGGAAGCTCATGGTGAGAAACGGGTACCTCTTTTTTTTTCTTTTTTTTAAAGATTTTCTTTATTTAACAGAAAGAGACAGCCAGCAAAAGAGGGAACACAAGTAGGGGGAGTGGGAGAGGAAGAAGCAGGCTCCCAGTGGAGAAGCCTGATGTGGGGCTCGATCCCAGAACGCCCAGATCATGCCCTGGGCCGAAGGCAGACACTTAATGACTGCGCCACCCAGGCGCCCCAAAGAAATGGGTACCTCTTGAAAGAATAATATTAACAAGAGTCACAAGAAGTGAAGACAATATCATTATTATGAACAATTAAGAGTCACTTTAAATACAAGTGCCATCCATGCAGTGGAATATTCTACAGTCACAAAAATGGTGTTGAAGAATATTCACTGATACGAGAAATACTCATACTAAGTGGGGAAAAAAAAACAAATTACATGTGTAGTATGATTTCAGTTATGTAGAAAAGAAAAACTAGTTTCCAGGCTGATAACTAAAGTTCACATGGAAGTGCAAGGACTATTTAAGAATAGCAAAAAAGAAAAACAAAAGATTACCAGATAGCAAAACAGTAAGTTAAATTATGTGATAGTACAGGAATAGAAAAGTCGATTAATAGAATGGCATTCAGATAGATATATTTTTAGCAAACAAAGAAGGCATTATAAATTAGGGAAAGGAATGGTTATTTAATAAATTGATGATACATGGCTAGCTGTTTGAAAAAATAGATTAGATACTCTTACTGAAAAATAAATTCCAGATTGATTAAAAGTCAAATGTAAAAAAAAAAAAAATGAGAGAAAAGCTACTAACAATACTAGAATATAGAATATTTAAAGACTTTTAGATTGAGGAAGCAAGACCTAAAACTCAGAAGCAGAAAAGTAAAGACTGACAGATGTGACTACTGAAATACTTAAATCTGTATATCAAAAGGTATCATTCATTCACAAAATTACAAATGTTAGGAACATACATGACAGTGAAATTATTTATTGCTTTAATATACAAAGAGTTCACATGAATCAAAAAAATTTCAGTAATTTTATAAAAAATGGGCAAAGGCCATAAATAGCTCACAGAAAAATATAAACAGGCAATAAAGATATATAAAGTTACTTGACTGAAGAAATGCAAATTTTAAGGATAAAAATGCAATGCCATTCCATTTTTTAATGCCAGTGATAAACTCAAAAGCCACTAGGATGATCCAGTGTTGATGTAGACATGGGGAAATGGATCAGTGGGAATTAAAATTATAGAGTGCTTTTAGAGAATAACATAATCTGAAATTAATTGTAACTTTTTTTAAGTGAAAAATTTGATAAGGAAAGTTATTCTAGCTGTTTATGTTGATAAGGACATGCATTTTTTAAAAAAACATAAATACATATTTGCTATCTACAGGATTTGACAAAGCACAAGCAGAAACAATTGTATCGGCATTAACCACTTTATCAAGTGTCAGCCTGGATAGTATCTACAAGGAGATGGTTACTCGAGCTCAACAGGTAATATTTTCATTATTATCTGACCGTTTCATCAGACAGTCTTTTTATACTGCATCTCTGACTACCCACCCACCTCCTAAACACACCTTCATCTTCCTTATACTCTACAAAGGAACCAAAAAACAGAAGGAAAACTTTAGTATCAGTATTTAAAGAGATTGAGGAGTTAGGGGAATCATAATAAAATTACGGTAACACAGAGAATGAAATTTTGTCAAATGTTTTGTTATGTGAGAAAATTGTGTATTATTTGCATTATTTGAGGTGGTGGTGGTGGATGATTTTTTAAATAACTTTTTCCCCATAGAAAACCTACCACAGTAGAAAAGCTGACTTACAAGATAAAAACATTTTACTGTAGTCATGTGTATGGTCTGTTTAACTTTCACAAAGTTAGGAAGCTGGAAGGGACATACACATGTCTGGGAACAACTTCATTAATATGCTTTAATTTGGATACACAAATCCCTAAGGTCAATAATGCCATTTACTAAGAACTTGGGATGAGAGATGAACAGAGCTGTGGATTTCTCATGTATTATCTTATGTTATTCCTCTAACAATCTGAAGAAGTAAGTAGACTTGTTCTCCTTTGCCACTGAAGAGTGAATCAGGTTGAGTAATTTTTAAGAGCTGTCACTGTGGTGCTATGGAGAAAAAGCAATAATTTTATATAAAGCATAGAATAAGCTAAATGAGCTTAACTGTGGAATAATTCATAGAACTCATAATCATGAATTCACTGTTTAAGAATTTGTTTCCTTCCTATAATTTTATATATATATATAAAAGATAGATTATATATATATTATTTATATTTATCTCCACCCCACCTTTGGAATTGATGTATACTTTATTTTTACTTAGGAATTAAGATTTGTCTTCGTTTTTTATTCCTCCTTTCCCAAGTGATATACTATTAAAAATATGGTTTACAATTTGCAGAAATACTTTTTTTAACATTTATTATTGAAATATAGTTGATATACAATGTTGTATTAGTTTCAAGTGTACAAAGTGGTGATTTTACAATTCTGTACAGTACTCAGTGCTCCCCCATAGTATGTAGTCAGTGTCCGTCACTGTATAATGTTTTTACAATGAATGTTATTGACTATATTCCCTATGCTGTACTTTTTATCTCTAGGATTTATTTATTTTATAACTGGAAGTTTATACTTCTTAATTCTCTTTACCTATTTCACCCATCCCCCCACTTCCACCCCTCTGGCAACCACTAGTTCTCTGTATTAGTGAGTCTGTTTCTGCTTTTTGTTTGTTTTTTGTTTTGTTTTTTAGATTCTATATATAAATGAAATTATATAGTGTTTGTCTTTCTCTGTCTGATGTATTTCACTTAACATAATACCCTCTAGGTCCATCCATGTTGTAACAAGTGGCCAGATCTCATTGTTTATAATTGAGTAATATTCTGTTGTATATATATGACTTCTTTATCCATTCATCTATCCATGGACACTTGGGTTGCTTCCATATCTTGGCTATTGTAAATAAGGCTGCAATAAACCTAGGGGTGCATATATCTTTTAAATTAGTATTTTTGTTTTCTTTGGTAAATACCCAGTAATGGAATTACTGGATCATGGTATTTCTATTTTTAACTTTTTGAGGAATCTCTATACTGTTTTTCACAGTGATTGCATCAGTTTACATTCTCACTAATAGTTCACAAGGGTTCTCTTTTTTCCACATCCTTACCAACATTTGTTATTTTTTGTTTTGATTATTAGCCATTCTGACTCATGTGAACTGATATCTCACTGTGGTTTTGATTTGCATTTCCCTGAGAATTAGTGATGTTGAGCATCTTCATGTGTCTGCCATCTGTATGTCTTCTTTGGAAAGATGCTTATTCAGTTCTTCTACCCACTTTTTTTTCATGAATAAATTCATGAATTAATTCACTGTATTTAAGAATCTGATTTTTTATATATTTCTTAATTTTTCAAATTTAGGCTTCCTTTCTCAAATACTAAACAGCAGAGAAAAAATTAGGATTTCTTTCTCACATAAAATTAGAACCTTCTGCATAAAATTTCAATGCTTAAAGAGTCGTGAAGCATTGAAAGCTTTTGAAAATTTTACTATCATTTCCAGCTATATTAGATTTCAGAATTAAAAGCATTCAACCCTTAGATTTCACTTACCTTTAAATTTTTGTGTGCATTATTTTAGCTTACTTTACTTAGGATCATGACAGACTACTAAATCCACTAAAAAAAACCCAGTCATTTAATTAATTCCCCAGAACCTCTGAGCTACTCTGAAAAAGCCAATGAAGCTATTGACTTTTTTTTTTTAAGGTATAAGAAATGAATTTTCAGGTTCTTCTCAAATATAAAATCAACTTTTCACATACTCAGTGATTATTAAACTTGAAAACAAAGCACTGTAATTTATCTTTTTTTATGAAGTTTTTAATTTTCATTCCTATAAACAGTTTTATATTAGTATCACATGTACAATATAGTGATTGACCAATTCTGTATATTACTCAGTTCTCATCATGATAAATGTACACCTATTTCACCCATCCCCCCACCCATCTCCCCTCTTGTAACCATTAGTTCTCCATAGTTAAGGGTCTGTTGCTTTGTCTCTCTTTTTTTTTAGTCTTTGCTTGTTTTGTTTCTTAAATTCCACATATGAGTGAAATCATATGGTATTTGTCTTTCTCTGACTGACATATTTCACTTAGCATTGTACTCTACCTCCGGGTTGCTGTGAATGGCAAGATTTCGTTCTTTTTTATGGGTGAATAATATTCCATTGTGTGTGTGTCACCATATCTTCTTTATCCATTCATCAATCGATGGACACTTTGGCTGCTTTCATAATTTGGCTATTATAAATAATACTGTAATAAACATAAGGGCACATGTATCCCTTTGAATAAGTATTTTGTATTTTCGGGTTAAATACTCAGTAGTGCGATTACTGGTTCATAGGGTAATTCTATTTTTCATTTTTTGAGGACCCTCCATAGTGTTTTCCATAGTGGCTGCACCAGTCTGCATTCCTACCAACAGTGCAGGAATGTTCCTTTTTTCTCCACATGCTCACCAACATTTGTTTGTTGTTGATTTTAGCCATTCTAACTGGTGTGAGTTGATATTTCACTGTAGTTGGATTTGTATTTCCCTGATGATAACTGATGTTGATTAGGCATCTTTTCATATGCCTGTTGGCCATCTGTGTATCTTCCCTGGAGAAATGTCTGTTCATGTCTTCTGCCTATTTCTTAATTGGATTATTTGATTGGGGGGGGTGCTCAAGTGTATAAGTGCCTTATATATTTTGGATACTAACCCTTTATTGGAACTGTCATTTGCAAATATCTTCTCCCATTCAGTATGTTGCCTTTTAGTTTTGTTGACTGTTTCCTTTGCTGTGCAGAAGCTTTTTACTTTGATGTAATCCCAATAGTTTATTTTTGTTTCTATTTCCCTTGCCTTGGAAGACACATCTAAAAAATATTGCTACTGCCGATGTCAGAGAAGTTACTGCCTGTGCTCTCCTCTAGGACTTTTGTAGTTTTGGGTCTTACATTTTAAGTGTTTAATCTATTTTGAGTTTCTTTTTGGCATAGTGTAAGAAAGTGGTCCAGTTTCATTGTTTTGTATGTAGCTGTCCAGTTTTCCCAATACCCTTTGTTGAAGAGGGTATCTTTTTCCCATTGTATATTGTCTCCTCCTTTGTCAAAGATTAATTGGCCATATAATTATGGGTTTATTTCTGGGCTTTCTGTTCTGTTTTTGCGCCACTACCATACTGCTTTGATTACTACAGCTTTGTAATATAACTTGAAGTCTGGAATTGTGTACCTTCAGTTCCCCCCCCAAGATTGATTTAACTATTCAAGGTCTTTTGTCATTCTATGCAAATTTTAGGATTGTTTGTTCTAGTACTGTGAAAATGCTGTTGGTATTTTGATGAGGGTTGCATTAAATGTGTAGATTGCTTTGGGCAGTGTAGACATTTCAACAATATTTATTCTTCCAATCCATGACCATGGGATATCTTTGCATTTCTTTTTTTTTTTTTTTCTTTAATTTTATTTATTTGAGAGAGAATGGGGGAGAGAACATGAGCTGGGGCGGGGGGGAGGAATAAGCAGACTCCCCTCTGAGCAGGGAACCCAATGCAGGGCTCACTTCCAGGACCCTGGGATCATGACCTGAGCCAACGCAGATGCTTAAACAAACTGAGCCACCCAGGCACCCCTGTCTTTGCATTTCTTTGTGTTGTCTTGAATTTCTTTCATCAATATTCTAGTTTCAGAGTACAGGTCTTTCACTTCCTTGGTTAAGTTTATTCTTGGGTATTTTATTATATTTGGTGCAATTGTAAATGGGATTATCTCTTGATTTCTCTTTCTGCTGTTTCATTATTAGTGTATAGAAATGCAACAGATTTCTGTACATTGATTTTGTATCCTACAACTTTACTGAATTCATTTATCAGTTCTGGTGGTTTTTGGTGGAGTCTTTAGGATTTTCTATATATAGTATGTTATCTACAAATAGTGAAAGTTTTCCTTACCAATTTGCATGTCTTTTATTCTTTTTTGTTGTCTGATTGCTGTGGCTAGGACTTTATTGAATAAAAGTAGTGAGAGTGGACATCCTTATCCTTTCCTCACCTTAGGGAAAAAGCTCTCGGTTTTTGCCCACTGAGTATAATGTTGGCTGTGGGTTTTTTATAAAGGTCTTTATTATGTTGAGGTATATTCCCTCTAGACCTGCTTTTTTGAAGGTTTTTATCATGAATGGGTGTTGTACTTTGTCAAATGCTTTTTCTCTATCAAAATGATAAAATGATTTTTATCCTTTCTCTTATTGATGTGATGTGTCACATTGATTAATTTGCAAATATTGAACCATCCTTGCATCCCAGAAATAAATCCCACTTGATAGTGGTGAATGGTTTTTTTAATGTATTGTTGGATTCAGTTTGCTAGTATTTTTGTTGAGGATTTTTGTATCTGTGTTCATCAGAGACATTGACCTATAGTTCTCTTTATTTGTGGTGTCTTTAGTTTTAGTATCAGGGTAGGACTGGTGTCATAGAATGAATTTGGAAGTTTTCCTTCCTCTTCTATTTTTTGGAATAGTTTGAGAAGAGTAAGTATTAACTCACCTTCTAATATTTGGTAGAATTCACCTGTGACAAGCCATCTGGTCCTAGACTTCTGTTCATTGGGGCCTCCAATGACTGTCTATCAAATAAATACATTTTTTAAAATCCAGGAAGACTTCTCAGACCTGGTGATGACAGGCTTGACCATAGACATTTGAGAGAGATTTACTGTAGCTAGGTCATACCAGCATGAGACAATAGGGAATCAGCAGAAGGTTGTATACTAATAGAATTCCAAGAAGCTTTTAAGGTTTGTGTTGAGGATCCTGTGATGTGTCCCAACAAAGTGAGTGCCTTGATCACTGGAGGTGGTGGAAAGTACAACTCAAGTGAGAAATACATTTTTCAACAATTATGTTTTGTTTTTATTGTAAGGGCATGAGCCTTGCAGCAGGGAAAAGCTTTAACTCATCCAGAAAACACACATTCAAGAACAAGAACACTGATAGCCCCTACTAAGTAGCAGTTGAATGAAGTCCAGCTGCTGGTAGAGGGTCCAGAAGGAGATCTGGAGCCTCTGAGAACAAACAAAAACAACTTTCCTAGGATTATGGACCAAACCGATCAGACGTTGCTGTAGACTGTTGTAGTTTTCCACAAGTCTTCACCCCAGTACCTATTCATAATTTGAATCATCTAGATGTACTATGGTGGGTGAAGGTATGCAAAAAATGGAAGATGGAGTTTGTCAGGGAGCCAGGAAGAACCAAGCCGCTGTCTTAGGCTTCCTATACCCTTGACTGTTAATTCAGTTTATGACCATTGCTTACCCATCTTAATTTTTCTTTTTTTTTTTTTTTTAAGATTTTATTTATTTATTTATTTTTTTGACAGAGAGAGAGAGACAGCCAGCGAGAGAGGGAACAAGCAGGGGGAGTGGGAGAGGAAGAAGCAGGCTCCCAGCGGAGCAGGGAGCCCGATGTGGGGCTCCATCCCAGGACCCTGGGATCACGCGCTGGGCCAAAGGCAGACGCTTAACAACTGAGCCATCCAGGTGCCCCCATCTTAATTTTTCTGACTCAGGATACAGTGTTGCCATGTTACAAGGATGTTAGGATGGAAAAATCTGGCAGTGAGGTGCCATTTTTGCAGGAGCATAGTGGACTTCGTCCAGAAGACAATGCTTTACATGTAATTTGCATATCAAGTAAGCCTGATTGGCTTAACAAATCCTTTGGAATACGGCAGGTAAAAAGACCTCATTTAGAATTTGACTTGGATAAGTTTGTCAAAAATACCAAAAAAGATTTTTTTAATTAATTTATTTTAGAGATAGAGAGCATGCAAGCATGGGGGGAGGGGAACAGAGAATCTTACAAGCAGACTCCACACTGTGGATGTGGGACTTGATTCCACAACCCTGAGATGATGGCCTGAGCCAAAGTTAAGAGTCACACATTTAACTGACTGAGCCATTCAGGCGCCCCAAAAATATCAAAAAAAGATTTTAAAGTACTTGCCTAAGTAAGATAACAGATCATTATGAAATTTCATATTTAGAGAGAAAGGAACTTTTACAGTCTTATTAAAAACAGAACAAAAGTCCAAGAAAATGTCCCTTGTAATAAAAAACTAAATTCTAATTTTGTAGTAGCTTACTTTTCATATTGAAACTTACTTTTTTAATAAGTTTATTTTCATCTTAACCAGCTTGACCACACATTAAAATTCCTTTTAAATGGTTCCTTTTTTCACAAATCTTCTATAATTATTTTTTCTACATTCTAGTTCTGTCCTATGTTTAGTAATTAATGGTTTAGTATTTGTCTTACTTGGAAATGATCTAGATATTTAATGAATTTAACTCATCATTTAACTTAACAAAACTTTAAGGTTTTACACTACCAAAGAGATTTGGGGAGACTATTTTTGTTTTTTGTTTTTTTAAAGATTTATTTATTTATTTGACAGAGAGAGAGAGACAGCCAGTGAGAGAGGGAACACCAGCAGGGGGAGTGGGAGAGGAAGAAGCAGCCTCCCAGCGTAGGAGCCTGACATGGGGCTCGATCCCAGAACGCCGGGATCATGCCCTGAGCCAAAGGCAGACGCTTAACAACTGAGCCACCCAGGNTTTTATTTATTTATTTATTTTTTTGACAGAGAGAGAGAGACAGCCAGCGAGAGAGGGAACACAAGCAGGGGGAGTGGGAGAGGAAGAAGCAGGCTCCCAGCGGAGCAGGGAGCCCGACGTGGGGCTCCATCCCAGGACCCTGGGATCACGCGCTGGGCCAAAGGCAGACGCTTAACAACTGAGCCATCCAGGTGCCCCCATCTTAATTTTTCTGACTCAGGATACAGTGTTGCCATGTTACAAGGATGTTAGGATGGAAAAATCTGGCAGTGAGGTGCCATTTTTGCAGGAGCATAGTGGACTTCGTCCAGAAGACAATGCTTTACATGTAATTTGCATATCAAGTAAGCCTGATTGGCTTAACAAATCCTTTGGAATACGGCAGGTAAAAAGACCTCATTTAGAATTTGACTTGGATAAGTTTGTCAAAAATACCAAAAAAGATTTTTTTAATTAATTTATTTTAGAGATAGAGAGCATGCAAGCATGGGGGGAGGGGAACAGAGAATCTTACAAGCAGACTCCACACTGTGGATGTGGGACTTGATTCCACAACCCTGAGATGATGGCCTGAGCCAAAGTTAAGAGTCACACATTTAACTGACTGAGCCATTCAGGCGCCCCAAAAATATCAAAAAAAGATTTTAAAGTACTTGCCTAAGTAAGATAACAGATCATTATGAAATTTCATATTTAGAGAGAAAGGAACTTTTACAGTCTTATTAAAAACAGAACAAAAGTCCAAGAAAATGTCCCTTGTAATAAAAAACTAAATTCTAATTTTGTAGTAGCTTACTTTTCATATTGAAACTTACTTTTTTAATAAGTTTATTTTCATCTTAACCAGCTTGACCACACATTAAAATTCCTTTTAAATGGTTCCTTTTTTCACAAATCTTCTATAATTATTTTTTCTACATTCTAGTTCTGTCCTATGTTTAGTAATTAATGGTTTAGTATTTGTCTTACTTGGAAATGATCTAGATATTTAATGAATTTAACTCATCATTTAACTTAACAAAACTTTAAGGTTTTACACTACCAAAGAGATTTGGGGAGACTATTTTTGTTTTTTGTTTTTTTAAAGATTTATTTATTTATTTGACAGAGAGAGAGAGACAGCCAGTGAGAGAGGGAACACCAGCAGGGGGAGTGGGAGAGGAAGAAGCAGCCTCCCAGCGTAGGAGCCTGACATGGGGCTCGATCCCAGAACGCCGGGATCATGCCCTGAGCCAAAGGCAGACGCTTAACAACTGAGCCACCCAGGCACCCCTGGGGAGACTATTTTGAAAGGTTATCTAAAACTTTTATTTACTTGTTCTTAACAGTTGTATTTAAATTACTTACAAAAATTTCATTAAATCTTAGAAAAAGTCAGGGCACCTGGTGGCTCAGTCAGTTAAGTGCCTGCCTTCAGCTTGGGTTGTGATCCTGGGGTCCTGGGATCGAGTCCCACATCGGGATCCCTGCTCATTGGGGAGCCTCCTTCTCTCTCTGTCCCTTCTCCCCTCCCCCCATCCAGGCATTCATTCTCTCTCAAAAAATAAATAAATAAAAATACTTTTAAAAAATCTTAGAGGGGGCGCCTGGGTGGCACAGCGGTTAGGCATCTGCCTTCAGCTCAGGGCATGATCCCGGCGATGTGGGATCGAGCCCCACATCAGGCTCCTCTGCTATGAGCCTGCTTCTTCCTCTCCCACTCCCCCTGCTTGTGTTCCCTCTCTCGCTGGCTGTCTCTGTCTCTGTCAAATAAATAAATAAAATCTTTAAAAAAAAAAAAAATCTTAGAAAAAGTCAGCCATTATCCAACGCTGTTGTTTTTTTGTGTGACATCATCTTGAGGAGGCAAACAGTCTAACAGCCTCTAAATGCTTGACTTCTGTCCATCAATTTTTGTGGCTTTTTGGCCTCCTACATACATGCTAGCAAGAGCCTTTATGTACATAAAACAAGACAAACGTGCACCTGAACATATTGGAAGTACTGTTTCCTTGCCACAAGGCCCTGTGTGCGCCATAAGCAATTCCCCTAGAACCCTGCTGGGGTTTTCCACATGTGGAATTGTGGTCTGAAAGGCTTGGCTCCTAGAAGACCCTTCTGCCAGCTCAACTGGGCTCCAGCATAGCCATCTGCCATTTCAAGCTGACCTGCCTTGTAAGTGAAAGCCAATTAGGTCAGGAGCTGAACTGAAAAACAAAAACAAGGGGCGCCTGGGTGGCACAGCAGTTAAGCGTCTGCCTTCGGCTCAGGGCGTGATCCCGGCGTTATGGGATCGAGCCCCACATCAGGCTCCTCCGCTGGGAGCCTGCTTCTTCCTCTCCCACTCCCCCTGCTTGTGGTTCCCTCTCTCGCTGGCTGTCTCTATCTCTGTCAAATAAATAAATAAATAAATCTTTTTTAAAAAAAAAAAAAAAAGAAAAACAAAAAGAGAGAGAGTAAAGGTCAGAAAGAAGAGGAAATTACCACAGCCCTCGGAAACAGCAAGAAAGACTGAACTCAGAGGATTTGCTGGTACAATGTCTGTGTTTCTCATTCTTGAATGCTGCCAGAAGTTTGCCTTGGTTTCCCTCGCTGCCACCAATGGCTAAATAACAAAAATTCAACCCAGTAATTTTTTTTTTTTTTTTTTAAGTAAGCTCTGTGCCTAGTGTGAGGCTTGAACCCATGACCCTGAGATCAGGAGTTGCATGTTCTACCAACTGAGCCAGCCAGGCACTCTTCAACGAAGTAGATTAAAGATCTACTTGGCTTTATTAAATGATTCATAAATCAGACAACAGCTCATTGGGCAAGTCCAGTGTGGCTCTGAGGAGTTGTACAAAATGGAAGGTTTTTATAGGAGGGTGGGGCAAGAAAGTTATTAGCAAAAGTAAAGGATTGTCCCTTAGGGGAAAAGCAAAGGGTCTTATGTAGATAACCTCATCTTTCCTTAAGGGTGGAGTGTGTCCATTTGGCAGATTCATTGGCACTGATCAAAAATTCCTAACCAGTTAAGACTGTATTTCTGGGGGAGGTTGAAACTACAGTGAGATTAGGTATTAAGCCCCAGTTTGGGACACCAAACTGACACCATTTGGAGGCTGTGATTTTAACAATCTTGTTGAATTTGTTGTTGTTACTGTTTTGTTTTCTTTGGGCAGATACCCAGTAGTGGAATTACTGGATCATATGGTATTTCTATTTTTCCTCTTTAATCCATTTTAAGTTTATTTTTGTGTATGGTAAGAAAGTGGTCCAGTTTCATTCTTTTGCATGTAGCTATCTAGTTTTCCTAGCACCATTTATAGAAAAGATTGTCTTTTCCTCCATTGTATATTCTTGTCCTTCTTTGTTGTAAATTAATTAATTTACTGTAGAAGTGTGTGTTTATTTTTGGGCTTTCTACACTGTTCTTTTGATCTGTGTGTCTGTTTTTGTGTCAGTACCATGCTGTTTTTATTACAATAGCTTAATAGTATATCTTGAAATCTGGAATTGTGACACCTCCAGCTTTGTTCTTTCTCAAGATTGCTACCGCTGTTTGAGGTCCTTTGTCATTCTACACAGTTTTAGGGTTATTTGTTCCAGTTCTATGAAAGATGCAACTGGTATTTTGATAGGGATTCCACTGAATTTGTAGATTGCTTTGGGTAGTATGGACATTTTAACAATACGAATTTTTCCAGTCCATGAGCATGGAATATCTTAACTTTTCTGTGTGCCATCTTCAAATTCTGTCATCAGTATCTTAAAGATTTCAGAGTACAGGTCTTTCAGCTCCTTGGTTAAGTTTAGTCCTAGGTATTCTTTTTGGTGCAATTGTAAATGGAATTGTTTTATTTCTCTGCTACTTTGTTACTAGTGTATAGAAATGCAACTGATTTCTGGGTATTACTTTTCTATCTTGTAACTTTACTGAATTCATTTATTATTCCTAATAGGGTTTTGTGGGGTGTTGTTGTTGTTGTTGTTGTTGTTGTTGTTGTTTGGTGGAGTTTAGGGCTTAGGGTTTTCTGTGTATAGTTTTAGGATTTTCCTTGTATAGTTTCAGGTCATTTGCAGATAGTGACAGTTGAACTTCTTCCTCACCAATTCTGCGCCTTTTCTTTTTGTTGTCTGATAGCTGTGGTAGGACTTCCAGTACTGTGTTGAATGAAATAGGTGAGAGGGACATCTTCATCTTGTTCCTGATCTTAGAGGAAAAACTCTCCCTTATTCACCATTGAGTATGACATTAGCTGTGGGTTTGTCATACATGGCTTTTATTATGTTGAGGTATGTTCCCTCTATACCCATTCTTTTGAGAGTTTGTATCGTGAATGGGTGCTGTATTTTGTCAAATGCTTTTCTTTGCATCTGTTAAGATGATCATATGGTTTTTATCCTTCCTTTTGTTAATGTGATGTATCACACTGATGAGTTTATGAATACTGAACCATCCTTGCATCCCAGGAATAAATCAGACTTGATCTTGGTAAATGATCCCCTTAATGTGTTGTTGAATTCAGTGTGCTAATATTTTTTGAGAATTTTGCACCTGTGTTTATCAGAGATACAGGCCTGTTTTTTTTTGTAGTGTCTTTGACTGGTTTTGGTATCAGGGTAATGCTGGCCTCATAGAATGGATCTGAAAGTTTTCTGTTCTATTTTTTGGAATATTTTGGGTAGAACAGGTGTTATTAACTCTTGCTTAAATGTTTGGTAGAATTCACCTGTGAATCTGTCTAGTCCTGGACTTTTGTTTGTTGGGGGTTTTTTGATTATCAGTTCAATTTCATTACTAGTAATTGGTCTGTTCAGATTTTCTATTTCTTCCTGATTCAGTTTTGAAAGTTTATATATTTCTAGAAATTTGTGTATTTCTTCTAGGTTGTCCACTCCGCTGGCATGTAATTTTGTAGTATTCTGTTCTAATCTTTTGTTTCTGTGGTGTCAGTTGTTACTTACCCTCTTTCGTTTTTTGATTTTGTGTCCTCCTGCTTTTTTTCTTGATGAGTCTGGCTAAAAGTTTATCACTTCTGTTTATCTTTTCAAAGAACCCATTCTTGGTTTCATTATTCTTTTTCTATTGTTTTTTCAAGTCTCTATTTCATTCATTTTACTCTCTTTATTATTTTCTTCCTTCTACCAATTTTGGGTCTATTCTCTTCTTTTTCTAGTTCCTTTACATGGAGGGTTAGATTATTTAAAATTTTTCTTGTTTCTTGAGGTAAACTTGTCACTATGCATCTCCTTCTTAGAACTGCTTTCACTGTGTCCCAAAGATTTTGAACCATTGTGTTTCATTTTCATTTGTCTCCATGTATTTTTTTTATTTCCTCTTTGATTTCTTCATTGACTCATTGGATGTTTCTTAGCATGTTGTTAACCTCCATGTGTTTGTTTCTTCCACTTTTATTCTTGTGATTTATTTCAAGTTTTATACTGTTATGGTTGGAAAAGATTACTATGAATTCAGTCTTATTAAATTTAGTGAGACTTGTTTTGTGGTCTCACATGTGATCTGTTCTGGAGAATGTAGTTACATGTTCCCTTGAAAAGAATATACAGTCTGTTGTTTGAGGGTACATATCTTTTAAGCCCATCTGGTCTAATATGTTGGTTGAAAGACCACTGTTTTCTTATTTATTGTCATTCTGCATGATCTCTCCATCGTTGTAAGTGGGGTATTAAAGTCTCCCAGAATTATATTACTGTCAGTTTCTCCCTTTATCTATTAATATTTGCTTTATGTATTATTAGGTGCCCCAGTGTTGGGTGCATAGATATTTATAATTGTTATATCCTCTTGTTGGATTGATCCCTTTATTACCATGTACTGTCCTTGTCTGTCTCTTATTACAGTCTTTGTTTTAAGGTCCATTTTTATTGATTTAATTATTGCTACTCTGGCTTGCTTTTGTTCCCGCCCCCCCACATCACTTTGCATAGAGTATCTTTTTCCATCCCTTCACTTTTTGTATGTTTCTTTAGTACTGAGGTGAGTCTTTTGTAAACTGCAGAGAGATGGGTCTTTTTTTAATCCAATCTGTCGCTCTATGTCTTTTGATTGGAACACTTAGACCACTTCATTTAAAGTAATTATTGATACATATGTTCTTTTGGCCATTTTGTTGCTTTTGTAGTTCTTCTCCATTCCTTTCTTGGTCTCTTGCTCTCACTCCTTATGATTGATGACTTTCTTTAGTGTTTTGCTTAGCTTTCTTTCTCTTTATTTATTTATTTTATTTTTTTTAAAAGATTTTATTTATTTATTCGACAGAGATACAGACAGCCAGCGAGAGAGGGAACACAAGCAGGGGAAGTGGGAGAGGAAGAAGCAGGCTCATATCGGAGGAGCCTGATGTGGGGCTCGATCCCACAACGTCGGGATCACGCCCTGAGCCGAAGGCAGACTCCCAACCACTGTGCCACCCAGGCGCCCCTCTTTCTCTTTATTTTTTGTGTATCTCTTCCAGGTTTTAGGTTTGTGGTTACCATAAAGTTCATATATGACATCCTAAGTATTTAGCAGTCTATATTAAGTTGGTGGTTATTTAAATTCAAGCCCATTCTAAAAGAAACTCATTCTTATAAACTCATTCTTATATCTCCCCCCTCTACATTTTATGTATATGTTGTAATGTTTTATATCTTTTTAGTTTGTGAGTCCCCTTAACTGATTTTTAAATATAATTGACTTTACTTCTATCTTTTAATCTTCCAAACTCACTTTATAAGTGTTTATTGTACTACCTTTACTTTTACTCATGAAAGTTTTTCATTTCATAATTTACTTCTAATCATGACCTCTTCTTTTCCCCTCCAAGAAATCATTTTGTGTTTTTTTAAGGCCTCTAATGGTGGTGAACTTTTTAAACTTTTCTTTGTCTGGAAAACTCATCCAATTCTGAATGATAACCTTGCTGGGTAGAGTATTCAGGTTGCAGGTTTTTACAACTTGAAGCACTTTGAGTATATCATACTGTTCCCTTCTGGCCCATACAGTTTCTGTGGGGAAATCAACTTACTGTCTTGGATTTCCTTTGTATGTAATTCATTGCTTCTCTCTTTCTGGTTTTAAACTTCTCTCTTTAATGTTTGACATTTTAATTATTATTTGTGATATGGACTTCCTTGGGTTCATCTTGTTTAGTACTTCTCTGCACTTCTTGAACATAGAGGTCTGTTTCCTTCCCCAGATAAGGGAGGTTTTCATCTGTCATTTCTTCATATAACTTATCTGCCGCCCCCTCCTTTTCTCCTTCTGGCACCCCTATAATGCAATTTTTTTTTGCTTGATGTTGTCCAAGAGATCCCTTAACTCATCCCTATTTTTTTTTTCTTTTTACTGTTCAGCTTGGGTTCTTTCCATTACTCTCTTTTCCATATCACTAATCAGTTCTTTTCCATCCTCTAATCTGTTGATTCCCTTTAGTTTATCTTTCATTTCAGTTATTGTGTTCTTCAACTCTGATTGGTTTTTAATTTTCTGTCTCTTTGTTCAAGCTCTGAGTTTATCCACCCCAGTGTCCATCCAGTCCTGTGGGCATCTTTATGTCCATAATTTTGAACTATTTATCAAGCATATTTCTTAGTTTCCATTCTATTTCCTGTTTCTGAGGTTTTGGCTTTGTTTGAAGCCGACCCCTTTGTCTCCTCCTTTTGCTTTCCTTTGTTTGTTTCTGTGAATTACATGCAACAGCTACTTTTCCAAAGTAGAGTGATACTGTGTAGTCATCCCCTGTGGAGAATGTGTGCCTAGTGACTTCAGCTGGCTTTCTAAATGAGTGGATGTTGTGGGCTTGGGTCCTGGGGCACTTCATGTTAAGGCCACTTTGGTGGGATGTCAGAACCAAAGTGGATACAGGCCAGGACAGTCTCATGGCTCTCTGCATGTAGAGTGCACCCTGGCCAGACAGCTGGTGCTGTAGTGGGTATTGTCTGGAGGCAGCCCCAGGGTGCTTGCCTGGTAATACCAACCGCTGAAGCTGAAGCAGTTCCACTCTGGGCAGCTTGGGGCTCTCCATGGAGTTAGTGCCCTGGCAGGACAGCTTAAGCTTAAGCAAGAATGGGCGAGGATGGTCCAGAGACTCTCTCTGCAGAGAGCACCGTGGGAGAATAGCTGATGCTGAAATGAGTGCAAGCCAGGGGTTCCCAAGACCCTTCGTGCAGGTGGCACCCTGGTTGGGTGTGAGCTAATTTGGAAGGTCCTGGGATCTTCTGAGCTGGGGGTGTCTCGGCAAGTTATCTGGAAGTGAAGTGGTGGGGGCCTGGATTATTCTGGGATGCTTTACACCTGTGTCACCTTGGCAGGTCAGCTGTTGTGAACACTAACCATGGGTGTTCCGATGTGGTCTCCCCTGGGGCCACCTTCACGGACACTGTGTTGGTTTGGGCTAGGGGCCTAGCTGAGGTGGTAGGCTGGCTATGGTGCTCAGAGCCTGCTCTTGTCTGTGCTTTCAAGGTGGACCAGGAAGATAAACAGTGGTGCTCACCAGCCCCTCCAAAGCAGAGAATTCCAGCAGCTCCCGCACTGCTTGGCAGAGTTCTAGGGCTGGATCTTTCCTATCTAGTTACCCTTTGAAACCTCATTGTTTTTTCTGCATCCCAGGGCAGATGAATCTGCTCATGGTCATTCAGTACTGTCCCTCTCCACCATGGTTCTCAGTGCGGGGATTGGCAGTTCCCTTCTTGACTGTCTCTCTTACCTTTCTATATATGGTATATCTTTTGCTGTGCATAAGGTGTTCGGTTAGCCCTGTGTTGTTCTTCAGGAGGAAATGCTTTATAAATAGGTGTAGATTTGGTATGCCCATGGAGGAAATGAGCTCAGGGTCCTCCTGTGTGGCAACCTTGGACTGGAACCTCCTTTTCATTTTGATAGTACTGGTTTCATATGGTTTGGTTTGGTTTAGTTAGCCAAGCAACATTATACCTTGTAGCATAACAGCAGTCTTTTACATTCCATGAAAACAATTCTGTGTAAGGTGATGGTATTCCATATCACTAGGTTATTTTAATTTTGCTTTCCAGGAAATAACAGTACAACAACTTATGTCTCATTTGGACTCCATCAGGAAAGACATGGTCATCCTAGAGAAAAGTGAATTTGCAAATCTGAGAGCAGAGAATCAGGTGATACAAGTTTCAGTTTATTACTAATAACTGATTTCACATGTATTCCACTTGGTAAAGCTTAGGACCAAATATTGATTTTATGTGGTCATTCAATAATTATCAAGTTTCTATATCAAAATATACTACATGTTTAACCATAACAGGTATTGCTATGTATAACTCATAGTTTCTTGACCAAAGAATAAGAGTTATACCTTACACATGTAAAAGTCACGTGGAAGGGAAAATCTTTGAGTTCTATATTTATTATATAAAATTTCTCATAGAGCACAATATAATGTTCTCAGAATTTAAAGCACTTGACATTTACCATTTTATGTGAATCTGTACTAATTTTTGTCAGTTAAAACTTTCTGTACTTCAGTTGGAATTTTGTTCGCTAGCTTAAATATTTTTAGAGTATCAGTCATGGTTTAGAGGTAAAATAACTAGAACAAATACATTTTTTTACTGTTCATAAGAATTTTTTGAATATGAGAGATATTACTTTCCTTTTTTGTCTAGTGTTAGTTAATGCTTGATTAGAAATCTGTAGAGATCGTCCAGTTTTTGCTAATGCAGGGTTTCAGATTTGTTGAGTCAATCATGCTATCAGTATTTGGCATAGTGGCAATTGCATGTGATTTTTTTTATACCTAGAAAATGAAAACTGAATTGGAACAAGTTAAGCAGCAACTGATAGTAAGTTTAAGTACTTTTCTCACTATAGAATATTTTATTAATTTCAGAACAAACAGTATGAGATTGCTTTTTTAATATTTTGGTTTTCTTTAAAGAATGAAACCAGTCAAATCAGAGCAGACAATAAACTGGACATCAACCTAGAAAGGAGCAGAGTAACTGATATGGTAATGTGCTTTCTTGGTAACTTATTCCTTTATCATTCCTTCTAGTCTTTTTTTTTTTTTTTTAACCTCCTGATTCATCATATTCTTTAGTTTACAGATCAAGAAAAGAAACTTATGGAAGCAACCACAGAATTTACCAGCAAGGTAAACTAGTATGTAAAAATGTCTTTTATGCCACTCTCATGTGTAATTGCTTTTATGTGTCCTACCTGAACTGTGATCTCTGTCAGAATCTAGCTTTCCAGGTAACATAGTTTGTGACTAAATTATTTTTATAAACAAAAGAACTATTTTTTGAAAGACAAGGATTCACAATTAGCATTTAAATGAAGGCAGAGGCTCAATTAAATACCTTAAAGTTTTTAAAACAGGAAATATTTATTGAGTGCTTATGATGTATCAGATACTGTTTTACTGGCTTCTATTAATTCTCCTTATTAGCCTCTGAATTAGGCCCTCTCTATTCCCATTTTACCAGTTCTTGGAAAATGAGGCACAGGGAGGTTAAAGTCACTTAACTAATAATAAGTGGTGGAGCTAGAATGTGAACCTGGATTCCAAACTCCATTCTCTACAACTGTTTTCCTTCTCCTAATCCTAAATTGTAATCCTTGTTTAATCTCTGTGGCTTGAGTAAAACCCAGCTTTTTGACTGGTCTGTGTTCTAAGAGAAGAGACATCACTCTTTTTTTGTTGTTGTTTTTAAGATTTATTTATTTTAGAGTGCAAGCCAGAGAGGGAGGGAGAGTCTTTTTTTTTAAATTAATTAATTAATTTGGCAGAGACATCGAGAGAGGGAACACAAGCAAGGGGAGTGTGAGAGGGAGAAACAGGCTTCCCGCCAAGCAGGGAGCCCAATACGGGGCTTGGTCCCAGGACCCTGGGAATATGATCTGAGCCGAAGGCAGATGCTTAATGGCTGAGCCACCCAGGTGCCCCAGGGAGGGAGAGTCTTAAGCAGACTCTGTGCTGAGCTCAGAGCTACAGGCAGGGCTTAATTTCACCACCTAAGCCAAAACCAAGAGTAGGCAGCTTAAATTACTATGCCACCCAGGTGCCTTGAGACATCTCTCTTTCCTAATTATAATTAAATAGAAGGAAAGGTCTCATTTGTCTTTCCAAGTATTGTGTTCTTTTCTTGGCCAATAAAAAAGATAAACCAGGAAATCAGAATCTCTCAGAGCTAATTTCTGAGCTCCATATGCCATCTTATCTCTCTTCCTACCCCTTCGCCCCTATACACATAGCATTTGGTGTTACCCAACAAAAGCATTTCTGCCCTTCCCTTTAATACTGGTGCCAGTTCACGTTATAAATATGGTTGAGTTTTTTCTTTAAATTGTGCATCAGTTTTAACTGTAATGTCCTAAGGATTTTATACACACACAGTGTTTATAGTTCTATGACTATAATTTTTCCTTTCCCTCTTAGTTTATTATATATTTTAGGTCTCAGATTTTTTTACTATGAGGCTTTTAGTAGAATGTACCCAAAAAATAATAACCCAAAGAAATGAATATTAATGATCTCCAAATATCAAAAGTAGAATATTTGTCAGTTTGCAATGTTCATATAATGTTGTTTCTATCACTCTGCTTTTACTGTTTCCCCAGTTAAGACTTTTGCAATACAAAGTTAGCCCATAAGTAAGGGTTTCTAATGTAAATGTTTCTGTCCATAATACATAGGGACAGAATTTGTCTTATTCTTATTTACTGCAGGATACCAAAACCAGAAGTATTATTTCCGAGACTAGTAATAAAATCGACACTGAAATTGCTTCTTTGAAAACACTGATGGAGTCAAACAAGCTTGAGACAATTCGTTATCTTGCAGGTAAGGTAATTCGCTACTTTGTCAAAAAAACAAAATTCAGTGGAGTCAATCTGAAGATCTAATTGTTTTTTTTTTTTTTAAGATTTTATTTATTTATTTGACAGAGATAGAGACAGCCAGCGAGAGAGGGAACACAAAGGGGAAGTGGGAGAGGAAGAGGCAGGCTCATAGCGGAGGACCCTGATGTGGGGCCTCGATCCCAGAACGCCGGGATCACGCCCTGAGCCGAAGGCAGACGCTTAACCGCTGTGCCACCCAGGCGCCCCTCTAATTGGTTTTTTAAAAATGATTTAGGCAGCCTCTTACCTAGCAAGTAGAGGGAATGGAGGCTCAGTGCATTGTACAAAATGGAAGGTTTTTATAGGAAGGAAAGTGGGGCAAGAAAGTTAGTGGCCAAAGAAAAGGATTGTTCCAGGCAAGGTCACTTTCCCATGAGGATGAAAAACAAGGGGTCTTACACAGATTACCCTCTGGGAGAAGGGAGAGGGCCTATGTGGCAGACCCATTATCACTAATCGGAAGATTCCCAACTGATCAGTTAAGACTACATTTCTGGGAAAGTTTGAAACTGCAGATAATGGTGGTATTAAGCCCTGGTTTGCAGACTAAGCCTGAATGACGCCATTTGGGGCCTTTGGTTCAACAGTACCCCCATTTGATCAATCTCAGCTTAACTGAAAAATGTGATCAAAATTTATGGCATTAGTGCTGCTCTCAGTTACCACTATTTTGTTGTTCTTTTCTCTGGTATTATCAGGAAGGAAGAATGTCCTTTGCTCTTCTAGCTGGCTAAGAAATTGACATGAGATAGATTAACAGGAGAAAACAGACATGAAATTCCAAGGACATTCAGGCAGTGAGGTTTATATGAATGACGTCCTGAGCTAAGGATTGGGGTAGGGGGTCTGGGGATATAAAGGGAAGGACAGCCATTGACCAGAAGGTGAGAGGAGATGTTTGGAAAATAAAGGTTGCTATTACACAATTAAGCATCTTAGGTAAAGAGGAATCTCAGTAGCTCTGTCCTGGTACAGGCTGTCCTTTCTATAAATGTAAACTTAGGCAGTTGATGGGGAGGTTTTCCTGTGATTGCTTTTAACTCAAAGTAATGTTGATGGACGAAGTGGCCCATCTAGGGCAGCCTGCCCTTGGCACCTGAAGTTCCCTCTGAAACTTCAGGGAAGTTTTCAACCTTTAAAGTTGAGCCCTGGTAGACTGTTCCATCTTGTTGAACCAGTCAGTGCTGGCAATAGATCAGCTCCGTTACAATCTCACTTCAGGAGGCCATGATGCACGTATATTCTCGAAGTTACACCTGTGACTTAATTAAATAACTAATCAAGTGTTCTGTTTCTCTCAGAACAAAAGAAAACAATGGTCGATGTTTGGATCAAATTTTCTGAGTTCTGAGGGTAGCCAGTCACGACTTCTAGA
Organism: Ailuropoda melanoleuca; assembly: GCF_002007445.2. Lineage (NCBI taxonomy): Eukaryota > Metazoa > Chordata > Mammalia > Carnivora > Ursidae > Ailuropoda > Ailuropoda melanoleuca. Next base: position 46,364,428 of record NC_048225.1, read on the forward strand.
TGTCAGGCTGGACGCATCTTCAGCTGGAGTGGGAGCAAGCAGTGATAGTCTGACAGATTTTCCTGGTATAAAGTTCAAGTGCCTCTGATCTTTTGAGTGGCCCTTAGAACAGGCATGCAGGTTGTCTAGATTTGAGGTAGTGTGATTTTTCTGAAGGTTACATCAAGTTTTTATTTGGTTTGCAGGGCTTCAGGGTAAAGGACAGTTTTAGTTCTCAAATGATTCCAACTCAGAAAGGTTGGAGAAAAATTGAAAATACTAGTTTAGAGAGTTATAGCCAGTCATTGGAGAAACTAGAGGTAATCTGGATCGAGACCAGTTTTTGATGAACAGTAGAAAAATCTAATACACAGGTGTGTTTTTCTTTCTATAAACACCATTTCTACCAAAGATAGCCAAATTGACACTAATTGATTTACAAGGTAAGTTTAGTTTTAAAAGAACATGGCCTAATTTACATAAGTGCGGCAAGAAGAGCAGTTGACCATATAGGCTCTTTAAACCTGCTTTGCTGGAACTATTCATAAGATATCTTCAGATTAAATTTTCAATAGCCTCTCAAATACTTGCTGTCAGACTTCACCTGCAGTTCCTACAGATTTGGGTGAATTCTACTCTTCTCAAGGTTCCTGCATTGGTCAGGAAATGATCTTTACTCACCTGGTAAAGCTGCTGGGAACTCTGTAAGCAAGAGTTATCAGGCTGATATTTCCAAGGGGGCTTATTATAGGCTCCATAAAGTTCTTAAAGCTGTCTGGTCATTTCTGGATCTGTAAGCCTGTGTCCAAAATACGACATTCCAGTCAAAACCTTGATAATATAACCAATTTTCCCATTGTGTCCTGTTACAAGGAGAATAGATTCTTATTTAAATTATGCAAATATACTTCCATGAAAATGGAACACTCACTGGGTTTCTGAATGCTGGAGGGATTGGATAGGGAGAAAAAAATAAATGTTTCAAATTGCTGTGAATCTTAAGTTAGCTTAAGGAAAAGTTTCCTTCAACCTGGAAAAACAAACCATTTTAAAAAGTCAGCAGTGTTTCAAATAAAGTCAAAAATAAGTCTCAGTTCAGTCTGATTTATTAATTCTTATTCTGCTTGAATCTGGTTTTTTTTTTACTAGTTCAGAAATTCTTACCTGCTTCAGTTTTATGATCTTAAGATTACTGGAAACTTGAACTCAGAGTTCTTTAAGTACTTTTTACTCTGAGAGTCTCACTGAAGACATTTGCATTAGCATTAGTAAAACAGTAACATGACAAGACTTGAGATGACCATGGTTATAGATCCTGATTAAAGTTGATTCCAATGCAGTTGATAAGGAAATTCAGTTTTTTCTATGATACACAACACTTCAAGATAAGAACATACCAAAATACCAGATTTTTAGGAGTGTCACTTATTTGACAATGTTTCTGCTACAATATACTATACCAGATTTTCACAAAATCTTTTAAATGTTAGATTATGGTCCAAAAACTTTAGAATTTGATTTTTGGAAGTATATAAAAAAATATTTAAAAGGTTTGAACATTTGATTAAATAGGATCACAAAGCATTTAATTATTTAGCCAAAATGACAATAAAAGATTTCAAAGGCAAATAGAAATGGTTTTGCTCATCATTGTGAGCAAAATTTAGCTCTTTTAATATTAAGACTCATTTCTCTTAAGTCATCAAACACAGAATCCTTGTTTTCTCATCAGATGACTTTAAAGGTAAAGAAAACCTTTGTTTACAATTTCTTATTAAGAGCAGACCAATAGTTCAAGAAAATTTTGTCCCTTTAACAAAGAGAAAACAAATTTACTTACTTAAATTCATCCTAATCTTAGCCAGTACTGACTACACATACCTCCTCCCTTTTGTATCTACAGTGTATACTGTTACAGTCCTTAAAATTAAGGTTTATTTATTTCCACATAAACACAAGAAAGGTCTGAAATAGCTTAGTCATCTTAATACTTATGTTTCTCTCATATCTGATTGTTTGAAAATATTGTTTGCATGCCTCTGCTTAACTGGTTTTCTGCTTCTCCCTGTTTGATTTCTCCTTGACGTCACTTGAGACCTCAAGTCAGAGAAGACCACATTGATTGGTTCCAAACTGCAGTTTTAGTGCACAGTTATTATTAATCATACTTTTTCTTACCCAAAACTCCTGTCTTACTTTTCCTTGCATAGAGTTGCTTCCCTTATTTCTAGTCGTAATTACATTAATTAGAATCCTTAACTCTTACAAACTTTAATTTCTAGTGAAAACTACATAGTACTAGCAATTGTGAACTGTTTTTCTAGAAATGTATGCTTCATAGCAAAGCACAAAACGTTCTGATAAAAATTTATCTTAGTTTCTCCGTAATAAGTAAGACAAAAGTAGATAATTTCCAAATTAAGCATTGGACATAAATTTATCTAGCTTATTTAATGAATTTATCTTAATTCGTTATTTAACTTAGCAAAACATTAAAGTTTCAGGTTACCAAAGATTTTGAAAGGGATTTAAAAGTTTACTTACAAACCTTTTTTTATGTTTACTTATGTTCGGACTACCCACAAAACTTGATGAGGCAATAAAGTCAACCACTGTCCTAATTTTACGTTTTGCAAGAGAGATAACATGAACATATTTAACTCTTAGTAAACACATGCTTAGTAGACGTGTCTTTAACCAACAACTTTACATTAACTTTAATCCTAAATAATCACATGAACTTGGAAAATATTTCGGTTAGTTTCTAGCTTTCTGAGTTTAGAACACCCAATCCTTACAAGCACTTGTCTTCAAACCAGGTAAAATAGAGCTCTTTTACAAATTATAGTATCACCGTCCAGAGGTAGTAAAAATCTCTCACATTTACAGCATATATAGACAAATGTAAGAGTTTTGTTTGCACATTGTTTTACTCATACTTGTCTTGACATTAAAGACCTGATTTCTAAATACTTCCTCTCATCTCCGGGGGACCCCCCCCCGCCCCCATGAAAAACTTCTCCCTGACATTGGTATTTCAAAGAATGGCTCTTTTATCCTAGAGATGATGGGGGTAGAAAATTACATCCCAAAGGTATGGAGAGATTATCCAAGTTTTCTCTAAAGTGGAGATAGAACATATCTGCTTATTATCAAAGGTGCTAGAGTGTGGGCATAGGAGCCCTTTTGGAAGTTTGCATTTTTAATTTTCAGTCACAGGCAGTTGTGGGCTGTGTTTACATTTTAAAGACATGATAAGAATTTCAAGAGAGTGAAAGAATGCAGAACAAATTTTTTTTTCTGTTAGAGTTTCATATTGCTATTTAAGATTTGGCATTTTTTCTCAAGTGCAGTACGATTTTGTTCCAATATCCTGATCTTTTATAATATCTGCAGACATTGTGAGAGGCATAGGTGGGCTTTGATTTGTTTCTAGAGTTATATTTCTAGTTTTATAGAGATTTGTAAGACAAAGACAATTCTTACTAATTCCTACAGAATTGGATTATGGCCTGAATAGCAGGGGCTTGGCCTGTTTTTTAAACTAAACTTGCTTTACATCAGATTTTTAACTAAAATTGGAATCAAAAGCTTTATGCCTTTGTAAATCTTTCTGAAGCACTTTAACAAAAGCCTTTTCTCTGGGTATACATTTCAACCTTGGCTTTTCTGTTAGCCCCTGAGTATTGGTCTTTTGCAAACCATTTGTAGGAGGGTCTAGGAGAAGTTTTGGTCATTGTTCCTCTCCAAAGAGGGGCTGTGAATAGTCATTGATCTTTTTAGTTCTTCCCTAAATTTGGTAGGATCTTCTGAAAGTAGAGGTAAAAGAGCTTTATAATTTAAAAGATTTTCTGCTGTCTAGGGAACACGGTTTCTTTTGTGGCAGGTGGTCTAGGATCTACTTGTAAAGGACTTTGCATAGGAATGCCTGAAGCTGCCAGAGCCTGATTCCAGAGCCCTGGAAGATAGGAGCAAAGAGAGCCTTATGGCCAGTCTTCGATGCTTTCGTTAACATTCCTTTTCTGGCTTTCAGCATTTATATGAACAACCTGTATACTTTTAACCTAGAGATTAGGCCAGATTTCTCTGTGAGTCTTGTAGGGAAATGGAAGTTAAAACAGATGAGGCTGGGTTTTAAGAACGGGCATTTATGTTGGATATGGACATTGATTTTTGTCTGAAATCTGATTTCATCTTGTCAGGGAAGTCCCTAAGGCTAGCCATTTTACTAATACAATTGAGAGCTCTATAACATAGGTATTTTTAAAATATAGCCAGTTTAAAGGATCCCTTGTCTAGGCATGGACAAATAAGATCTATCGGTAGTAACTCAAATCAGTAAGCCTTTAATGGCTTAACCAAAGCCACAGAGGCATCCAAAGAAGGGTGTAGATAATGTAGCCCCTGTGATCCAAAAGTTTACTCCCAAAATTAATCTAAGGGAAGCAAAGGACTTCATTGCAAAGGTAGTAAGGATATTGCAATGAAAACCGTGTCTCTGATCTCCCACAAAAATGTGAGACTCCTGTCACAAACCCACTAATCTGTGACACCAGGCAGATGCAACTTAGGAATGGGACTTTCCAGCACTGACAAGCAACAAAGGTCCCTATGGCTTGGGACCTCTCATAAGAAACACTGCTGAGAGCTGGCATGGCTAGACAGAGAGACTCAGAACCTGTCTATTCAACTGACCATCAAGGTGCACCCTGGTAAGTGCACCCTCTGGATAGTGGAGACCAAAAAGAATATTCTCAGTGGTCACAAAGACAAGCTCTTAGGACACAGACTAAGACAAAAGGGAAAAAAAATCCAGTTTTTCTTGTAGCTAAGCCTTGGGTCTCTTGTAGCTACACTAAGATCTAGGAGGCTTAAGCTGTGGATTGTGTGTGTTTTACAGTGTACCTTGTTGCACAGAAGTGTCAGTCTAAGCTGTCTATGACCAACTTATCTTAGTGTGGGAGTCTTTGAGCTAGGTGGCAATCACTCTTCTAGCTTTTAAGTGCCAAACCTGTGCCCACCAGTTTTGTGGCTTTGGCCGCCCTTAGCAACAGCCTTTACCTCTTGTACAACAAATGACATAAAAGACACAGATGAAATGGATCAGTAACCAAGGAGCACTCTACCAAATTTACCAAGAGTCACTAAGCCCAAGGAACTAGTTCCACAAATATTTTCTCCTACTCATCTTCATTTAGAAAAAGGGTTCTCACCACTCTTGCTCTTGACTCAGACTCCATGGAGATTCCAGAATATAGACATGATAAGAAGAAATCTTACCTTCTGCTGTATGTCAGGTTTCCCAAGTATCTCTCTGCTGGAGCAGTGCCAGAGGAGAATGGTATCCAGTGAGTTTAAAGTATCCTGCCGGTTATGCCAACTGTCAGGAAGAAAGACTGTCCTCTGCCCTTCAAGGTTCTCCTAGCTGGACCAAGAATCAAATTGACATGAAACATTAACAGGAGAAAATCAAATTTGGTTTCATATAAAGATGGGGAATCCACAGATATGAAATCCCAAAGACAGGCAACATGAGGCTTACATGACATCCTGAGCTAAGGAGAAGGGTTATCGATCCTGGGGATAGAGAGGGGAGGAAAATCCATTAGCACCAGTCAAAATCAAACAAGTCAGAGACTCTGGAAGGAATCATCTGTTTAAGCCAAGCAAACCTGGTTTTTGATCTTTGGTAACTGAGTTTCAGCTTCCCCAGAAGTGTTGCTCTGGGCACAGCAGGTAGTCACCAGAGCATAGACACCACTTTGCTCAGCTAAAAAATAATCAAGAGCTATTCTATTATCAAGGACAACTTTGTCTACAGAATCTAAGGATCATTGTTGGGCTGCTATTTTTTTAGCAGAAGATTTTGCAATAATTTAAGAATTAAGGAGCAGTTCTTGATCATAGCCTCATTTATATATTTATATTTATATTTATATTCCCTAAACAGGAACATAGGGATCTGCCAAAGGGAGTGAATCCTGAATCAGAAAAGCATCCTGGTATAAATCCTTTAAACTTAGGGGAGTCGAAACAATGAAATGTCTTATTTTGCTTGTGAAAAGTTAGAGGCCTTTGTTTACACAAATCAAGACAAACAAACATGCACCTAAACACACCAGCAGTAACCAAAATATGTCACTGCATACTGTCCAAGAGAAGGCCGTGCACACCACCAGCAGTTCCCAAACTGGACTCAAGCAGACTTCATTCAGAGACTGTGGACTAGAAATGAGGAAAGGACTAAACCAGTAAAACCCAGTAACTGGGGGAAGGATTCCCATGTGGAATTGTATACTGAACCAAGGGCTAAGGACTGGCACTCCATTACAGCCTCCCGTGTTAGTCTAGACTGATTCGTTAACCCTCGACTAGAAAACCAATTAGATGGGTAGCTTGAACCTAAAAAGCAGAGCTGAAACTGACTTACCAAAGGCCCTCAAATGGCAAGACAGACAGTGAACTCTCAGCGTTTGCAGGGTGCCACACCTGTGTTTCTCATTGTCCCCAGATGCCAATAGATGTTTGCTTCAGATCCCACCACTGCCACCAAATCTGTTAAAAAAACAAAACTGAGTATACTTGAAGATCTAATTGGCTTTATTAAATCATTCATGAATTGGGCAGCATCTCATTTAGCCAGCAGAGGGGAGCTCCCAGGAGTTGTACAAAATGTAAGGTTTGGGGCCACTTGGCTGGCTCAGTTGAGAGAGTGTATGACTCTTGATCTTGGGGTCATGAGTTTGAGCTCCACATTGGGTATAGAGATTACTTAAGTAAAACTTAAAAAAAGAAAAGGAAGGTGAAAAGGAGAGTGGGACAAGTAGGTTATTAGCAAAAGGATTGTTTCAGGCAAAGTCACTTTCCCTTGCTGAAGAACAGGATGTCTCATGCAGATTACTTCATCTTCTTGTGGGGGATGGAGAGGACTCACGTGGCAGACTCGTCACTGATCCACAAAATTCCTGACTGACTGGTTAAGACCACACGAAGGTTTAAACTGCAATCAGGTATTAAGCCCCAGTCTGGGGACTTGGCTTAAGTGATGCCATTTGGGGCCTGTGGTATTCTTTTTAACATTATGTTTGTCAGAGAAAGTAATTGCTGTCATTTGATATTGAGACCTGTTAGCTCCTGTCTCCCAGGGTAACCATGGAACACAAAAGAAAAAAAAGAGGAGCTAGAACACATTCCCTTTATCACTTGCAATGCTGGAAGAATAGAAGTTTAACAGGCAGTAAATTTAGGGTATAAGTTTAACGGGTAACTCTGCAACCTACTAATAGGAAAAAGCATATGGATAGCAAAGAAATACATAAAAACAAATACAAAGTGATGCAAAAGATAAATTGGTTGTTCCACAATGGAAAAGAATGAAAATTTTACTTTTGTTCCTGTGTTCTTCCTTAAGGATTTGAATGGACTTACAGAGAAAGATCACTAAAACAGAGGCAAAAACCATAGCAAGCATTGGGGAAAAATTACCTTTTACTCTGAATCCAGCTGACCACAAATATCAGAGACCCAAAAATTAGATTGTCACATACTGAGCTCCTCAAATACCATGTGACCTGACCCAGTTACAAGGCCCGAAGGAGTGAGAAGAGTGCCCTACTTTCGTAGTACTTTTCTTTCTTTTTATAAAAAGTAATGTGTTTTACTATTGGAATATAGCTCTTTCTAGGCTTTTTCTTCTATATATAAATATTGCAGATTATTAAAAATAATAACTAGATTGTATTGTACAGACTACAGCTTTTTCAAATTTAACCAAATGTTTTGAGTATCTTTGCATATCAATACATGTGTATTTTTTTACTAGAAAGTATTCCATTGTATGAAAATGCTGTATTTTTCCAAACCTCTATTAGCAAACATTCTGCTCCCAATTTCTCATTATTAGAAACGATATTGTACCCAACAGCCATGTGTGTGACATACACACACATCTTTGTGCCCTTATGTTAGTAGTTCTGTATAATTGTTTAGGAACATCTAAAATTGCAGATCCAAAGGTTAGGCACATTAAAATGGTTTACATTACTGAATTGTTGTCCAAAATAAAACTGCTGATTCATACCATCAGTGGTTTTCTGGGCAGCCTCTAAGAGTGAAGGTGGAGCCCCCAGCCCTCAGCTGATAAATTCCTCCCTTCCCCTCTTCAACTTGAAACTTTTAAAATATTTTATCTTTTTAAAATACTGAGCTTCTGTTGAAGATTCATTTGAAAAAGAGTTCTAAGGCTAAAGTAAGTTCTGAGTCTCTAGAACCAGAGATCTTCAGTCACTGGTGATGCTCAGGGGAAATTACACAATAGCCCAGTGTGCAGTGTTCATTCCCACTTTCAAAATAGATCTCAGAGCAACCCGGGTTAGGAGGAGCTTCAGAGGCTACTCACCTTCCTCTAGAGTGTTTACCTAGATCCTTATCTTAGTTCAAGTCCCTTCACCCCCAGTTTGAAGATGGTGGTGGTCTCCAGAAAGCTTTCTTTCAGTAGTGGCTGAATGTAAGGCATACTTGAATATTGAATAGGCTTAGGGGCAGTGACAAAAGAAATTAACAAGTCATTGTTTACAAAAAATACTTTTTCCAGAGTTACCTTCCTTTCCTTTTTTCACTGAGGATTTGCAACCAGCCATTCTGAAGGCATTTTCTTTCTTCTGCCTTATCCTTCAAATATATGTTATTGCTGCTGTTACTGTTAAGCCTTTTAGGTAATTGAAATCCCATACTCTTTCTTGGTGGTCAGGTAACATCACGAGTGGATCTATTGCATGTAGACTACCTGAGATGTTGCCAATAAAACAGTATTTCACTTATTCACATATGAATTTAACCAAGAGCAGAGGGGGGGAAAATGAAAAAAGATACTTAAAAAAAAAAACAAGCCCCAGCATTCAAGACCTTGGATTTCCCTTAGAGAAGAAACCCTTATAAAATTATAAATTATAATCAGTTTAGTTATTTGGTTTACCAGCATCTATCAGCCAAGACTTTTACTTTCAGTGATCAGACATCCAACTTGAACTAGCTTAGGCATTAAAAGAAGATGTATTAGTTTACCTATTGAATTGTGGAAGGGCAGAGGTCCAGCTTGACCTCAGGAATAATTGGAATCACAGTCTACTCTGTATCTTGTCTCTGAATATCTGCCTCATTCTCTTACGCCATCTTTCTCGCTCTGTTGGAAACATGGCTACTAGTAGCTTCCAAACTCCTATCATTCAGGTTTCACCAACCAAGAAAAATTACCCCTTTCCTTATTTCCAATTCAGAACATCCCTGGGAAGGGAATGGCCCATTTTTGTGTCAGACACCACCCTCTGACCCAGATCACTGTTGCTAAAGCGATGAGAGCTGTAAGATAATGGCTGTTCTACGTGATCTATATAGTTAATGCGGCAGATTCTGTTCTAAACAGACAAGTAATAAGACAAGCTAACACTACAGACTGCTTACGAGGTATCGGGTACATGCTCACCTGAGCATCCTGTGTAGGGGTGTGTCCCTTGACAGGCCATAGAAGATAAACAACAAAGGTGAAAGCAACTTGGGTAGCAAAGTAACACCAGTGAGACACAGTAACCGCTCCCAACAGAAAGAAACTTCAGTACGGTAGCCATTATGTTGTTTATTCTAAAAAGGAATGAAATGCCTCCTTCCTCAAAATAAATAAGTGTTCGTTTGGTAGTCTGAGACTCAATTTATCAGCTGTTTGGGTTAGCAGAGAATATAATCACCTACACAGCACTATGTGGCTCAAGAAATGAGAAATCAGATTGAATCCTTCAGGTGACGAGGGATAAATAAGAGTAACAGAATGGTTTTTAATCAATAACTCTGGACTCGGGTACCTATAATGTCGAGTCCTTGTTCTGCCACTTGCCAGCAATTTATAACTTTGGGCTTGTTGCCTTGTCTTTACAATGGGATAAAATCACCAGTTTTACATGGTTTTAGTTGTGGTTAGATAACGTAACGTATATAATTGCTCAGCACACTGCAGTGGAACATGGTAAATAGTATCAGGATCAAATGGATGAATGTATAATTGACCAGAATGCATTATTGACAAGAAACTTAAGTGTTACTCTTTTTCCTCAAATATCCAGCCTCTCTGTGTGTCTTAGACCTAATCCCTTTTCTTGAAATCAATGGAAAAAAAAAAATTAAGGAAATGACCTTGTCATTAACCAAATTTCAGTCATTAGGATCCAGTGGGATAATGTGTAGAGTTATGTGTTTAAATTACAGTAGCTTTGCTATGAAAGGCTGTTTCTTTATTCATAAAAGTTTGCCATTCGTCTCTGGGTCTCTATTTTAAAAGTCGAGATTATTTAAACAAACTAGAAACTAGGGAGTCCCTAAAAGCCTCACCCAGATTCAGCTTCTTAAAGAACAAAAAGGCTTTCTGTCTGGAATCTAACAAAGAGTAGGTGGCATATTAATTACTTTAAAAGCCTTTTCTTCCACCTGTGATTTTTTTTTTTAAGAGGATTTTCATTAAAATTTCATGTATAAATTTTTTATGATCATGAAATTGTTTTTAAATACACTGACAAGGCAATTAAAGTTTTCTTCTCATGGATGATACGGATGTCTATTTTATTAGCTTAACTACATCATTTTTTAATACAGGTAAGGTTTTCCCATTTATAAGATCTAAAATTAGATTTCATAATTATTTAAAGTAGTCATTGTCAATGCTAATGTTAATGACTTTAAGCACTGTTTCTAGAGTCTAACTGACATAATTTGTAAATTGTCGTCCTTGTTCTGGTTTCAAATATAGGAAGCTTTTAAGAATTGGTGCCTATGTGCCCTAAAGGATATACTTTATCCCTAGCGTAATTTTCTGGGAATAAAACACCGAAGGTAGAAAATTGGTTGGATTTCCTTTGTTTTTTGCTCTTCATTTTTTAAACAATTTTTTATTATGTTGTTAGTCACCATACAGTACATCATGAGTTTTTGATGTAGTGTTCCACGTTTGCTCTTCATTTAATTTGAAGATGACATTATTGTGTTTGTCTCTGCAAAATAGTATCGAATGTGTGACCCATAAAATGGTATCTTCTTTTCACAGCCTCGGTGTTTACTTGCCTTGCAATAGCATTGGGATTTTACAGAATCTGGAAGTAGTAGAGAAACTGCTCTGTTCTGCTGCTGCTGTGGACTTAGAACACTACGCCAGGAGAGATTTACTCCGAACATGAAAGTTGCAGCAGACACTCAATACAACAAGATTATTCAAAGTACATACGGACTAAAAAATATTTTAAAATAGGAAGATGTGCTTTGAGTTTGTGTTTTGTGTGTGTCTTTATTATGTTGAAAAGCTGTTGTTCAAAACCTGATTGATTTGAGATAAAGAGGCTTTTTGTCTTTATCCTTTTAATAGTTCATAGAAACTGATCCAGAGTTTTCTTGTGTTTGCTTGAACAAATGTATATCTTACAGGATCTCTTTGATGTCTGCTGCAAATTTAAAAACTATTCCCTACATACTTGTTATTGTATTCAGCCTCCCGGGTAAGTATTTTTCATAGAAAATAAAATGTTGTTTTAACAAAGTTGTTTGGATTTTAAAAGGCAACTTACCCTATATGGAGATTGGGTTTCTTGGTAGTGAATTAAAACAATGAACTTTAAAATAATGTGTGCCCTAGTGCAACTGTATGATACTCGGTATGAAGTCTTCGAGTTGCTATGTCTTGAGCTCAGATTATTTTACATATACTTGAGTTTTTTGATTCACAAAAACCAGTTTATCCCTGCTTCTTAGGAACCCATCTTAAATTTATTACATAAAATGAAGAGGCGTTTTGGGTTTTTTTTTTTTATGATTCACTTAAATTCAGTAAACTTCTATTTGGTGACAAAGTAGACGAGGCAGGGTCATATAAGGACTAGTCGAGAGTCAGTGAACACCCTTCACCATATTTGAAAAACAAAGTTTATAATTCCCATTTTGTCAATCTTTAAGAATTTAGATACATGAATATTTAAAAGTATGCAGTATTTTTTTAATATAAAGAAAAAAACAAGGCAATGGAAAAAGCAATGGTCACCAGTGCTGAATGTCCTGATTGTTGTTTTGTTGAATACTAGCTACCACAGACTGTACAAGAGGGAATATGCTAAATAATATCTATCAACTCACCTTTTTTTTTTTCCTCAAAGCAGTCCTCTTAGGGGTGGTATTAATCCTTATTATTTTACAGCTGAAAAAACAAGCTAAATGAAGTTAAGGTCACACAGCTGTAACTTCACACAGTCTTTAAATGCCAGGCTCTTTCTTACTCGGTACTCTAGTCGCTTACAAGTTGAGGCCCCTATCTCGAGAGATGAACGAACAATCTAAGGCACGGGAAAAAAACATTTCTTCTTCTAGCTAACATCTTTTTCACTTCTATTTTTGTGTTTCATTAATATGGCATAATTTATATATGTGTGTGTATGTATATATATATATATTTGGTCTTTATCCACAGTTCCTGGCCCAGCTCTCCTAAAACCCTTGCACTTTCTTGATAGGGGTAATTACAAGCTTCTGTTTTCTTGGCACAAAGCTCCTAAAATCCTTCCAATCTCCTGAATGGTAAGAGTGTGTTTTATATGCTGAGATGATAGGTGGCCAGGAGCCCTTCTATAACAACTTCAGAATGGGGACTGGTTGCCAAATAGACCAAGGCATGATTATAGATTGGAACTTTCAGCCTCCCTGACCTCCCAACTCAACCTCTGGGAAAGGGGGAGGACAGAAAAGGACCTGGAGATTGAGCTCAGTTCCCACTGGCCAATCCACTGAACACATCAAGGTGCTGGGAGGGTGGCACAGGTAGGGAGGTCATGGAAGCCCCAAGCACCTCTCGCTCCATGCCTTGCCCTATGCTCCTCCTTTTGGCTGTTCCTGAGATGTATCCTTTCTAATAAACTGGTGACAGTCAAGTGTTAGAATTTCTGAGTTCTGTTAGTCATTCCAGCCAACTGGAACCTGAGGAAGGGGTTCAGGAAACCCCAAATGTACCGCTGATGAGTCAGAAGTACCAGTGACAACCTGGGACTTGCAAAAGGGTGTCTGAAATGGGGACCTTCCTATGGGACAGAGCTCTTAACCTCTGGAGTCTGACGCTAACTAACTCTGGGAAGTTAGTCTCAGAATTGAATCGTTGAACACCCAGACAGTGTCCAGAAAATCCAAGAATTGATTGTGTTGGAAAACACCATGCATAACAGGACAGTAATACATATATGTGATTTATGATTAAATACATATAATTTCAGGATTATATTACAAGTTTGATTCAGTGGCTATAATAACACCCAAAATAATAATGGTTTAGATAACAAAGGGGTTTAAGTTTTCTCTTACCTACAGTCCAGGTATAAGCATTCCTAGGCTAGTATGTCGGCTCCACAGTTTCCGGGCGCAGGATCCTTTTTATCTTATTGTTCTACCATCCCTGGTGTCACCCATTCACAAGGTCCAGGTGACTCACCACCATATCCACATTCCAGAAGCAGAAAGGGGCAAGATGTGGGCAAGCCCCTTCCCTTTAAGGTCATGACCCTGAGGTTATAGACACCATTTTTGCTCACACTCTGTTGGCTACAACTTGGTGTCTTAGCTGCAAAGGAGATTGGGAAGTTAGTCTTTATCCTGAGCAGCCACAAGGCCAGGTGGCTGTGCAAAAAGGGAAAACAGGTACTGGGGGACAACCAAGGAAACTCCAAGAGTGCATGCTTCTATGACAACACTCTTCCAGTTATTTCCTACCTCACTGGTACAGAGAGAGACTGGAGAAGTGGCCTTGAGAAAACTGGAGCAAGTATAACAAACTGTGTACAGTGTTGGGATTCACTTTAGGGTCTTCCTAGAAGGAAGAAGGAAGTACACTACTACTGTGTGTAGTCCCAAGGTGAGAAACTGATTTGGGAATTCCTATAGTGGTTAAAAATGCAGACTCTGAACTTTCCCCGCTGAGGTTAGAATCCTGGCTTCATAGTGCTGTGGGATTCTGCCCAAATTACTTAATTTCCATCTGTAAACTATACCTATCTCCTGCTGTGGTGGGAATTAAGAGATAGATAATACATGGAAAGGACTTGGCACAGGTCTCACACAGAGTATGTACCAAATTAACGTTTTATTACAGATCGAAGGCCTCTTGCAAACCACAGAGAAACTAACAAATGATTATAAAGGTTATCAAAAGGACGGGTAAGGCATTTTTTTAAAACTTGCTTACAGACCCCTGACCAGCCTGAACTGGTCTCGCTCTGCGCACTCAAACAGACTCATGTCAGGGCAAACTGGTCCTGACAATACTGTGTCAGAATGGCCTTTAAGCGTCCACGGAAAGTACGTGCTAGAGCCCCGAGGTTGGGCAGTCCGATGTGTAGTGAGAAGGCTGCTGACAGGCCCAAAGCCAAAAATCAGATCTTTAGGGGGAGGCAGATCTAGACAACTGCCCCAAGACAGTCACAAATTGGCTACATCGAGGAGGAAGTGGGTAGAGTTAGAAAGGAGGGCATGAAGTCAGAACTGAAATGAAATGCTGTCGTCGTTTTTTGGTCAGTAACGTCAGGGGGTGGAGGAGGAAGGGAAGAGAGAATAATAAAGCCATGTGTTTTTTATCCTGTCCAGTCGGCCTAATTTTTATACTGCTTTCTTATAAAGCTTGCAAGACAGAACAATGGTTGAATTCTAAAATTATTTAAATCAGTATTCTTAGCAAACATGTATTATGGGGTTCTTTTTCTTTTACAAGAGCAGATTTTTATTTTATGTAAAACTTTCCTGAGATATTTGGTTGTTACTGTAATGATGCCCTTTTCTAAAATTTACTCGTCCTATTTTGTATTTTCTCCCAAGTCCAGATGCTTTTTAAAAGTCATCTGAAAAGTTAAAAAATGATACTCTCTAGAAAGTAAAAGATATTTTAATGTCTACATTTCTTCTATTAGAGTGTACCGCCTTAAATTTTAAAGTTTGTATGAATATTTGCAAAATTAATTACTCATAAATATAGTCTTGCCTACATAAATATATAAAAAGTTTTTTGGGAGGGGGTCCAGCTAAGTGCGTGTAATTTTAGCAGTCCCTTTGACATTATATAACATATTTCTGCCTTCGGAATTGGAATAGTATATAAGACTGAGGAGAATTTATATAGATTTACATTTATATCAATTTAAAAATAAAAGAGAAAAATCAAGCAAGTTTATTTAAGGTTATTTCACTGATTAGTACCTTCTCACAAAAACTCCCCCAGAAGACACCTTTTTCTTAATTCGCCTCTTTTCTTTGCTTGATTCACAAGAAAAGTCATCTTCCTACAAAGGAAAAGAGGGCCAAATGAGATAAGTACACCAGACACAATCTCATCTTTCTATATTATCTGTTCCAAAAAAAAAAAAATTATCCATACTAATAGTTTCAACTCTGGATTAAATTTCTTTTAGGAGTTCGTGTAAATAAATTCCCCAATCAGAAGTACCAGTACATCATCTTACCTGCTGACTCACAGACTAGGGGACATCGAGAGAAATCAACCAGTCCCGTCTCTACCGGATACATCCCCAAAAGAAAACATCTCGTTATTTCTTTTATCTTAGCCTAGCACTTCTCAATATACTGCTGACATGCACGGTGTTAGAAAGTCCTCCTCTGGATTCGCTGCAAGCCCCGTAGTGCTAGGAATCACATTCCTTGGTTCCTCCGTGCCCTCCTGTGTTCACACAACACCCTTCTACTGCCCACTCTGCCTGCCACCACTGTTCCCAAATATTTCTCATCCATCACAGTATTCTCAGGACCCAGCACAGAAGATTCATTTAATGAATGTCATGGGAAGGAGCAAGAGAGGGTTGGAAATACAGTGCATGCTCACTGGATGTTAATCACCTGTGAATAATTCTTCTTGCACCCAGCTGGTCAGGACAGAGCTGAATGCAGGGGCTCCGAGAATAGCACAAGGCACGTGGCCATGGGGAGAGAGCGCACCCCTGGAGTTAGTATTCCCCAAGCTGTTCCTGCCCACACCCTTGGGCTATAAAAATAGTTACTGTTATCAAAACAGTAATAGTTATTATTATCAAAAACTAGTTAAGTGCATTATATATGTCAAGCTATCCTGAGAAACTACCCTGAGAAATTTTTTCCTGGATAGAAATTATACTATTACAGGGGGGAAAGTCTTAACAGTACAGCTGAATGCAATCATAGGTCCTGACCAGAAGGTGGCAGGAGATTGAGGCAGAATTTCTTAAAGAATCTACAGAACGGAGCACTGAATGGAAAGTTCATTTTATTTCTACTTTATATATTTAGACTCCCAAATAAACTAACTCCTCCTACTCTCAGAAGCACTGGACTCTACATATTTATTTATCTACTGACAATGTTTATTCAACTTGAATATAGAAAATGAAAGGAAGGAAAAAGGAGAAAAGGACATGCAGAAGGTGGAATATACTACCATGAATACGACTAGATAGAAAATACCTCAGTATGTCCACACAGTATTTCATTTAACATCAATACAATCTCGTGAGATAGGTGTTATCCCCTTTTTAAACATGAAATTGAGACTCAGAAGCTTTGTAGAAATGCAGTGCCAGGCCTGCAGCTGCCATTCGAGGTCGGTGACATTTGCTCTTTTACAAAAATTCCATTAACCTAAAGCAGGACTGCAAAAA
The DNA here is from genome assembly GCF_002007445.2 of Ailuropoda melanoleuca. NCBI lineage: Eukaryota > Metazoa > Chordata > Mammalia > Carnivora > Ursidae > Ailuropoda > Ailuropoda melanoleuca. The sequence goes on from NC_048225.1 coordinate 46,381,110, forward strand.
ACGATGGGCCCAGAGGACAGGGCCCTCAAGTCAGCTCTCCTGAAAACCTACACATTGTTGGAAGAGAGCAAAGTTTTGAGGGAGGATGTGCTGGAGAATATGGAATCAAACCCAACCTTGAAAACAGACACTTCAGAGTAAGAAAATATTTTAAACAGCTACTAAAACACAGAAGTTTTCTAGGCACACAAATCAATTTACAATGACTCAGAAGAAGGTGAGGCTTGGGTAATCTCCGAAAGATCTAGGAGCTGGACAAAACAACACACATTCCTGTCCTGGCGGTGGGGTCGGCAGAGTGCCTGCAGGGTGACGAGGCAACAATGGGGTTGGGGCTGTCCGTTGTCGTTACTGAAAGGTAAGTGTCCACCAGTCCTCTAGCTGACAGCCTGTGACTGCGCGGGCTGGCCTCTCTGTACAAAAGTCCCCCGGGGGCTAAAGGTGGTACAAGGTGAGCACCACAAAAATGACGAGAATGGTTTATTATAATTAATTACAGCTCTTGGAAAATTAAGGACTGGTGAGCTACCAAAACTCCACGAAAGCGTTTGAATTTGTACGTGCAGAGAAATACACACGTATTTGTAAATGAATTGAACACTGTAACATAAGGCATACATACCAAACTGCTCCCACTAGCCTCCTCCAGAGCCCGGGACTCGGTGTAGGAAGGAACGACTGCCCTGTTTTTAACATTTTACAAGCACGTAGAGTACTTAAATATTTTAAATGTGGTTATTAAAGAGATTAATGATAAGTTTGTGCAAAATAACAAGGAGCCAGGAAGTTTTTTTTATTAATCAGATGAGAGGTGATACAGGTCTGGAACAGAATTAACTCACCCGTGATGACTGAAGACAACATCTCCATATGGAAGGAAAATATGAAGCATACCTGAATCCCTACACCGTGTCACATGAGCTTCCCTGAGGGCCACATCATGGCCGTCTTCACTCACAGAAGAGAGTGAGGGTCACAGAATGTCCCCAGGGTGCTCTCTGCCTGTCCACTCTGAGACTAGGTGGCCCAAATACAAGCACCACTGGGGGTTTCTTGCTGCCACATTCACTCTATTCTCTATACTCAACCTGCTTTTCTGTATTCATTCTTTGTATCCGTTTCTCATGTTCATTTCTTTTCAGCTTTCTTCTACATAGTTGTCCTTTTTGTCACTCTGAATTCCAAATTCATAATTCTAGTTAAAAATTATGCAAAGAGCTAAGGCTATGGGATCAAAAACTAGGAATTGAATACTGGTCCCACCATTACTAGCTGTGTGAATTTAGACAAATCACTTAACCTCTCTGAGCCTTGGTTTCCTCACATGTTAAATGAGGGCAAATCAAATGACATGTGATAACACATGAAAGAACTCTGTAAAGTGTTACAAGTGCTGGCTTTCATTACTCTATAATCCGAACAAATCGCACTCTGGCTCCTTTCTATTCTTCAAACTTCTTTTGAGGATATGCTCACTTTGGCAGCACACATACTTAAAAACTTCTTTTGATGAGCTGAAGCTTTCTTACATGGATTCCATTCCACTTTATTCTGGCTATTTAGCATGTTAAAATATATATACTCTAGCTGTCTGAGAATTCTTATCACTCTGCTTATAAAAAAATATTTTTCCTTACATGTCTCAATAACACTTACTGTACACTTATGAATGAGGATGCTGTTCTAACCAGTACATATATGGATATATATGTATGTGTGTGTGTGTGTGTGTACATACAAAGTTTTGTATAGTTATATACATAAAGATGCAGCTATGTAGAGAGATATATTCCTTTAATTTTCACAACACTTTACAAAGTATAAATTATTATCTCCAGTTTAAAAATTAGGCAGAGAAGGTGGGGCGCCTGGGTGGCACAGCGGTTAAGCATCTGCCTTCGGCTCAGGGCGTGATCCCGGCGTTATGGGATCGAGCCCCACGTCAGGCTCCTCTGCTATGAGCCTGCTTCCTCCTCTCCCACTCCCCCTGCTTGTGTTCCCTCTCTGGCTGGCTGTCTCTATCTCTGCCGAATAAATAAATAAAATCTTTAAAAAAAAAAAATAAGGCAGAGAAGTTAAACGACTTGTCCAAACCAAAAAACGTTGTGGCCAAGAACCAAACCAAAGAGCCCCAGTCCAAAGCTTATGGTCTTAGCTACCCTTATATACTACTTCTTGAGAGAGATTAATTGTTAAGAAGGACACCAACCACAGCAAAGTCGGGGACCTGAATCTTTTCCAGCGTCTCCCTGAGGTGATCCACCTCTGCACGATACTCATCCAGCTGACCTTCTAATTTTTCTCTACGAAGCCGCTCGTACTCCAGCTGGCCCTGCAGCTCCTTGATGGTCCTGTCAAAAAAAGTTGTTCTCGATCAGTCTCCAATATCAACTAACAATTATTTTTGGCCACAGTGAAAAGCATCCATGCATTGCATTTAAGGCAAATAAAACAAAGAAAGAATCTGACAAATATGAATGGGGAATCTACTATGAGCCAGCACTGATCTAGACACCAAGGATAGAGCAGTGAACAAAACAGGCCAAATGTGCCCTCCTGGGGCTTACCTAAGCAGTGGAGGAAGAAAACAAAGAAACAAGTAAATATATGGAATGGGGAAGGTGAAAAATGCTAAGGAAGAAAAAAAATAAAGCAAGAAAGTAATATCAATGTTGTCAGGGAGGAGATTAACACTTCATACACAGTGGCCAGGGAAGAAGGCCTTACTGAGAAGGGGTCTTCTGAGCAAAGTCTTAAAGGAAATAAAAGAGCTACCCAAGTAGACATCTGGGGAAAAGCATCCCGGACAGAAGGAATAGCAAGTGTAAAGACCCTACAGCAGAAGTATGCCTGGGAAACTGGAAGAAAACCAGAAGCCAATGTGGCTGGAGTAGTTTAAAGTACAAAAGATTGGGGTGCTTGGGCGGCTCAGTCAGTTGGGCATCTGCCTTCGGCTTGGGTTGTGGTCCCAGGGTCCTGGGATCGAGCCCCGTGTAGGGCTTCCTGCTCCCTGCCCCTCTCTCTCCCTTTGCTGCTCCCCCTGCTTGTGCTCTCCCTCTCTCTGTCAAATAAATAAATAAAATCTTCAACAACAACAAAAAAAGTACAAAAGGAAGAGTAGTAAGTCGGGGAGGCAAAAGGGAGCCAGAACAAGCAGGGGCTTGGAGGTCATAGCACAGACCTAGGCTCTCACTCTGAGTGAAGTGGGAAGCAACTGGAGAGTCTGAGCAGAGAAACAGCATGATCTGACTGAGATTTGCTTTTGCTTTTGTATTTTTTTTTAATGATTGACAAATTACTATGAGTAAAATACACAAATATCAACTGAACAATTCAATGAGTTTTGATTAACGTGTAAACTCTGTAATCACCACCACTACCAAGATATAGAATATTTCCATTGCCTCAGAAATTTCCCCCATGCCCCTCCCAGGCAACCTGCATTTCTCATAGGAACCACATTCTGAATATCTATCTTGTTAGATTTCTTTTGCTTATGCTTATAAATGAAAGTGCATATTACATACTTTTGCATGCCTGGATTCTTTTCAGTCAAAGGTATGCGAGATATACTGTACCTAGGTTTTAACATGATTGCTCTGGACACTGTGTTGAGAACAGACTTTGGGGTATAGGAATTAGGGGGCAGGGACAGGAAGCTAGGAGACATATCAGGAAGACGTTAAAATAAACCCAGACAAGAGATGATGTGACTTGAACCAAGGTATTTTTCTGCCTTATTGCTGGATGGTAGGGGGAAGAGAATTCCCAAGGCAGGCTGGGTAGGATGTCAGGTTTCCAGGAGGGCGATCTAAAAGCACTCAGTAGTAGCTCTGGTATGGAAGTGTGCGGGATTAAGACCAGGAATAGGCAAGAAGAATGCCCACTGTGGAAGCCTAGAATTCAGCAAATACTAAAGGAAAATCATCCCCAGCACAGAGCAATTCACCCATGCTTTGTTGTATTGTGACTCTGATCTAAGATAACAATAAAATCAAAAAGACATCCCTCAAACTAATACTTACCCAGTTTTTCTTGGCAATTAGACCTAAAAGCAGGAGTTTGTACCTGAGGAATAAATGTCTTAAGATGTACTCAACACAAAGTGGAGCACCAGTGCTAGAGAAGTGTTAAAGCTCACTCAGAAGACAACTTCAGTCTCAGCTGACATGAAAGTATATTCTGGCCACAAAGGCTAAAGCAATCTTGAAAAAAAAAATACCTGTTCAAAATCACACCAAAGTATAACCATTTCAAAGTGAAATGTTATTAATTAGAGTTAAAAGTTCCAAATCGTAATCATCTTAGACAACAGGTTTGGAGTCCAACAGACTCAGGCTCAAATTCTCGCTCCACCTCCCACCCTTCCACTCCCCATGGATAGGAATGGTTAGAGATGGTTGGTGGAAACTCAAAGAGCTGTGGTCTCAAAAAAAAAAAAAAGTCTGGGGTGCCTGGGTGGCTCAGTCAGTTGAGTGTCTGACTCTTGATTTCAGCTCAGATCATGATCTTGGGGTCCTGGGATAGAGCTCCATGTCGGGCTCCACTCAGGGAATCTGCTTGCGATTCTCCCTGTCCCTCTGCCCATGCTATCTCTTGCTCTCTCTCTAAAATAAATAAATAAATCTTTATTATTTTTTTAAAAAGTCTTAACTCTATAGTTTCAGTTTTACAAGATGAAAAGAGTTCAGGAGATTGGTTGCACAAAAGTGTGGATGTACTTAACGCTACTGAATTAACGGTTAAGATGATATAGTTCATGTTATGTGTATTTTACCACAACTAAAAATAATCTTAACACTTTCTCCACCCAGGGGCTTAAGACAAAAACTGGACAGAACCTTACATTCTTTGCTAAGGATGGAAAAACAAGCTGTTCATCAACAAACCTTAGAGTTTTGAAGCATTTAGAAAGGTAACTAAAACAAACCATTAGAGTTTTGAGGGACATTACTTTTCAAACTCAAGCTGTTCTTTCTTCTGCTTTAGATCTTCTTCTGTTATCCCTCCCAAGTGTTTATAGTTGCTCTCAGCAATTTCCAGCATGTGTCTCAACTCAACAATTTTCTTATAAGCTCTCACTGCAAGACAAAGTTGAATACGAACCTAGTTTAGACAGACAACAGCTCATGTGCTCACAGGATGCTGGTCCTGAAATACATGCTTCTTCTAGAGCCAGTGTCTGAGTGCTCTGGGGAGGGGGTGGAAGGAAGGTGGCATGTACATAGAGGGGTAAATATCAGTAATAAAATATCAGGATAAACAAGCACTGAAAGACCTAAATGGAGGTCCTGCTTCCTGCTATTGGAGGATGTATCAAACTGCTATTGCTATTAATACTATAAACAGGAAGGTTTAAAGAAGACCCCAGTTTCTTAGGATTAATGGTGTATTACAAGACCATACATAATCTACTATATATAAGATAATTGGGAAAACTGAAATATGCTTGATTTATTTAAAATATACCAGATCTAACCCAGCCCCCCAATTTTATGATTAGTCACTTGTAATATCTATTTATGCAAGAGAACACTGAGAGAAAGAAGTACTGAGAGCTGCTTTTAGCTTTATCAAACTACCGAAACTGTGATTGTTCTATTTTTTGTGGCAGTGGCTCTTAACTTGGGGAGAATTCCCGTCCCCCAAAGGACATGTGGCAACATCTGGAGACATTTTTGCTTGTCACACTTGGGGGATGGAGGGGAACAGACTATTGGCATCTAGCGGCTTGGAATGCTACTAAAATCTTAAAATACAAAGGAGAATCCCCCTCAACAAATACACATCTGGCCCAAAATATCAATAGTACAGAAGTTGAGAAACCCTGCTTTATGGGACCAGGTTAGCAAGTCACAGCCTCTTTTCCCTAACACTTAACACTCTGATTTACCTCTCAGTAGGCTATAGAGCTGTAGGTTCCAAACTGCAGACATCAGAATCAACTGGGGTGCTCTTTAAAAATGTACATTTGTGTCCCATACCAGACCTAAAGTTCAGGTATTACTGGTACTTAGTAAAAGTCCCTCAGACAATTTTGATGGGCAGACAAGGTTTGGGAAGCACTATAACCACTAATAAGAAAATACAAACAATTTTTAAAAATGAAGTTATGGAAGAAAAGATCAAAAGAACTGTGGCTATTTAGATTATATAATAATTCTTTAATATTTGAAGGCTATGTTTTGAAAGAGCTGTTCTATATCATCATCAGAGGTAAGAGGAAGGACTAAATGAGATTAGCTCCAGGAAGAGAGATTTTAACTCAACAAAGGAGAAACTTTTCAACAGAAACAGTAAGAACTATCATGTATTTCTGGACACTATACTAAGTTCCTTATACATTTTAATTCTCACAAGAACACTGTCAGATGAAAATGGGACCCCCTGAAAAATAATGAGTATCTTGTCACTGAAGGTGACTAAGTGGATGCTGGATGACATGTGACAAGGAATGTTGAGTCAAGAGTCAAACTTCAAATGGTTATAGAGTTCAATGATGCCATAGCTTTGAATATAATTTACTAAAGAATGCTTTGAATTAAGGCTCAGTTCCAGGAATTCTGGGATGACAAGAAATCTGATCAGTCCCCTGTAGGTGTTCTGGCAAAATCTAGTGTCCCAAGAAGAAGCCATCTTGCCCTTTAGGCTTTGTTCTGGAATAAAATCAAATAGGGACAAGAAAACAGCACATGATTTCATACCTCCACCACCTGCAAACAGCCTAGCTGGGTATCTGTGAGCTTCACTGTACAGCAAGGAGGTAAGAATACATTTGCATCAAACATACCACAATAGGAAACTGTTCTAGTCATGCTCTTGGTCTTTTCTAAAACATCTTTTCAAAATCTTATGATTCACTGACAATAATCACCTTACAAACATCTCTTACTCAAATAATTTCAGAAGTAAACTGAAAGTCTGCAAGTCAACTACTCATTTTCTGAGGTCCTAAGTCCTTGCTAATTCTCAATAGAATCACAAAAAAAGTAACTTAAGCACAAACAAGGAAATAAAAAGTAGATAAATCAAACTTCAAGAAAATTAAAAACTTTTGCAAGATTCCAGTACAAGATAGCAAAGAAAGACCCTAAACTCACCTCCTCCACAGACACACTAAATCTACACCTATTTATAGAGCAGTTGCTCCTGAATAAGAATCAAGGGCTGACTGAACAGCTTCTTTTTTTTTTCTTGAATTGTAGGTTTACTTCTGTATTATCAAAGTGGGATGAATTGATTATGTGATTGTTTAGAATATAATGAAAGACTTCACACAGGATTAAATAGAAAAAGAATCATGTGGCAAACATACATTACAAATTCTCATACTTAGCAAAAAAATAAATAGTTAATCATTAATAGTATAGTGAACAGCTTCTTTGCAACAAAAGATGGGGAGACCACATAGAGAGCAGCAAGAGAGACAGAGACATGGTAACGAAGAGAATCCCCATTCCTGATGCTATGAACTACAGTGGGAAGGGACTAACTACTGAGGGACCATGAGTAGATTTGTCTGCTCAGAGGCACAGAAAAAAAGGTCAAAGTTTAAAGGGGCAACTAGAACAGTTGCCTCACAACATTTGGCACTAAAACCCAGAGGGGCTGAATTTTGTGAGTTCTAAAAACCAGAGAGACTTATAGCATGGAATTTTAAAAATCTCTGGGCTCAGTTATGGAAGAGCCTGGAGAATGATAGGAAGCTGAGTCCTCCCCTCTTAAAGAGACAGCAGGACAAACAGCCTGCGGATACATAACCCAGAAGGAGCAGTTTGAAAAATCCCAGGGGCACGTGGGAGGGACAGTTATTTACTCATGTCAGAGACAGTCCTGGAGGGGTAAGGCTCACAGGAAGACCTCTCCAGGAACAAAGAAGCTGGCAGGCACATTCTCCCTCCCTTGGCCCCTAGCATAAAAACAAGGCCACCTGTGGGAGCCTGCAGGAGCCAGCACAGGGCCAGTATTCAGTACCTAACTTGCTTACACCAAGCCCCACCCACCTGTGTATCTGTGTATCAGTGGATCTGCCCTTCTTAGTTACTTTTTGCCTCAGTCCCCTCTCCCAGAAGACCTGCAAAAATCTTGTCAACACCACATCATCCGACTGGTGAGTTTTGTGGGGACTTGATCCTCAGAGCAGCAGCAGATCTCATTTTGCAAGCAGACCTGCACTTGCCTTGTTAAAACTGAGTACCTCACCCTGGCTGGGGACCAAATGATGTCCACGACAGGCAAAGTGAACCTCTGCAGATGAATGAACGGAAGGAAAAAGCAGCCAGGACACAACAGCAGGGTGCATGCAACAAAGGAGACACCCTCTGAATTGCCAGGTACTGAGAAACAGGAGATGCTGCACTGCAAGGCACTACAGGACCCATCCTTCTTAAAGCCATTACTTTCAAGAGCAGGAAACATAGCTGACTTTCCTAATACACAAAAACAGATACAGAAAGGTAGACAAAATGAGAAGACAGAGGAATATCCCAAATGAAAAAAAAAAAAAAACAGGACAAAACCACAGCAAGAGACCTAAACAAAATGGATATAAGAAATATTCCTGATAGAGAACTTAAAGTAATGATCATAAAAATACTCACTGGACTTGAGGACAGTGGAGAACATCAGTGAGACTCTTAACAAAGAGATAGAAAACATAAAAAAGAACCAATCGGAGATGAAGAGCTCAATAAATGAAATTAAAAATACAGTAGGTGGAATAAATAGTAGACTAGAGGAAGCAGAAAAATGGATTAGTAACCTGGGGGACATAGTAATAAAAAGAAACCAAGCAGAACAGGTGAGAGAAAAAAAATAATACAAAATGAGAACAGACTTAAGGAACTCAGCGACAACATCAAGCGTAATAACATTACATTGTACAAATCACAAAAGGAGAGAGAGAGAGAAGAGGGCAGAAAATTTATTTGAAGAGATAACAGATGAAAAATTCCTGAATCTGGGGGAGGAAACAGAAACCCAGATCAGGACGCAGAGAGAGCACCCAACAAATTCAACCCAAGGAGGTCCACACCAAGACACATAGTAATTAAAATGGCAAAAACTAGTGACAAAGAGAGAATTTTAAAAGCATCAAGAGAAAAGAAGACAGTTACATACAAAGGAAGCCATAAGGCTATCAGAGGCTTTTTCAGCAGAAACTTGGCAAGCCAGAAGAGAATGGCATGATATATATATATATATATATATATATATATATAGTGCTGAAAGGAGAAAGACGGCAAGAGAGTAAAAATACCCTAAGCTTGCCTTATCCCACAAAAACAGTGGGGTAACTATCAAATCATCCATTTAAATCATCCAGAAATTAACCTGAAGACTCGCAAAACAAACTCCACAACTCAAGGCAGGGAAGAATTCACACTGAAGTAGGTAGAAAGTACAGAGATTTGCTTTAGTGGGGAAACAGATGCTGACTGCTGTGAAGGGGAGGGAGCCATGGTCACAGATAAAGGCAAAATAGAGGAGCACAAAGAGGAATGCACAAGGAGAACATTTCCCATAGTCATTGGCTTGGAATGTGAAAGGGGCTGAATTTTATGAATTCTTGCAACCAGAGGGGATTAAAGCCTGAAGTTTTAAGTGTCAGTGGGCTGGGATCTGGGAGCATCAAGAGGCATTGGGGCTGCTCTTATAAGGTAGGCAAACAACCCAGGGACAGACTACCTGTGAACAGTGATCTAAAGAACACCTGAGCACACAGTGGAGAAATTATTTGCTCTTCTTGAAGCATATACCTGAGAGGAAGCATTCACATAGATATCACTACAGGGACAAAGGAGCCATTTCCCTCCCCTGCTCCTCAGCATAAACATAGAGCCACCTGCAAGGAAGCACCACAGCAGGACACTGGCTGCTTAACTTGCTTACACTAACCCTACCTCCTTGTGTTCTGGGGCAACTGCCCTTCTCAGTCAAGCATTCCTCAGTCCCAGCATGGCAGGCCCCTCCCCTAAAAGACCAGCACAAACTCCTGCCCACACCATGTCTCTCAACCAGAGAGTTTTGCTGGACTTCAGTTCCAGTGGAGGTGGTGACAGGTCTCACTTCACAAGCAGACCAGAGCACACCTAGTTAAAACTCACTACATTCAGGCCAGGGACCAAACACTGCCCCCAGCAGGCAAGGAGAGCCTCTGCAGCCTACTGGCCTGAAGGATAGAGCAGCCAAAACACAACAGCAGATTGCACACAGCACACACCTGAGACACTTCCTGAAACACCAGGGCCTGGGCACTGCATGACCTCTTCTTCATAAGGCCATTATTTCCAGGAGCCAGAGAAATAACCGGCTTTTCTAACACAGAGAAGCAGGCAGAGACTAGACAAGATGAGAAGACAGAGGAAAATATCCAAAATCAAAGAACAAAATAAGGCCACTGCCAGAGATCTAAGTGAAACATATGTAATTAACATGCCTGAGAAATGTGTCAAAGCAATAATCATAGGGACACTCACTGGACTTGAGAAAAGAATGGAAAACATCAGTGAGACACTTACCACAAAGATAAAAGAGTTAAAAAAGAATCAATTAGAGAAGAAAAGGGCCATAAATGGGATTAGAATCACACCTGATGCAATGACAGAAGGCTGGAAGAAGCAGAGGAATAAATTGATAACCTAGCAGACAGAGTAATAGAAAGCAATGAAGCTCAACAAAAGAGAGAAAGAACAATTATGCAAAATGAGAACAGACTTAGGGACTTCAGTGACTCCATCAAATATAATAACATTCATATTAGAGGAGTCCCAGAAGAAGAGGAGAGAGAAAGGGGGGGCAGAAAATTTACTTGAAGAAATAATAACTGAAAACTTCCATAACCTGGGGAAGGAAACAGATATGCAGACCCAGGAGGCACAGAAAATCCCCATCAAACTCAACAAAAGCACCCATACCAAGACATATTGTAATTAAATTTGCAAACTATAGTGATAAAAAATCTTATAAGCAGCAAGACAAAAGAAATCAGTAACTTACAGAGGAAAACCCATATGGGTAGCAGGAGATTTTTCAACAGAAACTTTGCAAGCCAGAAGAGAGTGGCATGATATAATGACTGTTCAATGGGAAAATTCTGCATCCAAGAAAACTATATCCAGCAAGGCTATCGTTTGGAATAGAAGGAGATATAGCTTCCCAGACAAAAGCTGGTGACCAGTAAACCAGCCGTGTAAAAAATACTAAAGGCTACTCTGAGTTGAAAGGAGAAACTAAAAGTGACAGGAGTAAAAATGAGTATTTCTGTAAAAAATCAGTCCAGGAAGTCACAAAAAAAAGATATAAAATATAGTAACATATACCTAAAATGTAGGGAAGAGAGGAGAAAAGAATGGATTCAAACTTTAATGACCATCAACTTAATGTAGGCTGTTATATGCAGAAGAGTTTATATACAAACCTAATGGTAACCATATATCAAAAATCCCAATAAACAAGCAAAGAAAAAAGAAAAGAAATCCAAATATAACACTAAAGAAAATTAGCAAAAGATGAAAGAGAAAGACAAGAAAGAATCAAAGATTTCCAGAAACAACAAATCAAGTAATAAAATGGCAATAAATACATATCTATCAATAATTACTTTGTGTGTAAATGGACTAAACACTCCAATCAAAAGACAAAGGGTGTCAGAAGGGATGAAAAAATTAGACCCACCTATATGCTCCCTACAAGAAATTCATTTTAGACCTAAAGACACCAGCAGATTGAAAGTTAAGGGATGCAGAAATATTTATCATGCAAATTGTTGTCAAAGAAAATTAGAGTAGCAATACTTACATCAAAAAAACTAGACATTAAAACAAAGACAGTAACAAAAGACAAAGAAGGACACTATATAATAAGAAAGGGGACAATCCAACAAGAAGGTATAACAATTATAAATATTTAAGCAACCAACATGGGAGCATCCAAATACATAAAACAGTTAATATAAACATAAAGGAACTAACTGATAATAATACAATAATAGTAGGGGACTTTAACACCCCACATACATCAATGGGCAGATTATGTACACAGAAAATCAACAAGGAAACAATGCCTCTAAGTGACTCACTGAACCCAATGAACTTAACAGATATACTCAGAACATCACCTTCTAAAACATCACATTCGTTTTGAGGGCACATGGAATATTCTCCAGAATACATCACGTATTAGGACACAAAACAGGCCTCACAAATTCAAGAAGATCAAAGTCATATCATGCACCCTGTCTGACCACAAAGCTATGAAACTAAAAGTCGACCACAGAAAAAATCTGGAAAGACCACAAATACATGGAGGTTAAACAACATGCCGCTAAACAATGAATGGGTCAACAAGAACAACAAAGAATAAATTTAAAAATACATGGAAAGAAATGAAAATACAATGGTCCACAATTTGGGGATGCAGGAGAAGCTGTTCTGAGAAGGTAGTTTATAGTAATACAGGCCTACCTCAAGAAGCAAGAAAAATCTCAAATAAACAACCTAATCTTACACCTAAAGGAGTTAGGAAGAGAACAACAAATGATGCTTTAAGCCAGCAGAAGGAAGGAAATAATTAGAGAGGAAATAAATGTTAGAGAAATTTTAAAAAAAACCAGAACAGATCAATAAAACCAGGAGCTGGTTCTTTAAAAAAAAAATAAGAAGAAGAAAATTGATAAACCTCTAGCCAGACTCATCAAAAAGAAAAGAGAAAATACCCAAAGAAATAAAATCACAAACGAGAGAGGAGAAATAACAACCAACACCACAGAACTACAAACAATTATAAAAGAAGATTATGAAAAACTACATGCCAACAAATTGGACAACCTAGAAGAAATGGATAAATTCCAAGACACAAATAAATTACGAAAACTGAAAAAGAAATAGAAAATTTCAACAGACCAATAATCAGCAAAGAAATTGAATCAGTAATAAAAAAACTCTCAACAAACAAAAGTCTAGGGCCAGATGGCTTCCGAGGCGAATTCTACCAAACATTTAAAGAAGAGTTAATACCTATTCTTCTCAAACTATTCCAAAAAAATAGAAAAGTAACTTCCAAATTCTTTCTATGAAGACAGTATTACCTTGATACCAAAACCACATAAAGACACCACCAAAAAAAGAGAACTACAGGCCAATATCTCTGATGAACACAGATGAAGAAATCCAATAATAGCTAGCAAACTGAATCTATGTGATTTTTTCCTGGGTTGCATAGGTGGTTCAATATTGGCTAATCAATGTGATACATCACATTAATAAAAGAAAGGATAAGAACCACATAATCATTTCGATAGATGCAGAAAAAGCAACTGACAAAATATAAAATCCATTCAAGATAAAAACCCTCAACAAAGTAGGTTTAGAGGGAACATACCTCAACAGAAGAATGGCCATATATGAAAAACCCACAGCTAATATCATCCTAAATAGGAAAACTGAGAGCTTTCCCTCTAAAGTCAGAAACAAGACAGGAATGTCCACTCTCACCAATTTTATTCAACATAGTACTGAAAATCCTAGCCACAGCAATCAGAAAACAAAAAGAAATAAAAGGCATCTACACTGTAAGGAAGAAGTAAATACAACAATCCTAAATCTTTGGATTTAGCAATTCTAAGAGGGAGACTTATAGTAGAACAAGCCTACCTCAAGAAACAAGAAAAATGTCAAATAAATAATCTAACCATTTACCTAAAGGAACTAGAAAAAGAACAAACAGAGCCCAAAGTTAGTAGAAGAAAGGAAATAATAAAAATTAGTGCAGAAATAAATGAACTAGAGACTTAAAAAACAAAAAAACAAAACAAAACAACAACAACAACAACAAAAAAAACAAGAGAAAAAATCAATGAAACCAAGAGCTGGTTCTGTGAAAAGGTAAAATGGATAAACCTTTAGACAGATTCACAAAAAAAAAAAAAAAAGAGAGAGAGAGAGAGAGAGGACACAAGTAAAATCCCAAATCAAATAGAAGTAACAACCAACACCACAGAAATACAAAGGATTATAACAGAATACTACAAAAAAATTCCATGCCAACAAAGAGCCTAGAAGAAATTCACAGAAACATATAAACTTTCAAAACTGAATCAGGAAGAAATAGAAAATCTGAACATAGTCTTTCATGCTCCATGAGAGACTATGGACTCTGAGAAACAAACTGAGGGCTTCAGAGGGGAGGGGGGTGGGGGAATGGGATGGACTGGTGATGGGTAGTGAGGAGGGCACGTGTTGCATGGTGCACTGGGTGTTATACGCAACTAATGAAGCATTGAGCTTTACATCGGAAACCAGGGATGTACTGTATGGTGACTAACATAATAAAAAAACATTAAAATAAAATATAAATAAATAAATAAATAAATAAATAAATAAATAAATAAATAAAAATCTGAACAGACCATTACTAGTAATGAAACTGAATCAGTAGTCAAAAAACTCCCAACAAACAGAAGTCCAGGACCAGATGTATTCACAGGTGAATTCCACCAAATATTTAAACAAGAGTTAATACCTATTCTCTTCCAACTATTCCCAAAAATAGAGGGAAGGAAAACTTCCAAACACATTCAACAAAGTTATCAGTACCCTAATACCAAAACCAGAGACACTACAAAACAAAAACAACCACCAAAAAAGCAAAAAAAAAAACCAAAAACCCCACAGGCCCATATCTCTGATAAACATAGACCCAAAAATTCTCAAAGGAGTATTAGCAAGTCACACTGAATGACACATTAAAAGGATCATTCACCATAGTCAAGTGGAATTTATTCTGGGATGCAAGGGTGGTTCAGTATTTGCAAATCAATCAACATCCACCACATCAATAAAACAATGGATAAAAACCATAAGAACATCTCAATAAATGCAGAAAAAGCATTTGACAAAATTCAACATCTGTTCATGATTTAAAAAAAAACTCTCAATAAAATGGATTTAGAGGGAACATACCTGAATATAATAAAAGCCATATATGACAAAGCTGAAGCTCACAAAATACTCAATGGTGAAAAACTGAGAGCTTTCCCTCTAAGATTAGGAACAAGATGGAACATAAGAACTGGGAGGATCGGTAGGGGAAGAAAGGGATAAAGAAAAGGGGGGTAATCAGAGGGGGGAATGAAACATGAGAGACTATGGACTGTGAGAGGCAAACTGAGGACTTCAGAGGGGAGGGGGTGGGGGAAGGGGATAGCCTGGTGATGGGTAGTAGGGAGGGCACGTATTGCATGGTGCACTGGGTGTTATACGCAACTAATGAAGCATCAAACTTTACATCGGAATCTGGGGATGTACTGTATGGTGATTAACACAATATAATAAAATAAAATTAAAAAAAAAAAATAAAAACTCTAAATGGAAAAAAAAAAAAAAGATTAGGAACAAGATGAGAATGTCCACTCTCACCACTTTGATTCAACATAGTACCGAAGTCCTAGCCACAGCAATCAGACAATAACAAAAAACTTTAAAGACATCCAAATTGGTAAGGAAGAAGTTAAATTGTCACTATTTATAGATGCCTAAAGACTCCACCAAAAGTAATAAATGAAATCAGTAAAGTTGCACAATACAAAATTAATCCCCAGAAATCAGTTGCATTTCTATACACTAAAGTAGCAGGAAGAAAAATCAAGAAAACAATTCCATTTACAATTGCACCAAAAAGAATAAAATATCTAGGAATAAACTTAACTAAGGAGGTGAAAGACTGACACTCTGCAAACTATAAAACACTGATGAAAGAAATTGAGACAACACAAACAAATGTTAAGAAATACCTTGCTCATGGACTGGAAAAACTAATATGGTTATAATGCCCCTACTACCGAAAGCAATCCACAGATTCAATGCAATCCCTATCAAAACACCAATATTATTTTTCACATAACTAGAACAGATAATCCTAAAATTTGTGTGTTAACTCCATAAGATCCTGAGTAGTCAAAGCAATCTTGAGAAAGAACAAAGCTGGAGGTATCAGAGTCCCAGATTTCAAAATATACTACTAAGCTGTAGAAATCAAAACTGGCACAGAAATAGACAATAGAACAGAAATAGAAAGCCCAGAAATAAATCCATGTTTTTATGGTCATTAATTAATCTATAACAAAGGAGGCAAAAATATATAATAAGGAAAAAGACATTCTCTTCAATAAATGGTTCTGGGAAAACTGGACAGCTACACACAAAAGAATGAAACTGGACCACTTTCTTACACCATACACAAAAATAAATTCAAAGTATACTAAAGACCTAAATAAAACCATAAAACTCCTAGAAAGAAACATAGCACAGTAATTTCTTTGACATTGGCCTTAGCAACATATTGATGGATAGGTCTCCTAAGGCAAGGAAAACAAAAGCAAAAATAAACTATTATAACTACATCAAAATAAAACCTCTACACAGTAAAGGATACCATCACAGTAAAGGATACCATCAACGTAACAAAAAGACAACCTAGTGAATAGAAGAAGATATCTGCAAATGATAGCATCTGATAAGGAGTTAGTATCTAAAATATATATAATTCTGATTAAAAATCTAATTTCTGGGGCGCCTGGGTGGCACAGCGGTTAAGCGTCTGCCTTCAGCTCAGGGAGTGATCCCGGTGTTATGGGATCGAGCCCCACATCAGGCTCCTCCGCGCTTCTTCCTCTCCCACTCCCCCTGCTTGTGTTCCCTCTCTCGCTGGCTGTCTCTATCTCTGTCGAATAAATAAATAAAATCTTTAAAAAAAAATCTAATTTCTGATTTAAAATGGGCAGAGAACCTGAATAGAGATTTTAAAAAGAAGACAAATAATTGGCCAACAGATTTGAAAAGATGCTCAACATCAATAATCATCAAGAAAATGCAAATCAAAAACACATGAGGTATCACCTCATACAAGTCAAAATGGCTAGTATTTAAAAGACAAGAAATAACAAGTGTTGACAAGGATGTGGAGAAAAGGGAACCCTTGTGCGCTGTTGATGCAAATATAAACTGGTGCAGCCACTGTGGAAAACAGTACGGAGGTTCCTCAAAACATTAAAAATAGAAATACAGTAATTAAAAATAGAATCCAGTAATTCCACTACTGGGTATTTACCCAAAGAAAACAAAAACACTAATTAAAAGATATATGCAATAACCCTATGTTTATTGAAGCCTTATTTACAATAGCCAAGCTATGGAAGCAACTGATGTGTCCACTGATGAATGAATAAAGTAGGTATAGTATATACAGATACAATGGGACATTACTCAACCATAGAAAGGAATAAGGTCTTGCCTTTGTGATGACGTGGATGGAGCTAGAAGGTATTATGTTATGTGAAATATGTCAGACAAAGACAAATGCCATGTGATTTCACTAATTTTTGATATCTAAAAACCAAAACAAACATACAAACAAAAACAGATTCTTAAATACAGAGAACGAACTGGTGATTGCCAGGTGGGTGGATGGGTGAAATAAAGGGGATTAAGAGGTACAAATTTCCAGCTATAAAACAATTAAGTCACAGGGATGAAAAGTACAGCATAGAGAATATAATCAATAATATTGTAAGAATGTCTGATGGTGGCAGATGGTGACTACATTTACCATGGTAAGTAAGCACTGAGTAATGTATAGAATTGTTGACTCAGTATGTCATACCCCTGAAACTAATAAAACACTGTATGTTAATTATATATCAATTATAAAATGTAAAAACAGAATCTACAATGATATACCACTTCACACTCACTAGAAGAGCTTTAATCAATCAGACAAACAATAACAAGCATTGGCAAAGTGTGGAGAAACTGGAACACCTATGCATCATTGGTGGGAATGTTAAATGATGCAACCACTTTGGAAAACAGTTTGTAAGTTCCTCAGAATGTTACACATAGAGTTACCAAATGACTCAGCAATTCCAACACCTAGGTATATACCCAAGAGAAATGAAAATATATGTTCACACAAAGATATGTATATGAATGTCCACAGCAACATAATAGCCAAAATGTGAAAGCAACTCAAATGTCCATCAACTGATGAACAGATGATAAAATGTGTTATAACCATTCAAGAACACTATTCGGCAATAAAAAGGAATGATCCACATTACAGTGTGTATAAATCTTGAAAACACTGTTCTAAGTTAAAGAAGCCAGTCACAAAACACCATATATGGTATCATTCCATTCATATGCAATGTCCAGAGTGGGCAAATCTATAGAAACAGAAAATGGATCAGCAGTTGCCTAGTGATGGGGTTTGGGAGGAAGGAAGAGGAAAGTAGGGGTTATGGGGAATGATTACTAATGAATGTGGGGTTTCTTCTAGGGGTGATGGAAATGTTTAAGAATGTATTATAGTGTTGGTTGCACAAATCTGTGAATATACTAAAAAAACATTAAACTAGATACTTTTTCTGAGGTACTGCTCTAGTCCCTTAGCCTAGAACTGTGCACACAGTATATATAGGAATATGAGTTGAATGAATGGAATGCTTCTTTATTCTTTTTTGCGTATCTAAATTTTGGCCACCCCTCAGGACACCTGGGTGGCTCAGTCAGTTAAGTGTCTGCCTTTGGCTCAGGTCATGATATCAGGGTCCTAGGATTGAGCCCCTCTCTGGGCTCCCTGTTCAGTGGGGAGTCTGCTTCACCTTCTCCCTCTGCCCCTCCCCTCCACTTGTACTCTCTTTCTCTCTCACGCGAATGTGCTCTCTAATAAACAAATAAACCTAACTAATTTAATTAATTCTGGCCACCCTTCAAGGAAAAGTCCAAATTCCACTTGTGAAAAGCCACCCCTGACACCCTATCCTGAGTGAACAGTTTTTTTTTTTTTTTTTTTTTTTTTTTTTAAAGATTTTATTTATTTATTCAACAGAGAGAGAGACAGCCAGCGAGAGAGGGAACACAAGCAGGGGGAGTGGGAGAGGAAGAAGCAGGCTCACAGCAGAGGAGCCTGATGTGGGGCTCGATCCCATAACGCCGGGACCACGCCCTGAGCTGAAGGCAGACGCTTAACCGCTGTGCCACCCAGGCGCCCCGTGAGTGAACAGTTTTTTTAAACTCATGACCTAGTAGCCTAGGCCAAGAATCTAAGAGTCAACCTTGATAATTCTCATTCTCTAACCCCTCAGTTCCAAATCTATGAGCAAATCCTATCAGTTCTATCTTCTTTTTTTTTAAGTTTTTTTTTTTTTTTTTTGAGAGAGAAAGAGAAAAAGAAAACATGTAAGCGCACATGCCTGGAGCAGGGAGGGCAGAGGGAGAGACAGAATCTCAAGTACACTCACTGCTAAGCACAAAGCCAAGGTGGGACTCGACCCACAACCCTGAGATCATATGTACAACACTGTGTTTCACACAGTAGACACTCAATAGATATTTGCTATTATTATCTGTAAAAATCATTTGCCAACTAACCATGAAAATTCTTGAGATGTTTTTCTCCCTGTTTCCTATGATCCATTTAAGTAATTTACCCCCTTGGGGGACAGAGATCATGTCTTACATTCTTTATGTGCTCAAAAACCCCTAGTACAAACACTTGTACTAGTCTGGTTCCCCCCAAAAATATCAAAGTATTTTACTTCGCAGATGGTAAATGTCTTTAGAATAATTTCCAGATATGTGGCAAATACTGGCTACGGTATTTCTTAAACAATAAATCACAACAGAGTTGGCATACTTACTTCTGGCATCTGTCTTATCCGACTCACTGAGACATAAATCTTCCTTGGCATCAGTGCTTCCCTCAACACCATGCCTTAAAAAAAACTTTATATCATTTTCATCAATTTCATTCTCATCATCTATGTCATATTTCTGTAGCCCCTCTAATAGCTTTACAGCTGCTAAATGGGCAAACCTGTAGAAAAGAATCAGTAATTAATAAGATTCACAATCTTCTTCAAATTGAAACTGCAGTTTGCACTTAATTTAGCAAGTTATGCTCTCTACATTATGCCACCAACCCATTCACCAGTGAAGGAGCAAAACTGCACCTGCAGGTCAGTGACAGTTCAACATACCTCCAGCTCAAAGAGTTACTGGACACTAAGGACAAATGGGCATGTTAAAGGCTATTCCATAATTTTTTATTGGCAAAAATCCAACTGGGAGAAGAGACCCAAAATCAAAAGAATATGTGGGGTGACCCAGACAGAGCTGCTCAACTGAACAGAACACCCAGAACCACCCTACTTATTACCTATATTCACTATCTTTTTTGATGGCCTAATTTAGATTTCAGAAATAGTTCTGGTTCCAATTTTAGGGCTAAACTATACCTCTAGGCCCCTTAATTTTCATCCTTCCTCAACTCAGAAACTTGGCATGGCTTTGAAATTTAATGAAAAAATAGTGACTTTTCCATCCACATTTTCTATTTTCTTTGATCTTTCCCACATCTCTATGAAACTTCCAGTAATACACCCTTGGTTTTGGAGCTGATGTTGTGATTGCATGTAATCTGCATAGTTTTCTTGCAGTCTTACTAAATGAAATGTCTACTGTTTTCTCTTATGACATGGAGAACTACTCAAACACAAAATCTCAAATCCTATTTTTTCCACATACTCATATAACCACGTGCACACAAATACCCTCACCTTTCACTAGTTACTACACATAATTAAAGATACAGTAACAAACATCTTAGGAAGTTTTAAGGTTAAAAGAATTCATTATCTCTACTACTAGGTTATAATTAACAGCTATCATTTACTGAGTACTTGCTTTATGCCAGATTCATAGTGTTTCTGTAACACTACACACACACCTAGCATTTTGATGCATGAATTACAAAAATTCTAATATAGTGGAATTTCATTGTGCAAATTTTAATTAGCATTTTCCTCATGAAAATGATTTTGAGCACTTTTTTCATATACTTATTTGCCATTTGTATATTTTCCTTTGGTGAATGAACAGTATCAAATGCTGGAAAGATAAGAAACAAAAGAAACTCTCATCCGCTGGTGAGAATGCAAACTGGCAAGGTCCCTTTCAAAGGCACTATGGCAATTTCTTATAAAGTTAAACATAATCTTAGCGTATGACCCAGCAATCCTACTCCTAAGTATTTACCCAAGTGAACTGAAAACTTAGTTCACACAAAAACCTGTACATGAATGTTTACAGCAGCTTTATGCATAATTACCAAAAAATGGATATAATCAAGATATCCTTTGACAGGTTAGTGGATTATCAACCTATGAAATACTATGGAATTCTACAGCCAATGGAATACTACTCAGCTATAAGAAAGAAATGAACTACCAATACATATGAAAGAATCTCATATATAGTTATGCTGAGTGAAGGAAGCCAGATATATAAATATGTCCTGTACAACTCCATTTACACAAAACTATAGGAAATGCAAACTAATCTACAGTGACAGAGAGCAAATCAGCATTTGCTTGGGGAAGGGGAAATGGGGAGCAGTGGGAGGGAGAGAGATTATAAAGGGGGCACAAGGAGACTTTTGAGGATGCTGGATATGTTCACTATCTTGATGGCGGTAATGGTTTCATGGGTATGTACATGTCAGAATTCATCAGTTTGTACTGTACAAATATGTGTACTTTGTCATATGCCAATTAAGCCTTGATAAAGCCATTTTCCAAAATAAAAATAAAGTGAGTTGGTAATGATCTTCGGTATATGGTACCACAAAACCATGCTCCAAGCCTTCAAAGAAATCCCTCAAAATTATAAGGAGGAAGAATTCATAAAAATTGCAGAGCAATTCAATGCATGATTAGCATCCTGTTGGGCCTCATTTGCAACTTTTAGCCCACATTCCTACTTAAGATTCAAGCAGTTCTGGACCACATACAGTTCCTTAAACACACAAGGTACAGTCTTACAACTCTTCCTCCTTCAAGAATCAGCATAAATGTATCCTCCAAAAAGAAAAATTTTTCCTGACCTTTATGTAAATTCTGTCTCCCTTCAGTTTCCCTCCTAACTCTTACCATCATCTCTATTAACATTTCTCCCCCAAAACTTTCAAAATAGGAAGACCTAGGAACTTTTTCTCCTATGTTCTTATTGTATCTTATATATAACATGTAATATGTTACAATGATTATAATAATAACAATTATGTATGTACAGTGTTTCTTTACAAGATTGTAAACTTGAGGACAAGGGCTGTGTTTTTTCACCTTTGTAATCCTAACACAAACCATAGCAGTAGGGACACGCCAAGTATATAGAAAGTTGAATAACAAACAACAAATGAACAAATGGGTGGACTAAATTTTCCTTAAGGACCCAACCTGAGTGGGGGGGGGATGCTCAATAATAGGTGTTATAGTTAATTCAAATGTAAATATTAAAATTTGTTTCAAAACCTATGTGACTCTTTTTGATTATTCCTTTTAATCACACAGCATATCTCAATAGGTACGGGCATTTGGGTGACATAATTCTTTTCTGTACCACTGTTCTAAGCACTGTAGAATGTTTAGCATTCCTGGACCTGACCTCACTATAAATTAGTGATGGTCTCCAGTCACTGTGGCACTCCTCCACACATTTCCAAATTCCCCTCCCCACTCAGGAAAAGGGACAATACTACTTCCCAGTAAAAAATCATTACTTTAGTGAGAAAAGCTGGTATTTCATCAAATGTCAATTCAACTTGAAAATCATCATTCCATCAGCACTTGACAGAGTCCTATAATTCCATTAAATCCTAAGAGTTTTTTGAGTGAAAGAGAGTATACACAAAACTTTAAAAACAAAAGAAAGAAGTAAAGCAGACAGGGATACCTCTTAGCCACATCGCTGGGTTTCTCCCCTGCTTTGTTGGTAATATTGCTATCTGCTCCCATTTTAATTATCCACTGCAAACACTCTATGTGGCCTTGCCCAGCAGCTGTTTAAAAAAAAAAAAACACACAAAAAGTTATTGCTACTAGTAACAATTGTTTGATATCTCAGACAGTACCATTAGAGAGTATTTTCACAAATACTGATCCTTGTAATAACCAACAAAAGTTGGGGAGATGTTATTCTCTGTTCATTTATGTATTCATTAGACAAACATTTCTTCAAAAATCTACTGTGCTCAGCCCTTATACGGAGGACCTCACAAACAGATACAAAAGTTGAAGCTCAAAGAGGTTATTTATTTAACATTACAGAGCATGCAAGTAATGGATTTGAAACGATAATCTAGGTTTTCCCAATCCTTATCCAGAGTTCATCTGCTGCTATCTATAGCTCCTGACAAATCTTGCATATGATATGACCAGAATATGAGCACAATCCAGTCTCAGGGCCCCACACTGACTTCAAAAATCTTGTGCCATTTTACAGAAACAGGTTTTTCTTCTGATTCTCACAACTCAAAATGTACAGGTCCCTTACTAATTACCTGAGCTGTTTACCACCTTTTTCTAAATCTTGTCCATAACACACACACTCAGAATTAATTTTCACCTCCATAACTCTGTTTATGTGTCTTCTCACCTAGTGCCCAGTAGTCAATTCTATGTTCATCTAAATTCTATCCATCCTTCTAGATCCATCTGAAGACTCAGGGAAAGTGGGGGGGGGCGGGGGGGAACGAACATAATAGACTTTAAAGATCTGACTTTAGGTCTACTAACCAGTGAGACTGGAGGACAGGACAGAACTTAGAAAGTGGCCGGCACATAAAGACCCTCAAAAAATGTCTATAAAGTTGATGAATGAACAAGTGAATGAGAATATTAAGAAAATGTCAGCTTTGCTCTTACCAGCTGTGTAACCTCAGTCAAGAAAACTGATCCCTCTAGACCTCAATTTCCTCATCTTTTACAGAGATGATTTCATATTTAGAAGGTGGGTACACTGCTGCTTCATAAAATCACAATAAGAATTAAATGTGATGACAGTTTTACACCCCGTTAAGTATCATACAAACATAAGGCATTATTTCTGAATTCCCAAGAACACTTCTTTAATAATTTAACCCTGACCAACTTCTTCTGTTCCTCAGTTTCTACTTCTGAATTCCTATTGAATGTATTTTAAGAACCAAATACTTTTTGCCATTAATTACATCCTGCCTTCTACAAATCTCTACTTGTTCACGGTTTAAGGATGCAGCTCCTTAACAGTAGGGTCTGTAGGGTGCAGACATATGACTAGTGCAGACATATGACTGGTGCTGAATATAAGTGCCTCTGTAAAATGAATCAAAGACAAGGAACTTTGGGTATGGCTCTAGTACCTCAAAAAGTGAATCCACCTCCAATACTGGCAGAGAAAAGAGGACACAAAGTCAGATATAATGACAAAGTAAGAACTCTTCTGCCCTTCTCTAGTTCACTCAGAGTCATCTGCCAAACTCAGAGTTGACCCCTGAAAATTCGGCGCTTTCTTGCTCTCTCCTATAGCAAATCCAAAACCAGTTAATAAGAAACAGTACAAGCTTTCCCAGACCTCACTTTAGGCAAAAACAGCAACATATTCCATCTTTAAGAGTTACAAAATGGTATTTATGAATCATGGATAATTGTTTTATAAGATAGAATGAGGTGTTGTTTTTTTTTTTTTAAGAATTTATTTATTTATTTGACAGAGAGAGAGAGACAGCCAGCAAGAGAGGGCACACAAGCAGGGCAATGGTAGAGGAAGAAGTAGGCTCCCAGCAGAGCAGGGAGCCTGATGTGGGGCTCGATCCCAGGACCCTGGGATCACACCCTGAGCCGATGGCAGACGTTTAATGACTGAGCCACGAAGGCACCCCAAGATAGAATGAGTTTAACCCAACATTTCCATTTCATTACACAGGTAATGTTTACAAAGAGGGAGAGGGGAGGCTAAGTAATTTCTCTAAAATGAAATACAATAAAAAGATTTTTACCCAAGATCCTTATTGTATATTGTTTAGGATATGTTGATTAATTTGATCAATGTATTATAAGAGAACAGATAAAATTATGCTGTGGCTAGAAAGTTTTAAGAAATCATTTGAAAGGAGCCTGGTTGGCTCAGTTGGTTGGGCATCTGCCTTCGGCCCAGGTCGTGATCCAGGGGTCTTGGGATTGAGCCCCACATGAGGCTCCTTGCTCGGCAGGGGGTCTGCCTCTCCCCATCCTTCCCACTCATGCTCTCTCTCACTCTCTCTCTCTCTCTCTCAAATAAATAAATAAATTTATTTTAAAAAAATCATTTGAAATACTTATGGCTTAGCAAATGAAAGAAAGGAGCAGTCATGGGGATTTAACAATCATTAAATGACTAAGAAGAATACTTCAAAAATAAACACCAAAACTTATTTACTGAATCAAAATCAAAATTAAAGAAAAAGAAGCAGAGAGATTAAAAAATGTGGAAAATGTGAATTAAGTTTGAAAGAGACATTAACTTTTATTTACCCAATTTGGATACAAACTTAACATAGATTATCGCCAGGAAAGGCAAATGTACACAAAATGTCCCTTCCCCCACTTGTAGTCACTTATCACCCCCCATCACACCCCCTGATCCACCCCTGGTACTAGGAGTCATCAATGGACAAACTGAAAAGACAAGGGGTGAAGGGCAAACACTTTTGGTTCCTCAATTTCACCCTCCCATCTCCCCACGATGGCTGCATCCCAAACACCCTATTGTTATGTATCAATCCCTATAGACCCTATTTCCAGATCCCTCATTTCAATCTTAGTTCCAGTGGTGAAGAAATGACTGAGAAAGGCTGAAAACCAGCCACCAGTGAAATTTAATCCTTCCTGTGAAGGTGCATTATAAGCACCATGATCACACCTATCTTTTGCTTCAGCGTCTGAATGATACCCCACATATACATTAGTAATAAAAAGTGGTTATATCCAGGATATGAAATGGGGCCTTTGCTCCAGGGCACCACATTTAAAAATATATATACATATACCCAGTGCACATTTTAAGTTTCCTCCCCATTCACAAATCCCATAGTGAAGAGCTAAACCCCTAGATAGCCAGCTAAGATGGAGGAACAAGATTTTCCAAGTCTAGGATAGAGTGTTTGCCAAAATAGGAACTTCTGTATGGGAGAAACCCCCTTTGCATTCCCCTTCTTCTTATTCCACCTAACCTCTTTCTTATAAAACTATTGGTACACAAGATGTTTAGATTCTATACTAGATTCATTATGAAGTAAACCAACTTTAACAATTAAACTAAGAACCTAACCAACAGGAACATAATCTGTCATTGGGACCATTAGAAGTTATTTATAAAATAAAATCTAATTCAAACACATGACTGCATTAACTACCCTACTATCTTTTTACTCTCTCTCTCTCTTTTTTTTAAGGGTTAAGTAATCTCTATGCCCAAGGTGGGGCTAGAACTTATGACCCCAACATCAAGAGTCACATGCTCTACTGACTGAGCTTGCCAGGTGCCCCTTTAACATTTTTATAAGAATTACCTGCCATTACATTATGAAATAACTTATAATATCACAAATGAAGCAGAATGGAAATTTCAGATGCATTAGGTTAAAGATTTGGTTTTTGATTTTATAAACAAAAGGAAGACTGGCAAGAATAAATCCTAGAGTACATACTCCCTATAAGGAGTTGACAATTTGACAAAGTCTGATTAAAAAACCTAAAAGCTAATTAACATTTTAGAATTCCACATAGAAGGAAGGAGAGAAAGCAGAGAAAAGTGGCAGACATCTTGAAAATGGGTTTTAATCTAACGTTCATTGATATTTCTATGGAAGTAAATACATCTTTGCAGATTACAAAAAAAGAAGAAAATTCTGCTATACCATTTTTTTTTCAAAATCTGCCATACCTTTTTCATGCTTTAGCAAGAATTAATAGATCATTTTTAGTCCAAAGAAAATATTAGTCCTAAGAAACTTCTCCAGCCATGAATTTCATATCTTAACATGTTGATGTCTCAAGAAAATTTCCACTGGAATTACCTTAAATGTGATAGTGAATTTCTGGCATCATAAAAGGAGTATCACAATTGAATTGAAAATTAAGTACTCTGTGTACCATATAAGGTAAACTGATATCCCCCAGGGTAGTAGGAAAAGTTTTACATTTTCATGTGTTTCTAAGGGATAATTATTTTAAAAGGTAAGTAATTTCAATTCAACAGTAATTGTGTCAGAACTGAAAATAAAGCAGGAATCATAACTCACCTTTATGCATAGGAGTTGATCCATTATTATCCCGTTCATTAATATTGATTACTCCATCTTCTATTAGTTTCTTAAGCACTTCCAAATCACCCTTAAAGGCAGCCACATGACCTGGAAATGCTAAGGCTATGAAAAAAATTCAGCATTTCAGTAAACACATAAGTTCATTCCTTTTCCCTTCCTTAAGAAGTCACATATTTCAGATTTCAATATTAACTCAATTGTGACAATGTTATACTGGAATTAGTTCAACTGATGCAATGACAAGTAATAAAAAGAGAATCATAAAATGAGATTATTATTAATTGTATAGCCCTTTCTCCCCACAGGATTTCAAACATGCCAGGAATAGTACTGTACCAGAATTATTCTTAGCCATATTCCATTCTTTCCTCAGACCAACACAAAACACAAGAAGATGGTCATTTTCAACCCTTTGTATAAAGACATACTTGGTCTAAGGTGCTACAAAACCTCTCTGTTTGCAAGGAAGTGAAGAAAGCAAAATAAACTGGAAGCAGATAAAGTATACGTACATATACAAACACAAATACACACGTGCCTATGTAAATGTACCTGACCTAGTGCCTAACTATAAATACTTGATATAATGTTTTTAATGTAACAACTACATATATTTAGCCCTAACTGAAATGCCAGACATGGTGGTAAGCACTTGTAAGGAATGCCTCATTATAATCCTCTTAACAACTTTGAGATATAGTTATTCTCATTTTTAAATACAGAAAGGGGGGCGCCTGGGTGGCACAGTGGTTAAGCGTCTGCCTTCGGCTCAGGGCGTGATCCCGGCGTTATGGGATGGAGCCCCACATCAGGCTCCTCCGCTATAAGCCTGCTTCTTTCTCTCCCACTCCCCCTGCTTGTGTTCCCTCTCTCGCTGGCTGTCCTATCTCTGTTGAATAAATAAATAAAATCTTTAATAAATAAATAAATAAATAAATAAATAAATAAATACAGAAAGGAAACAGAATAGCCAGAGTATTTTTAAAGATTTATTTATTTTAGAGAGATAAAGAGAGAGCACTGTGGGGAGAGGGAGAGAGTCCCAAGCAGACTTCTGTGCTGAGCACAGAGCCAATGCAGGGCTCAATCTCATGACCCCAAGGATCATGATCTGAGCTGAAGCCAAGAGTTAGACGCATAACCAACTGCACCTGAGACTCCCCTCTAAAGAGCATTTTTAAAAGAACATAGTTGGAGATTTACACTACCTAAGTCTTACTATAAAACTATAGTAATCAAGACAATTGTAGTACTGGCAAATAAACAAATATATCAGTAAGACAGAAAGCAGAGGCCAGAAATACACCCATGCATATACAGGCAACTGATTTTTTACAAAGCTGACAAAATATTTCAATGGGGAAAGGGAAGTCTTTCCAAAAGAAAAAATGGTGCTAGGACAAATAGCTATATGTGGAGGGGAAAAAACAAAAAAATTTTTAATAAACACTTTATTTCACTCAAAGTTCCACATAAAACTTAACTTGATGTAGATCAAAGATCTGAATTAAAAAACTTCTAGAAAACTATGAAAGAATATCTTGCTAACTTTGAGGTGGACAAATATTTCACAAATAGGACACACAAAAAATGACCTGTAGAAAAGATTGATAAATTATACCTTATCAAAATTTAAAACGTCTGTTCTTTGAAAGATATTTCAGGGGGCGCCTGGGTGGTGCAGTTGTTAAGCGTCTGCCTTCGGCTCAGGGCGTGATCCTGGCGTTATGGGATCGAGCCCCACATCAGGCTCCTCCGCTATGAGCCTGCTTCTTCCTCTCCCACTCCCCCTGCTTGTGTTCCCTCTCTTGCTGGCTGTCTCTCTCTGTCAAATAAATAAATAAATCTTAAAAAAAAAAAAAAGATGTTTCATGGGGCGCCTGGGTGGCTCAGTCAGTTAAGCGTCCAACTGTTGATTTCAGCTCAGGTCATGATATCAGGATCATGAGATCAAGCCATGTGTCAGACTCCATACTGAGCATGGAGCCTAAGATTCTTGCTCCATACTGAGTGTAGAACCTAAGATTCTCTCTCCCTTCTCTCCCTGCCCCTCCCCTGTTACTCACGTGCACTCCCTCTCAAAAATAAAATTAAATATATGTATATATATAATGTAATATATATATGTAATATATATGCAATATATATGTGTGTTTTATATATATATTATGTATTTGTTATATATATATATTTGGAACCAGGCAAGCTTCAGAATGGAAGAAAATACAGGCCATAACAAAACATAAAGAACTGTCAAATGTCGATCATTAGTAGACAAACAACCCAATTAAAATTTGGGGAAAAGAATTAAACAGACAATCATAAAAGACATATGAATACCCATTTGAAAAGATGCTCAATATCATTAGTTTTCAGGAAAATGTAGATTAAAACCACTGTAAGATAACACTACATGTCCACTAAAACAGCTAATAAAACAGACTGACCATATCAAGAGCTAGCAATTCCATGAAGCGAACGGAATTCTCATACATATATATGTAAAGGGGATGTAAAGCAATACAACCACTTTAGAAAATAGTTAATAACAACTTCTTTTTGTTGTTATTGTTGCTGCTAACTAGGCTTCATAGCCAGCATGGAGCCCACTGTGTGGCCTGAACTCATGACCC
This sequence comes from Ailuropoda melanoleuca, assembly GCF_002007445.2. NCBI lineage: Eukaryota > Metazoa > Chordata > Mammalia > Carnivora > Ursidae > Ailuropoda > Ailuropoda melanoleuca. The sequence goes on from NC_048225.1 coordinate 46,410,920, forward strand.
TAAGATCAAGACCTGATCTGAGGTCAAGAGTCAGATGCTTAAACGACTGAGCCACTCAGGTGCCCCAATTACACAACTTCTTAAAATTAAACATATACCCGTCATACACCATAAACTCTACTCCTCCGTATTTACCAAGAGAACTGCAAACATATGTCTATGCAAATGTTCAGAGCAGCTTTATTAATAATAGCTCAAAACTGGAAACAATCCGAACGTTCATTAAGAGGTGAACTGTTAAAAAATATATATATGGTACATCCATATAATGGAATGCTACTCCACAATAAGAAGGAATGAACTATTATTAATATACATAACAGGGATGAATCTCAAAATGGTTCCATTAGAAAATTCAAACTAATCTAAAGGGACAGAAAGCAAGTAAGTGGTTGTGTGGGGCCAGGGTGAAAGTAAGGGTGAACTGCGAGGGGATATTAAAAAAAACTCTGAGGTGATGGAAATGTTTTATATCTTGATTGTGATGGTTTCATGAGTGTAAACATACATCAAAACTCACCAAACCGCACACTAAATGAATACAGTTTCTTATACATAAATCATACTCTAATAAAGTTGATTTTAGGGGTACCTGGGTGGCTCAGTTGGTTCAGTGTGTCTTGACTTGGTTCAGGACATGATCTCAGAGTCCTGGGATCGAGTCCCAGGTCAGGCTTCATGCTCAGCAGGGAATCTGCTTGAGGATTCTCCCTCTCTATCTGCCCCTCCCCCCATTTATGCACTCTCTCTCTCAAATAAATAAGTAAATCTTAAAAAAAAAAACTTAAAAATAAAGTTGATTTTTTAAAAAGGATATCCTAATCAGAGTGAAAAAACAAGCCACAGTGTGAGAAAAAATATCTATATCAGATAAAATTAATAAAGGATTGGAATCGAGACTATACAAAGAACTCAAATTCTTTTGAAAAGGACAAACAACATGATTTTTAAAAAGGGAGAAAAGTATAGGCAAGCAATTTATAGAAGACAAAACAAATAGTCCATAACTTACAGAAAGATGTTCAACCTCATTCATAATCAAGAAAATGCAAATCAGAGATTGGAGTTAAGATGGCAGAGGAGTAGGGGATCCCTTTTTCAGCCGGTCCCCTGAGTCAAGTTGGATAGGTACCAGACCAGCCTGAACATCCACAGAATCAGCCTGAGACGCAGGAAGATACATCTGGATCTCTACAAATGAACATCTCCAGCGATGAGTATTGAGGTTCGAAGCAGGGAGCCGTGAAACCGCGCACAGATATCGGAAGATAAACGGAAGGGGGAGGGAGCCACTGCGTTTGGCCCAGGAAGCGGTAGCCACCTGCACGGGGGAGCGGGCGGACTCATGGACCGGCACCGTGAGCCGGGGAACGTGCGCCACCAGACTGAAACGGAGCCCCGGTGCGCTCACTGGAACCAGACTGAGACCGGGAGCTCCGGAATGCGTGGGGGCGGCTGGCGGCTGGCGGGGTGAGAAACAAAAAGGACAGAGACGCGCCGGCCCTGGAAGTGAGGGCTGGGGCGCCAGGTGTGGGGAGCACATCCCGGGATGCTGCAGGGTTGAGCAGCACCAACAGAAACAGAGTTAAAGTGGTCAGAACATCAGTGGAGAACGGTCCTTGATCCCTCTGTTCTGAGACAGGGGCTGAGATTCGGCCACTGCTGCTCTGACTCTCAGAAGAGGCACAGCAAACTGCCAGTGAAAGCCGCCAGAGAACAAAAGCCTGGAAATACCGACTCACAGTGTGCGCACCCCCATCCCCCCTCGCAGGGAACACAGAGACTCTACCCAAACAGGGTTGCCTGAGTATCGGCGTGGCAGGCCCCTCCCCCAGAAGGCAGGCTGAAAAATCAAGAAGCCCACATCCCTAAGATCCCTATAAAACAAGGGCGCACGGCCTGGGTCCCGGTCAATAATTTGGCTCTGGACAACTCCGCAACCTCTCCTCATCAGAATGACAAGAAGGAGAAATCCCCCCCAGCAAAGAAAAGGCAATGAGTCTGTGGCCTCTGCCACAGAACTAATGGATATGGATATAACCAAATGATCAGAAAAGGAATTCAGAGTAACAATGGTCAAGATGATGTGTAGACTTGAANCCCCCCCAGCAAAGAAAAGACAATGAGTCTGTGGCCTCTGCCACAGAACTAATGGATATGGATATAACCAAATTATCAGAAAAGGAATTCAGAGTAACAATGGTCAAGATGATGTGTAGACTTGAAAAAAGTATTAACGAAAATGTCACTGAGAATATAGAATCTCTAAGGGCAGAAATGAGAGTGAATCTGGTAGAAATTAAAAATTCTATGAGCCAAATGCAGTCAAAACTAGAGGCTCTCTAGTTGGGTGAATGAGGCAGAAGAACGTATCAGCGAATTGGAGGATGGGTTAGTAGAAGACAAAGCTAAAACAGAATCTGGACTTAAAAAAATCCACGCTCAAGAAAGTAGGTTACGGGAGATTACTGACTCAATGAAACGTTCCAATGTCAGAATCATCGGCATCCCCGAGGGGGTGGAGAAAGACAGAGGTCTAGAAGAGATATTTGAACAAATTGTAGCTGAAAACTTCCCTAATCTAGCAAGGGAAACAAACATTCGTGTCCAAGAGGCAGAGAGGACCCCTCCCAAGCTCAACCATGACAAACTTACACCACGTCATGTCATAGTGCAATTCACAAATATTAGATGCAAGGATACAGTATTGAAAGCGGCCAGGGCAAAGAAATTTCTCACGTACCAAGACAAAGGTATCAGAATTACGGCAGACCTGTCTACACAGACCTGGAATGAAAGAAAGGGTTGGGGGGGCATTTTTAAAGCTCTTTCAGAGAAAAACATGCAGCCAAGGATCCTTTATCCAGCAAGGCTGTCATTCAGAATTGATGGAGAAATAAAGACCTTCCAGAATCGCCAGTCATTAACCAATTTCATAACCATGAAACCAGCCCTATAGGAGATATTAAGGGGGGTTCTATAAAGGTAAAAAGCCCCCAAGAGTGATACAGAACAAAAAGTCACAATCGATAGAAACAAAGACCTTACTGGCAACATGGCATCATTAAAATCATATCTCTCAATATTCAGTCTCAACGTAAATGGCCTAAATGCTCCCATAAAACGCCACAGGGTTGCAGATTGGATAAAAAGA